>NW_019416324.1:901489-1370634 GCF_000390285.2 Anoplophora glabripennis | reverse complement strand
CTATGTCAATACAACTATTTAGGTACAAAAACAACTAATGATCAAAACCCTACAACGCCTGTGAGCTTGGGAAAAATGAATTGAAAAATAGCATCTTCTTAGATAACAAATTCCGCCAACGTCAAACCAATAAAGCTTTCGAGCTGAAATTTTTACCACTTATTAAGGGTGTAAAAAGCCTCAAAAATCCTGAATTACAAGTGTCTGCGATAAAAATTGCATTAATTATTAGCAATGGAAAAAAACGGCAATTTTCGACCATTTTTGAGCTCTTGTGCATAAACAAATTATCGGAATTTAATCGGACATTTTTCATTTTATAGGCTTATTTAATACCTACCTTTTTTGTATAATCTTTTTTTCCCTATGAATAATAGCTTTTTTACGTGAATCAAAAAACCACGTTTCCATAACTTTGACCACTGTTAAAACAGTTTCCCAACTAGCCTCGAGTTGATTTTTTGATACTTTATTTATAACAGGTTTCCGAACAATATTCCGCAGAGAAACTTCTAATAGTATTTTTTTCCCGAAACAGGCTCTTTCATGTCTATAATGACTGGGCTAATTTCAAAAATACCTATTTTACTTATATACTTACTAAGTTTTTTACTTATATCTTGGAACCTATGCATGCGTACTTGCCCCCTACGACATCCACCTCAAAACAAATCCATCCTGATCCTTTTGTCCCAAGGGTTTAAATATTTCATTAAAATACGTGTTTATTGTTATAGATTGCGATATTTGAGGTAGGTTGTGCAAAACCGTACTTATCTTATCAACTTCGACGTCACGTGTTACATAGGTGTTGTATAACAGTGAAAAAGTAATATTAACGGTCGATAGAAGGAGGCACAAAAAACAGGCACTTAGGTAGGAAATTCTGGAAGAAAGCCTAGTTAGTTGGAGATAGGCAGTTGAAGTGAGAACAGTGTGCAGATAGGTAGCAAGACGATCGGCGGACAGTGTGTCAAAATAGTGAAAAATAAGTGTTTAACCGGTATTAGTTAGCAGGTAATATTCTCTAAGTACTTTGTTGTTAATTGTTCTATGTAATCTTATAATTGTGATTATTATAGATGTTTCATGATAAAAATTCTGTGATGTTTAGCCTTCAATGTTTTACGCTCAGGGGCGTATATTTTTCTAAGATAAAATTGTCACAATTATTATTAAAGATTGTTCATTATTTATTACATGTTAAAATATGTATATTTTGTCGTGTCTGCCCGGATATTGCAAAACAACTTCTTTGTTTCACATTTAACTTGTTTTATCTTGATTATGTAGTTCTCTGATTTCTTGTGCTCACTTTATGTCATACGTATGTAAGAGATTTGTTGAATTTACTAACATTTTCACCCATGATTATTATTATTGTTATTATTGTTGTTGTTCTCCCGAAATCTCAACTTTAGCTGGATAGCCTCCCGTATTATGGGACTCCAGTACCTTACCTATGATTATTATTATTGTTGTTGTTCCCCTGAAATCTCAACTATAGCTGGATTGCCTCCCGTATGGGACTCCAGTACCTTCCCTATTATTATTGCTATTATTATTATTATTGTTGTTGTTGTTGCTATTATTGTTACTAAAACCTCTTCAGTTTTACTTGGAAGTGTGTATGTCAGACTTGAGTGAGATGACATTTAGTGAGAAATTAAATAAGTCCAGTTTTGATTATCATTAGCAAAGGTTCTTAATGTATGCCTTTGGTTAGCGGTTGTTTTGTATTTATATTTGGGTGGTAAGAGCAACGATCGTGGGTTTCTCTGCCATGCTCTTTCCCCGCAGGAGCTCTAGGTGAGCCTGGCACTCTCATTTTATGTTAAATGGTTGTTAATGTTTTTGTTGTTCTTTCTATTTGTCACATGTTTAATTTGAATTGTATGTAAATAAAGGTTAGGTGTATTTACTCTGCTTTTGTTTTATATAATTAAACCATACATCCCCTCTACAAAGTTAGTAGCCAGCGCCTTCCGGTCAATATATATAAAAATTGATACATACGACGTAGGTAGTCCTTATGACGATCACACATATTTTTGGCCACAACTACGTTTAGTTATTTTTTGTTGAACCTAGGGTATGTTATACTACAAGGTATACGTTTATATCCACGACTCCCCTCTGCAAAACATAAAAATGTAGGTCTGAGAAAACCTCCATTCTCACTCACCCTCGAATTTAGAGCAACATATTCCCCCCTTTATAGCTACCTAAATATAAAAAAGGCTTTACAAGCAATAAAATGTACGCCCGAAATTACATATTTATGGCAGTGGAAGGCATAAAGGCAGTGCTTCAAGGAAACAGAGCCGTTAGTTAAACATTGCCTTCTTAACTTTCCCGTTATAGATTTTAGTTAATAACTTGAACGAAATATCTCTACACGGGGCTGAAGCATCGCTCTGATGTTGCCGGCATTCTCAAAGTTTTGAGTAGGCATTCAAGATAACGGCTATTACTTTACTGAATCATATTAAAGTCCGGGGAACTGGTGATTTTCCGGCGTTTCCTGTGAACAATGGCGGTCAACATGGCGGAAAACGACGCCTATATACATTTTCGGGACCGAGGATGCACAGGCCTCGCCGAATTTATCTGGCAAATGACATTTTAATACACGAAACGCTCCAAGTCACTCTCTGCTCGGATGTTGGACTGTTTGATTGAAAATGGATCTTTATTATGATTACTCCTGACCGTAAAATAAAAAAGAAACTATACAGGGTGTCCCGCATAAGAACCGACACAGGGCAGGTGCATGTATGGGTGTCCAAAATATTATAATTTAACCAAACTTACCTATATACAAAGTTGCACCCCTAAATTGCGAAAAAAATTAATATCTCTGCAACACTTTACCGTGGAAGAACCAAATTTGGTACATGATTTAGGTTTATTACTGGGTTTTTTGGCTATGATTTAAAGTTAATTGAAGCACTACAAGGTGTTCATTGAGGATGATTCACCCTTAAAATTGTACCGAACTTTTTTTCATTAACCGAATTGAAAAATAGTGATATTAATTCACAGCAGAATTTAATTTTAAATTTTTTTATTCTTGTTAAATTTAAAAAAACCTTATGATTTTCAAGAAAAACCGTATTAACTTACAAGATTTTAACAGTGTTCATTAGAAAACAATCAAAAAGTCAGTAGTATGCTTTATATTTCAAATTTGACAATTGGCCAAATAAATTTTATCTCACTTCTATCCTAATTCTACAAAAAGAAGACAAGTACCTAGGTAGTTTTTAAATAAGCGAATATCGTATTAAGTAAGAAACACAAATAAATAATAAAAACTATAATTGATATTTTTTCAACAACAACAAGGCAATTGTTGAAATAAAATAATTTAATTACTAACTAACAAGTTTGAAAGATAAATAGTCCACTACTCAGGGTTTTTACCTCCGAATTCTTTATAACTGAACCGATTGACGTGAAATTTTGACTGAATGTGGGGAATGCCTCAAGGAACAAAA
This sequence comes from Anoplophora glabripennis, assembly GCF_000390285.2. NCBI lineage: Eukaryota > Metazoa > Arthropoda > Insecta > Coleoptera > Cerambycidae > Anoplophora > Anoplophora glabripennis. The sequence continues at coordinate 1,367,134 of NW_019416324.1, read as the reverse complement.
CTTATATAGTGCCGAAGTGTGCTTTTGCCCTGGGGGTGGTTCCCACCCCTTCTTGGGTATGGATGAATCGATAGAGGAGTCAATTCTAAGTAATAAATATTATATACAGTTTTTTGGATAATCCAATACTTTCCGAGTGATTCGTCATTGAAAATGTTGATTTTTTACTGAAAAAGTGCTTGTTTTCGGACAGTTTTTTGCAAATAACTCTGAAACCATTGGATTTAACGAAAATGTTGTAATGAACAAAACGAAAGGTAATAAAAAAACAAATGTAATGGCAATATTTTGGTTTTCTCTAATTGCAATATAAATCGAGTTATGGATTTTTAAACATTATTATATGTTAGCTAAAAACTAAATTGGAACCAGTTAACGTTAAATAACGCCAAAACCATAAATATTAGGAAAAAACTATTTGAACCTTTTTTAAAGTACTTTCAAAAACCTTTAAAATGAGCTGTTTTAAAAGTCTTTAGAATCGAAATTAACGGAAATATGATCGAAATAACATGATAGTCTCATTTCTTTTTTAAGAAAAAATTAATAAACACATCAGTGCCATTGGCGACAGAATTAAAATTAAATGCAATCCATTTACAGATTTCTACATTTATGTTCTAAGAATGTGTTCTGGGTCTTTGGCTCACTTACAAAGCATGATTTCGAAAAAAAACTTAATTTTTGAAAATTTTTCAAATTTTTGAAAAAAAATCGATTTTAAAGCTGTAACTTAAAAATTAAAGGGTGTACGAAAAAAATACAGGAGTAAAAAATTATCTTTATTTTTGCTGAAGATTTTGCTTTACTTTTTATTCCTCTAAATTTCTTTCTTTTTTGTATATATACGTATTTAGTATGTGTTTAGTATAATAAGGGAATAAATGTTTATTTAATACTAATGCACATTTAAAATATTTCTACTCTTTCAATAATATTTTTTCATTTTATTTTCGAAAGAATGGATATTTTTCAAGGGTTGAAAAGTTGCAATCGATAAAAAAGATTTTTTAATCAAGAAATCAATTTTAATTTGATAAAAATGCATAATTAAAACATTTCAAGTTGAAAAATTTTTTTTTATATTATTTTCATCTAAAGGGGTGACTTTTAAAGGTTTATCCGGATTGGAAATTTGGGATTCAATAAGTTTCATGTTAGATAGCACATGAAATTACTCATACTGCACAAATAAAAAAGATTTGATTACATAAAATGCTTAAATTGGTTTTTTTTCCAGTAAGGGGTGGTTTTCACCCCTTAAGAACAAAAAGCACACCTAGCGCATATATAAGTTTTGAAGTGGGGGGTAAGATGAGCCTAATTCTAAATTTTGAGAAAAATCGATGCAGTTATAAAAAATTCGGAGCTATTACTATATTTTCAGCTACAGTAACTGGACTAAAATTCATTGCCTACTACTGATACTGATACTTGCCTACTAGTAATAATTTAGTTAATAATTTACCTGTAAAAAGTGTTCAAATCGATAAAATAACGTTTAATTGTACTCGCGTTTCGTTTTCAATTTCATNAATAAAGGAATAAATGTTTATTTAATACGAATGCACATTTAAAATATTTCTACTCTTTCAATAATATTTTTTCATTTTATTTTCGAAAGAAGGGGTATTTTTCAAGGGTTGAAAAGTTGCAATCGATAAAAAAGATTTTTTAATCAAGAAAACAATTTCAATTTGATAAAAATGCATGATTAAAACGTTTCTAGTTGAAAAACATTTTTTTTATATTATTTTCATCCAAAGGGGTGGTTTTTAAAGGTTTTTCCGGGTTGAAAATTTAGAATTCTTTAAGTTTCATGTTAGATAGCACATGCAATTACTCATACTGCACAAATAAAAAAGATTTGATTACATAAAATGCTTAAATTGGTATTTTTTCTTTTTTTTCCAGTAAGGGGTGGTTTTTACTGCTTAAGAACAAAAAGCACACCTAGCGCATATATACGTTTTGAAGTGAGGGGTAAGATGAGCCTAATTCTAAATTTTGAGAAAAATCGATGCAGTTATAAAAAATTCGGAGGTATTACTATATTTTCAGCTACAGTAACTGGGCTAAAATTCATTGCCTACTACTGATACTGATACTTGCCTACTAGTAATAATTTAGTTAATAATTTACCTGTAAAAAGTGTTCAAATCGATAAAATAACGTTTAATTGTACTCGCGTTTCGTTATCAATTTCATTAGCCGACACGCAATTATTGGATTAAGCTAATTGCAGGACCTCCAGGAATTATTTTACTCATCGTATTATCCAACTTTAAGAGAATTCCCGAAACGCTGATTTGAAATTTAGATAAGTTAACTATCCCGACGCAGGTACTCAACCAAATGATCCACTATTTCCTTTGGCTATTTTCATCAGTGTCAGATTAGCCGTTTCACTCTCTTCCATTCACCCTTAATTCCCGCCCGTATTCAGAAAGGGTTGTACAAAAATAATTAGCTAAATGCAAGGGAATTGGGGCAGATATGTAGGTCAGTTAGTTTGGTAGCTACGCGTATCGTCCAGGAAACCAAGGGTTTCCCTCCGAATTCTTTCGTATAGAACCGTTGACGTGAATTTTGGACTGTAAGTAGAAAATAGCTCAAGAAATAAAAGTTATATAGTGCCGATGAGCGCTTTTGACAAGGGGGGGAGGGGGGCTTCTAGGGGGTGAAATATAAAATATTGAAAATAACCAGGAATCGATAAAACATCAATTTTAAGTAAAAAGTATCTTATGAACATTTTTCGAGTTATTAGTGATTGAAAATGTACATTTTTTATTAAAAAAGAGACGTTTTCCAGTAGTTTTTCTGGAACAATTCGGAAAATAGACATTCTATAAAAAAACATCACGAAGAAAATGAAGCTTATAGAAAAAGGTTTTTTCCATTTTTATTTTTTCATTTATGCAGGTGCAATAGGTGCTGAGATACGGCTGGTTGATGATAATCTCATGTCCGCCAAAAACTAAATTGGAAGCATTTAACGTAAAATAACTAAAAACAAATTTATTTTTGAAGAAAAATGCACAGAACATTTTTTAAAATACTTTAAAAAATCTTTAAAATGAACGACTTTAAATTATTAACATAAAAAATAGCAGAGTTATGATCAAAATAAAACTGTTAAATCGCTTTTTCGGAAAAAAAATCAGTACAAAAACTGATAAAATTTTCACGAGATTTAAAATTAAAAGTAAACCTTCTACAAATTACATTTTTTATGTGCTAACAATATATTACACAAGTTTAGAATGCATATTTTTGAAAATATTACTTTTCATTGAAAACAATTTTTTTTAATTCCAAATATGCTTAAATGTACAGTCGTACAGAAAAATCGAAAGACAGCTTTTTTCTTCCAAATTGAATGAAGAATCCAAAACTGATTTTTATTTTATGTGAAAGCAGTGGCGTATCATTTTTTTCTTTAGAAATATCCAGTAACGTGCTAGTACGGACGCCACTGGCAAAACTAAAAATAATGTTTTACATTGCAAAACATGCTCTTTCAATGGTAGTTAACGTCTACAAAATTTCATTGAAATATCTTTAGCCGTTTGTCAATAATGAATAAATTTGATTTTTCCAAACCAATCTTGAACACCCTGTATTTCCTTAACTAAGCATTTTTCGAATATAGTTTATATATCAAACTCATATTATTTTTTGAATCTCTATCGGCCCCTGAAGTTTCCGCATCGGAAACTGGACCACCCTGTATACATGGAATACCTTCACTTTTTCCCTTCAATCTTTTAATAATTCTACTTATCAGCTTTAAATGTATAAACTTGTTTTTATTTGTATAATGAAGGGTGATTTCTAAGAAACCCAGTGATCTGATAAACACTATAGAAGGGATTATAATTCATTTTAAATAATTTAACATCCATTTTTTTATATTTTGTCATTGGGGTGGTTTAACAGGTAAAAGAATTTAATTTATCCAGTTTGTATTATCAAATAATTTCAAACTGTTATTAGAAACTTTTGTTATTTAATATTTTGTTATTAGGGGTAGCTTTGTAAGGGTTGAAATATTGTAATAAATTATTTATAATACCATAAACTATTGAAAAGTTTTAAGGTCAAATAAAAGAAACTATTAATGTTATATTTTTGTCATTAAGGGTGGTTTTTAAGGGTTGAAACTTTACAAAAATAAGGTAAATTATAACCCATAATATAAAACAATATTTATTCTATATATTAAGTCATGATTTTATAACACCTATTTTTATATATATTCATTTTTTTAGCATAATATCAAGCATATATTACTTTTCATCTACAGGGTGAAATAAGCTTAATTCGAAATTTTCATAAAAATCGAATCTATCCGAAAGTATTCGAGGTTTTACCCTATTTTCTCTCTCTTCGTTCCCTGGACTAGTATGCAAATATTAATTGTGACATCGAAGAAGTCTGGTTCCAGTAAACACACGTTTAAAATGTGATATTCGTGTTGGTGGTGTGCCTTTTCAGATCGTTAGATAGGCTGCAGCGAATCAGATTTGGCCTCCTCGACCACTCGATTTAAATCCTACACGTTTTTGTATGTGGGGTCAATTGAGAACTGTAATCAAGAATTCTAGAATATGTTTCTGGTGCAAAATTAAATTTATAAAACCAATGGCTTAATTATTTAAAAAAAACTATGGTCATTGTCCAATTAAATAACAATAACCAATTTTAATTATTCCGTGCCAGAACGTAAAATTAATTTCATCGAGTACACATGTGTCTACACTAGCGACCAAGTTGATTAAAATTGAAATACCAGCTCCAAAGGGAATTTTAAAATTGTGCCACAAACAGAATTTAATTATTTGTAATAGGCGTATTGTCAAATTTTATGAATATCTATTCAAACACATGCAATTATTTTTAATTCCAGCCATCTACATTTAAAGGTCGAAAAAAACTTTATTAAACTCGTATTACACGCAAAAGAACTTCTATTTAATACGGAAAATATTTTTGAAATCTTTTTTTGCATAATATTTATCATATTACTTAATTGAAATATAAGAACGCGAAACATTTAACCTTATGCCAAGAAATAGTTAAGTTTTCAACAAATCTATACCGTAAAATTTATGCAGAATAGTTAGGGAAACTGTAAGGCTGGATTTATAGTTTATTTCAGCAGCGGCAATAAGTTGGTAAGGCGTATACACTTATATCAGGGCAGTATATCCAGCTCGGTTCCGGTTTTCTCTACACAAATCCAATTATTTACTCCAGATAGGCAAATAGTCGTTTAAAGTTCAGAAGTGCTTATCCGTGTAAATGCACGTAGACGGGAATAAAATATTACAAAGGATGAACAGCCGTGACATAAGTTGCTTTTTACTTTGTACACGAAAGTCCAACTTCTCAGACAGCTTAGATTATATAAATTTTTACCTGGGAACTTGCAGTCAGTTGATTTTGATGTTGGCCGTAGAACCCCGCATCAGGTGTGAATTCTTCTATCAAGAATGTTAAATTCGATACATCTTCAGATTAAACTTTAATTAGACTCCCAAAAGATAATGAAAGGTAAGCTATTTAATGTCATTGTTATAATTAAATGAATCTACTTTTATATGGAATTTTTCATTTAATTTTAGGTGCTCGATTTTTGGAAAGAGGATAGTGTGAAAGGATTCTTAAAGTATTGGTAACAATTAAACATACCTTTGTTCAGTTTATAACATAATTTCCTTGTCATTAACTTTTTGATTAAAACAGCATTTAAAATGTGTTTTGCTATCCTAAAGATCCTAAAATCCTAATGGACAACTTTTAGGATCTTTTATCTGCATAATAAGTAAATATTGTTATGAAATGTTATGATTTGTACAGAGGATAAACTATAACAAGCAAAAAAGAGACCAAAATGTTAAATTTTTAAAATAAATTAGAATTAGAAATTGTAGAAGTGCTGTTCAATAGAGACAATGACGTCTCTGAAGATATATCCCCTTGCTTCTGGAAGAATGAAGAGTTTCTGGACACATATTCATATGAATTGTTTTGCTTATTAGCTTTTTAATACTAATTCTTTTTACTTTATTGTGTAACAAAAGTCGAGACGCGTAGTAATTTATTTGTTAGTTCTCGGAATGTATGTGCCAAAAAGTAAAATATTTCAGTCAACACAAATTATCGAAAGTTAAGGGTTCTCAAGTAGGTTAGCGTCATCCTTCGGAGAAATTTAGCAATATTGTTTTAACAAGTTCACTTAGAGTCGGGGGCCATGTGACAGTCATCTGTCGCGTCCGGGAGGCGCCAGCCTATGCTGTTACAGAATAAAGAAAAACATCAATATTTTTAATAACGCGCGAAACCACGAGAAGAGCGTAGAGGTTCCAAAGTAGAATTAAATCAAATTGTTAAATTGACAGTAATTGGAAAAGAAAATAACAAATCAAATAGCTGTTTTTTAGGCGGATTTTCCAAGCTATTAAGAATATATTAAATGAGATGGTTAATCCGTCCCGTATTGCTATGCGGAGTCACAAGAGGAAGGTATAGGTTTCTTTGTAAGCCTGGTCACAGAATTATTTAGATAAATGTAAAGTCAGTCAATTAGATAACTATTAACGTGGCATAGTTATGCCAAAGCGTCCTGATATCCAGAGTTCCCGCCAGTAAGAAAAGAACAGAAATGTCTGGACCCAAGAAATGGGCGTGTCGAAGCTAAGTGTCGAATTCGGGAGAGATCTACGACAAAAAAGTCAGTTCTTCCTTAGGTTCCACATTGAGCAGTCGACTTAGTTTTAGAGTCTCGGGCTAATTAATTAAATTTCATAATGGATAAAGTTTTTTCCAAATTTTGCTATGAATCTCGCATTCCCTGAATCTCGGTACTGTCACTGGATTACATTCTACGTAAGCAATGGATGGTAAGTGCTTGAAATTCATTCTCTGAACATACAACATTTCTAAGTTCCCACGTATTAATTAAAAGGTAAGGTTCCCTTTCGATAATTAAATAGTAAACTCTTTTGAAATCCAGACTCGTTATGATACTGGTCATAACGGTAGATAGAATTAAAGAAAAACCCCACAGGTTACAATTGTAACACTTTGTATTCAGTGTTCTGATTTTGATAGATGTATTTTTCATTGCTTAATGATTATAGCAAACGACAGGGGACGAGAATTATGAACCAACCAATGCCGTTCGAGGTAATTTTACATACGGAGCCCTCTCCTCATGTGAAAACACTCCACGCTAGTGGAATTTCCACCTTTATTTGAAGCCAACCTCGTTCGCGGCAAACTTCATCAATAAAGCACGTTATGAGGATAAATTTAAACGTTACCCTGCAAATTGGTTCCGCTTGGTTAACCAGGAAATCTAAGCCTAAAGGATGACTTCCAAAGCATATGCAAACAAATAATAAGATGAAGTTTTCGAAACCGAAATTCGAAATGCAAAGGTTTAACGGTCCATCCCGGCGATTTTCCAGCTCGTTGGCGACACAACCGGCAAAGGATCCTCGGTAAACATTTTAAGGACGAAAGGACGAGACGTCGTTATACCTTTGTTTTAACGCGGGCGGGAGTGTCCTTCAAAAGCAATTAAGGGATTACCGAGGTTAGCAGGAGACTTACGATGACAAATAGGGTTTAAATCCTGCTGCGTGGTCTCGAGGTGACAGTCGTTTGTCAGTTAAAAATTGCTAAAATAATGTTTTTCGCTAATCTTATAAAAAATCATAATTTAAAGCAAACAGAATAATTAATATACATATTTAAAATGGCTTTTAATCAAATGTATGCGTTCATACTTGTTGCGTTGCTCATGAATTGTATTTGTGGCATTGTTCACGGTTGCTTTTTAGCAGATTTCTTGAAGAAATATGATTATAAAAGAGGTACACTTTGATTATGCCATTCAACTTGTCTACGTAGTGCTGAAAAAACAGGAAATTGCGATTGGAAAGTTCATTATTAAATATTTCGCCTCCTTTAAAACAATTATATTCCTCTCACAAATTAGGGTGAAGTACTGGGCAATCTAATTGCGGTAAAATTACATCAGCGAATAAAACGAACGAAAAAAAGTCTCCCGGCATATTATACCACGTCGCCGGTCTAATTTAAAAAACAATGTGTTTAATAGGACCCGTCTCTCCTAAGCATTTTATCAGGCGCCCGAGGCTGATAGGAATTACTTTTAAAATTAAATTCTCCCGACCTATTTTCAATTACGGACATTTCCTCTTACGCTAATAGTATGTAAATTATATTAGTAGTCCTCCAAGACGAAAAATAATTCTCGGGTAAGTGAATGTGACAATATGTCGAAAAATTTGCATTTAAATCAAATTTCCAGAAGTGGTTTAAATCTAGTTCCGTTCCTGGCATTCGCTAGGCTAGAAATTACTGCATGCAGATTTGGTCAGCTGTGTCACATGTAACTGCACCTTCAAATGAATGCGTTTTACATCGTTCGGCAATGAAAACCAAAAGCGGTTGCAGAACATAACGAAAAATCGAGGTATTAAATGTACTCTCAAAAAACAGCACAGCAATCACTACAACAATGTATTACAAACTGACTTTCGAATATAGTCTGCCTTCATAAGAAACCTACAAACTCGTAGTCATTGAAGCTTTTCACCTCCGAATTCTTTGAAACTGGAACGATCGACTTGAAATTTGGCAGATAGAGAAAAGGTCAATGCACATTAGTGACATAGCGCCGATTGACGCTTCCACCCTGTTGGGGGTTGACACCCCTTCTCGGGGGTGGAACTTTTTTTTTCAAAAATAACGCTGGAAATCGATAGAGAATCAAATTTTGAGCAAAAAATATTCGAAAAATTTTTTTCGAGAAATCAATAATTTTTTAGTTATTCACGATTGAAAACTTGGAATTTTGAGTGAAAAAAAAAAACACTTTTTCAAAGTATTTTTCACGAATAACTCAAAAACTACGCATTTTATTTAAAAAAGTGTAATGAACAAAAATGTAGCTAATAAATAAGGAAAGAAAATCGTTTTTTAGAGTGTTGTACGTCCTATACAAAGCGAAATATGGTTAGTGGAATGGGACTTGTTTTGTTGGGAATACTCGGATCGATGTATTCAACGTCAAATAACGGAAAAAGGATTATTTTTACGTGTATAACGCTCCTGGAGTTTTTTGTAGAACTCAAAAAGACCTTCAAAATGAGCACTTATAAAAGTTAATTAGAGCAAAATTGAAGGAGTTATCGTCAAAAACAGATAGGTTGCACATATTTTTTAAAGAAAAATGAGCAGTAAACGCTGTAGCTAACATTTCCATCAGAATTAAAATTAATCGTAGATCCTTTACAATTAGTTTTGTTTTAGTGTTTTTCATACGACCCTGAAGTTAGACCGGTTTAGAATGCGTATTTTTTTAATAATGTACGGTTGAAAACGTATTTTTCCGATACAAGTTTAGTTTTTGCTCCTTTTTCACCCCTTTAAAATTTTGACATAAGTTCATTAACACCCTGTATTTGCTCAGATATTCCAGACCCTCCAAAACCACCCCCGCCCTGTCTCAAGCATCGAAAACAAAAGGAAAACAAAATCTCCAGCAGGCATCTTAATGCGCGCAGATAATAAGAACCGCCAGGTTGGAAAAATCGTCCTTGGAACAAAGGGCGCGAGGCGGACATTAAATTTTACTAAATTGTCGGATCCCCGACCATCAACAGCTTGTAGCTAGCTTTCCACACTAAAGGGATTTCGCAGGGTTAAGTTCGTAAGGGCGGCGCTCCCAATACCTATCCGAAACAATTGCACCTGAGGGAGAAGACCTAAGACGTCCGCGCGACACTGGACGACACGGGATTTTGGCCCGCCTGGGAATCGACTGGGTAACTGGTCCGGACCCCGGAAAAGTTAGATAATGCTCATAAATATACATAACACCTTTGGAGATTAGTGCTAGCTGATAACTATTTCATGAAAATGAAGCAAATAATCTTTTTACATTGTTTAGAATGAGGTAACTTGAAATGAAATAATGTTTTAGTTAATTGTATAATTTTTACGTAAATTCACGTTTTTCGCTTATAACTTTTTCCGTACATTTCCACGGGAAAACAGTAAAATACTTTTCTTTATCATCTTCAAAAGACCTACAAAACTAGCTCTCGAGCGTCAAAAAATATTGATTAGGTCAAAAGTTATAAACAGAAGAAGTTTATTTATGACTTTTGAATTAAACATTTATAAACTGCGTTATTATTACCAGAACGTTTTGTCATCGCATCCTCTCATTCCTTATCACTGTCTAATAACTCACACGAAATCTGGAATCGGTAAGTTAAATAGTTTACAAGTTATGGCCTTATAAACAAATTAACTAATTATTAGTCTGGACGATCCCGAGGATCTTCCACAATCGCACTGATTTTTTTCGTGGTAGATTTCATAATTTCAAATTCAAATTTGCAACCTGGAAATTGTTTATATTTTTTAGCTTTAGTTGCAAAATGAAATATACGACGCACGAGCGTGATATCGTTATATATTATAACATATTCGAAAAGCTTATGAAAACAGCTTTAAGTTAAAAAAAAATCATCAAGATTCGTTGAAAAACAACAGTTACAGACTGTCAAATATATTATTTTCAAGCGAATTTCGCTTATTTAACTGTCACTGACTTTTGACAATATTTCTTATGCACTTAACATACTTCCACAAACAAAATATTTTTACCTGGGAAAGTACTCGGGTTATGACAGTATTTTTTTTGCCACCATCTCCCTAATTTGTTTAACAATAGGCCCTCAAGTTTGACAGTCTATAACTCCGTTGTTTTTCAACGAATCTTGACGATTTTTTTTTAACTTAAAGCTCTTTTCATAACTTTCCGAGTATGTAATAATATATAACTATATCAATATTTTTTAACGCTCGAGGGCTAGTTTTGTAGGTCTTTTGAAGACGAAAAAAAGTATTTTATTGTTTTCTCGTGGAAATAAGCGAAAAACGTGAATTTACGTAAAAATGATACAATTAACCACCCTGTAAACAATCTTCCCCCCATTTTTATGACTGTGGAAACTAATATGTTATTGTACATAATATTTAGCATCTATAGTGATAAATTCACTTCACTTGCCGAATTTCCCAGCTTATTTTCCTGCCCTAACCTGCCTTTCTGTCGGTAATTTTGTCTATCTTCCTGTCTGACTAAATGTTTCTATCTCTCTGTTTTTCTCACGGAAATATTTTGTCTGACCATTCATATAACTCTTTCTAAAATAGGAGCTGAAGGACAAATTGTGTACAATTTCGACATTTATTTTGTGATTCCCTATTTAAGGAACAATTGTATGAATTTTCCTGACACTGTCGCAATTCTCTTTTAATCGAACTAAGTTTTTTTTATCCATTTTATTAATTTTGTTTTCTGTGGACACTAACAGCATTACCGCTTTCCTTTTAGGGTACATAAATATAATTATGGCGCTTTTGTTACTGAAGTTATTCTCGGTACCTCTACTTTTATACGATTTCAATTAACGCTAAAAAAATTAATGGAATTAACCACCCACATAAATCCCACAAGCTTAACGCGACGACAATGGAACGGTAGAATAAACGTGACCTCTGATAAACAACATGAATTTTTCTATAAAAAAGTGTAATTTTTTTCAATTAATCCCGAAAAATAAATATTAGTATTGTACCGACTGATTGATAAAATTTAAGTGCTTTTAGATCTTTGTGAGACATGAGAACTAACACTAAATTTTTCTGGTAGTCTGAAAAAATTTTCATTACCTGCGTACGATTTGTTTTCTACTTATATACAGGGCGTACCTTTAACTGGGGGTTAGTATTTTGAGTGGTACGTGTTCTCCTGGATACGAATCTGAAATTCAGTCAAGAACAATTTAAATTTAATCAGAATCCGATCATGTTCTGAACGCTTACGAATGGCAGTGGTGTAATCGAAGGTTAGCTACAAGATTTTAAGTATGTCGTATGTTGTAAAAATCAGGTGGGCAAACAATTTATATATTATTTGCGGTCGCACTAGCTTGTCCAGCGGCGGGGTATGAATGCTTGCCGAACTGATTTCAGTCGGGGGGAGACGTACAACGATTTATTAAGCGGTGCGTAAATAAGGCTGTATGTGGAATAACTGCGGCCGTATTTAACACTGCGCTGCAAAGGGTACGGCTAATTTAAATTACGGTCTGGAGGATGATTTTAGATATTAGATAAATAGCGTTACAATAATCTGTAACAATGTTGAGAAACTGAACTTCAAACTAGTTCAGTCGCAGAGCACGGACAATTGCGAATTGGGCTGTGCATTGTTGTTAAATCTTGTTTTTAAAGGGAGAGTTATGACAACGCTTATTTCCACACCACTGGCTGTAAGGTTTGGCACGTTATTTTTGTTGAGTAGGTGTTTGACAAGAGCTCTACCATCCCACAAAAACTAAAGTTTAATTCGTTTAAATAAGACAAACTATAAAACAGGTTACCTAGCAGCAAACTCAAGCAGTAAATAATAATGACAAATGAAATACACAAAACTAAATAAATAATTTGTTTACTCGACTGATTTTTATAGCATAACACTTAAGATTTTGTGGCAAATCTTCGTGTACCAGTATCCTCTTCCACGACGTTTAAAATTTCTGGTTCAAAGATCCCATAGTCTCTTAAACGTTGAACCAATCCGGCAAACATTTTCTTATTCGATACATACGAGTATAAGTCGAGCTGTCACAATTGGCCGTGCACCATAAGCGTGCCGATCGTCAACATAAAATCAAGTGAACAATGATTATAAGATTTATGTCAGTGTATCATTGTGAAACACGTAAATTGTTTTACACATCGTTGACATCACAATCTGGATGGGATCCCGTATAGATCGCATCATCAGGTACGTTTCTATCCTTGCTTCAGAGAAACTTATTCTCGGCGGTGATAAAATGTCCTAACCTGAAGAGATCTACTGTAATATTTGCATTATATATCAGTTCGACATCTACTGCAATATTTGCATAATTAAATAATCCAGCAGGAATGAAATGTTTTATTATTTACTATAGACAGGGTGTTTCAGGATTAAGTCGACAAACTTTAAGGAGATATACCTCATAAAAAATAAAAAAAATCTAGTATACATTTTTTTCACGGAGAGCCGCCGTGGCATTTCCATTACAAAAACCATATACAAAGACCATATCATCATATTCATTGATCGGCCTACTCGAAAATGTTTGTTGAGGTTCATTTTAATATTTATCGACATAATCCAGAAGCACCCTTCCGAAAAATCAATTTTGCCATGAAACTATAAGAGTTAGGAAAAAAGTTAATGTACACTTTTAGTCAATAACACACTGTTCTATCTAAAAACAGCATCACTTTTTATTTTCAGTAGGCCGTATTAATTTTTTTTATAATTTAATGAGTCTGAGTCCCCATAACTCCGCCACTGGTTGCTTGCGGAACTTCTACTTCTATGGAAAAATGGCATCTTATAAGAAGATGTGTCATGCCAAATTTGGCTTAAATAGCCTTCTTTATTTAAAAGTTATTTAAAAAATTCGAATTAAAAAAAATCTTTAACGTCTCTGCGTCTCTGGAAAAAAATTTATACTCGATTTTTTTCTTATTTTTTTAAGAGGAATACTCCTTAAAGTTTGTCGACTTAATCCTGAAACACCCTGTATGTGTCAGTCTAATTACCAAGTATTTTGCTTTTGATAGATCTGATTTTAAGTTATATCTACCCCTTTGCCAAAGAGCCAAATATCATCTACCTTAAAATCAATCTGTGTTCTTAACTAACTTAACAGAATATGTACTAAATACCTTCTAAATGCCTAATAAATACGTAAAATTATTTGAAAATTGTGTCGCAGGTATTCATGTAATGTAACTTATTTGCTTAATCAAAATTCCGGTATGTTTCCTACAAGAGAATTTCTCCTCTCTAATACAGACATTTTATAAATACTACATTTAGTCCTGCTATACCGAACAACACCAGGCAAGCCGAAGTTAAATTTACGCCGACGATATATCGTAATTTGCGGCGGGGTATCAGGTATTCAAATCGCTCTACTATTTTAAAATGCATTTGGGATATCGGAATATTTACAATTCGGCAAAAGTTCGACGCTAGGAATCAAATTAAACAGCGCCGGGCAAATGCAAGCCTGAATGTATAAGCAGGTTTAAATCGTCGGCTATTTCCCCGTTTTAAAATACCCTGAAAGGTTACATTTGTTGGGTTTTCCATTTCCAATGTGTTCGCCAAAGACGACTGAATTAACGAAATTTTTCAGTCGTCACTTTATACTAATTAAAACTTTTGTGTTTTTGAAACTGTAACCTGGGGGGTTATTTCTTTATTTATCTATCTCCTGCTATGAAATGCATATTTGTATGTTTTTTTTTCATAAAATTTTCCGAGTTATTTGAGAAAAACTACTGAAAAACGTATTTAATAAAATATGTACATCACTAATATCTCAGAAAATATTGACTTATCGTGAAATGTTCATAAGGTACTTTTTGCTTAAAATTGATACCTGTGGTTATTTTCAATACTTTATTTTTCACCCCCCAAAATGGGCGGCTTCCACCCCGGGGCAAAAGCGCTCATCGGCACTATATAACTTTTAAACATTTACACAAAAGCGCTACTAAAAGACAGGCACAAAACAGCGAAAGACGAAACGGCAAGCAGAAAATGTTACAAGAATAATTAAACTAATCAGCGTGATTAGATAACGTTAAATATTCCAAGAAAACGGAAGTTAAGCGGTTTCTGGAGAGGAAACCAGCTTTTGTGACTGGGCCCTAACTTAAGTTTGCCCATTGTACGTTATTATTATCTCACCCCTTATCTAAGGTAGGCCTTTTGTCTTCATGATGACAGCTGAATCCCTTGTCTGCCCTACATAAACATAAACCCTGTGACGGGACGAGATTTGATAAAGAAAATGACACGGTTACTTAATAAAAAGAGTGGAATTCAGGAAATAGCAGGAGATACTGGGGGAGAACAAAGAATACTTTACTTGAAGTAGAATTGTGAGGGGGTGACAGTGGTACAAACGAACAAACATATTTTATGGACAATTTCTTCATCGTAATAATAATCTGAATTTTTTTTGTTGCAATATTATAATCAAGCATTCGTTTTTGCACCGCCGTACGTTGGGCAAATCGCAGTAGCTGCAGGCGTATCCGTGGAAACGTGAGTTCACGTTTCACCTACTTTCCTGAAAGAGAAATGGCTCCCCTAAGTTTCTGCCAACTTATTCCAGCGCGAGAAACCTGTGTGCACCGTCTGTTTTGTTTCAAGACACACATTAAGCTTTAATTCGATACGGGGAGAATCTCGGAAATATTATTTTAATGCTCCTGTGATTCGTTTCGTTGACGAAAGTTTCGTACAACTTAAAATAGAGATAGGAACTGCGAAATATGTTAGATTCAGTAAAGTTGAGGATAGGTTTATATTAAATACTGAAAGGCACAGGTGTATGCGTGTATATTTGCAAGTCTTCTTCAGCCAAATCATTATCTTGAAGGTATTTGGGTATAAGGAAGAACCAACAATTTTAATTCTCACCTATCTTTATAAAAGTTGCTCATTTTCGTGTCCTCTATTACCCGTTTCAAGGAACGTACTTATTTCAGGAACACCCTGTATAACAGTCCCTAATCAGTCATAAATTTTGGCAAATCCAAAGCGCCCTACCAAGTAATACGAATTGAAATTCGAACAAATTAATTCGACCGGTCTTTATTGAGCCATCCGTTTGGTTGAAAAATCAGGACACATGCAAAGGACACGTCAGGTCTTTGATCTCTTCCTGGATCCAGGCGGCAATTTTAAAAAGGATTGACCTTTCTGGTTCGCAAATGGATCTTTAATAGAGGTATATGGAAATCTAAAATACTCGTCGAGATGTCGTTCCATTTGCAAAGTCTTATTTGTTCCTTGTTTTTACATGGATCTTCCGATATCAAAGGGCAGGGGATCAGCTTCTAAGTCTTCCAGAAAAACAAACATGTTATCGACGTTTATTGTTTTGGTCAGGTGGTATTGCTATAATTGTGTTTGTTGTGTTTTATTCTAAAATATTATTTCCGGTCCCAATATAATTAATAATATTTATTCTCTAATATTGTTTGTGGTGTGTATGTAACGAGTGTGTGTCTTTATGCAGTTGGTATTATAATGTTTTTGCCTGACTTATAATTTTGACGACTGTATTATGCCTATTTGTGTGCAAATGTCAAAAATAAAGTTGGATGCACAAGTCATAAAATATTACATATAAAAGTCAAATACAAATATAGAAGTAAGGAATATTTTGAAACATAATTTAAAATTTTTGTAAAGAAACTGGAATAGGATTGTAAATTTGTAAAGTATAAAGTGAAGTGACGTGAAGTGTAAAAAGAAAATAGCATTTAAAAAGAAAAGGAATATATGTGGAAAGGCCCTAACAAGGAAAAGAAAATCAAGAGAGTATAAAAAATAAAAATCGAAAATTATTATTGATTAGTTACCGAGAAATTTTGTCAGAGCGTGGTGTTAAAGAAGTTAATTGGTAAAAATAAGATAAATAGAAAGAGTAACCACAAGATTATGTCAGAGAGTGTTGTTAAAAGAAGCTAATTGGAAAAAACCCAGATAAAATAGAATTAGTTACCGAGAAAGTTTGTCAGAGAGAGGTGTTAAAAGAAGCTAATTGGAAAAAACCCGATAAATAGAAAGAGTTACCAGAAGATTTTGTCAGAGAGAGTTGTTAAAAGAAGTAAATTGGGAGAAACCAGATACATAGAAGTAATTATATTGGAAAAGTGACGCAATAAGATTCCAGGAACGCCGGTCAAGACGAATAAAACAAGCAGCAGGTTCCGAAAATTCAGTGCGAGCAGAAAGACGAGGATACCATCAGCAGGTTCCGGAAATACATTGAAAGCAGAAAGGCGAATATTCCAGAACAATATCTAGCCAGTCGACAATTGATAAATCAACAAGACATACAGAAAGGTACATTGTCTTTTTTTGTGCACAAAGTAGTCCAAAATCGTATACGAAACCGCTAGCTAGCTGAAATAGATTGAAAAATACAATCAAAAGGTCATAACACAAAATTTTCATATAATTAAATTTTCATATCAAATAAATTTGATTTTACCATTTGAATAATTATCAAAATTTGTCCATTTTAAAATTTAATAGATATTAATATTAGCAATAAGCTCAGTAACACATTGAATAAGAAATTATAAGATCAAAATTTAAATTTTACACTGTAGGCAACCAACAATACATAAAAATAAATGAAATTGAATACACCCAGACAAAATCTTTTTCAAAGTATTACAAAAGTATTGTAGGAGAATTATAAATATTCCTTAATTGTATTTGACATTTCACAGTGGATATTTAATGATATATAAAAAAATATATATAATAAATAAATTAATTTCTAAATAACATCTTTTGTGTTGTGTGGTTTCGTGCTGAGTTTGTACCTTCATTTGAACTCACTACTGAGAAGGGTCGAAAGCTAGCCAGGGTAAATTAGATAACCAACATTACAACATAAACATTTAAACAAACATATTACATACAAATTACACATCAATACTCATAAAAAATTTGGCGCGTACACAAAGACATATTCATACCCATAACAATATCTATATTTTTGTAGACCTTTGTAGCAGCCTTCAACATCGAATACTTCGACCACATAGATGAAATTACATATTTTTTCTTCAAATAGCATGACTTCTTCATTTATTGTCATTACTCTCCGTTTTTCCCTCCAATCGTTAAATTCGGCGAACGCTTTTTCGTACTGTTCCCGGAATTTCGCTGGCAATAAATGGAAAATTGATTCTTGAGCTTTTCAAAAACAGCCACAGGAACACAATTACTTTCTTGCATTTTTACCAAATTGAGATAGAACTGTTTATTAATATTAAACAACGTACCATAGCAACTAGTAGGTATAACAAAACCTACTACGTTTCATTAAGTACTAGTAAGAAATATCAAGTCGTGCGAATAATTTTTTTATTAAATTCCAATAATTCTGACTCCACAAATATGATTGTGATGTGATTATAGAAAAAACGTTGTACTGCATTCGTGTTTAATTGCCTTTTATCCACTTCTCGCGTTTAAACACTCTTGCGTGGATAAAATGCTATTTAAAACACTTATACAATAAATAACTGTCTCCGCATTTATCATTTTGTTTTTTACAGGCAAGGGCTGCTGATGTTGAATTGTATGAATAAAACCCTCAGTTTCAGGGTATAGCTGCCCTTTGCATGTTTTTCTCTATTAACCTGTTCTTGATTGACACATTTGTTCGATGATAATGAGATTTTCCTCATTACATTTTTTATTTAGATGCCTTGGGAAACGCAATAAAAAACAAGTTCATTGCTCTCTGGGCTGTTACTACCCTCTCTAGACACAAATGAACAAGGTACGGGAACAGATCAGGTATGATTCCAGCTGAAAGAAATAATCGATGAGAGGCACGTATACGTACGGCATGTGTGAGTAAAATCCTTCGTTTGTGTAAATGTAAGCTCTAATATAAACCTCGTAAACAGTTCGTTTGTATCCTTGGAGATGGATGTGCTTTAATTTACCCTTCGCATTTAATTACCTTTCAATCGGACTCGGTATCCGATTACTTCGTTTGTGGTATTAAGCAGCATGATATACAGCATCTAAAGGGAAATTTTCCGTTCGATAATACAAGTAGAAAAAGTAATATAATGTTATTGATAGCTGTTATTGATGTTATATTGGACTAGTTTGATTACAGATTAAAACAAGTTTGTAACTCATACAGGCTACTTACTAGCTTTTAAATTATTTAAAACGAAGTGTAACACCCTGTATCTTTTAACGAAGCGTCCTATATGAAAACGTTATAGGAAAGACTTCCCTTAAAATTCACCAAAGAATACGAGGTTTCATTTTTGGTCACCATTTGTGAATCACTCTGTATACATATATGGTAGATCCAGCCATTATACTTTTACTTGTTTTCTATGTAAGTAATGTAGCAACAAGTAAAGGAAATGAAGGATGGAGGTCTTCCCATGACCTGAAACCGCATCAGAGAAATGTAACAAAAGAACACTTTACTTTTGTTATGATAAATGATGTCTTCCACAGCAAAAAAGAAACACAAACTATGAAAGTTTCATCGGTACAAAGGCGGTATTATTAGCAGGCGTGAAGTATTAAGTATAGACGCTGTCTAAATCCTTAATTTCATCCAACCTAACGTTTTGCTAATACTGACATGTTAATATCTGGTATTGTTACACCAATTCGTTATGATGCATTGTTCTGCAGGAATAGACAATTATCAACGAGGCTTTATTTTAGTAAAAACGTTAACATCATCAACGTAAATTAATATACCACGTTCCTGTCTCCTTCATTAAATCGTTTGTAAGAATCCAACAAGTAGCTGTTCAAGATATGATCCTTGAGGCACACCTGATGTCCCTGAAAGGAACAAATGGTGTTGACTTGAACAAATTGTCAACTGTCAAATGTACTGGCAAAGAGGATCTTCCAGAAACAATGCCTTGTATGATTAATATCATCCTCTAATAACTTCTTTATATTAATATTCTAGTAATACTGACACTTTTCAAACAACTACGTAAACTGTTTCTTTCATACAATGGTTTTAAATCTAATACTCTCTTAACTACTTCTGGTGTACCGCAAGAATCCAGCCTTGGGTCACTTCTTTTATGTATCGATTAAATCTATGAAATTGCAAGAACTTACAGAAATGTGTAGATTTAGTTTAGGAATGATGTTTGCAAATTAATTTTGCGAGGACTTAGAAAACACCCGGTACCTCTATGATACTTTTCCGACTGGCTGAAAGAGGCTTTCACAGAACTAGCAGCCTAGTCGGATGAAACGACAATACTACGTCGTTAAGTTGACAAAGAGACTACGAAGCAATCATCTAAGGAGGGACCATCTTTAAATTCTGTCTCGCTATTTATATTCGCTGTCGTTCAGCCTTGAGCTCCGGCCTGGAAGAATAATATGCCAGATTTTAAAGGTGTTATTTTAATGTTAAAGCCGCTTTCTTTTAAGCACGCACTCAACACTTTTTTATGTTCGCGATTTATGAGAGGACTGTAGTGTTTTTATGGGTACTATTCCTTTTCGCCGTAGGAAGATGACGTTAATTACATTTTAATTCACAAAGTTTATTTATGTAGCGCCGAAATTGGCAAGAACAATGTTCAAGTAGCATGGCTATGCCACCCTTGATAATAGTTAAGATACCTAGCATATGACGTTAAGGTTTAAATTTTTTCCAAAACAGTTTCAAAGATTAGACATATGCCTCAAACATGTCATAGTTTTCTTATGGATCGCTCGAAAATCTTGATGTTAATGAACTTATGTCAATTTAGAGGGGTGAAATAGGAGCAAAAACTGAGTTAGCTCATGTCCCAAAATTAAATCGGGGGTTTAATGTCATAGAGAAGAAAGCTAATAAAAAATGTGTTTAAAACAGTTTTGGAATTCCTGAAATACATGCATTTTATCGTGGTGAGTACTTATAAAAAATTCTGTAATACTTTTTACGAGTTTGAAGATAGCCGGATTGTTGTAGTGATTGCTGTGCTGTTTTTCTAAAGTACATTTAATAGCCGCGTTTGATGATTTTAGATCTCGTCGAAGAAGATCCGCACCATAAATATCGCACAGTAAGTAAATATTTCGCATCGTGTTGTGTGGAGGACATTTCGAGAAGCTCAGTTGTATCCATTTCATATTCAACGTGTTCAAGCGCTTACTCATGAGGATTTTCCACTACGTCGATGTTTTGCGAATGGTTGCTTCAGGAACATGCAAGAAATCCTCAATTTATAGCGCAATAAGCATGTTTTCGAGTGGATTCCACGGAAGTTTGTGACATCGACCAACTTCGAGAAGACGTGGCAATGTTGCAACGCGTGCGAGCGAATTGCATACGTCGCGCTGAAGCTTGTGTGCAAGGAAATGGTGAAAAAGCATTGAAGATGCTCTGATTACCTTTGGTGACAGGTTTATCCAGAAAGAGTATTCTGTTCTTTATAACTATCGACTCTGATGACATTGTCATTATTTTAATATACATTTAAATACCCCCAAGAAAGGGCTTACTTTCAAAATTCCATGAAATTATAAATACAAAATCTAGCCCACTGAACGTCAAAGCTTCCATATTGATTCCATTCAATCCGTGCCTAACAAACCGCCGGTTTTGTATTACCCCTTGACTTATTAATTCATGCTAATTACCTCTGATACGAATCAAAGCATCGAATGGCATGTTAATTTTCCACGTCGCCCGGAATGTCACATGAAAATTTGCATGGCTGCTTAGCATATCTCTCGGGTGTCGGCAGATACACAGGCCTTACGAAGTCGGCCTCGATTTTCAAATTTGTTTTCACAGTCATCGGTTTTTTATTCGCTCCACGGATGAATATTTCAGGCTACGCGAGCTATATGTGTGTTCATTGATACGTACCAATTATAATTATCTGAAATGGGCTGGTTAGTCAATTTTTCATGTATTGTTTGCCATCTTATTTTATT
This sequence comes from Anoplophora glabripennis, assembly GCF_000390285.2. Taxonomy (NCBI): domain Eukaryota; kingdom Metazoa; phylum Arthropoda; class Insecta; order Coleoptera; family Cerambycidae; genus Anoplophora; species Anoplophora glabripennis. The sequence goes on along the minus strand of NW_019416324.1, from coordinate 1,345,473 downwards.
TAAAAGAAAATAAAGTGATTACAAACCGCTTGAAAAAATTTAGGAGTATTGCAAGGGTCGTTACGTTGTCGCATTACGACATAGTCACATTAGATGTTAGGTACTTAAATATTTCTATTGTTTTCATCAACATCATTTTTTTTTCTAGAAAAACACCCTTTATCTCAAAAACGAAGCATCTCCTAAATAATTATAATACTATTGGTTAAACCCAAGGGAAGGGGAGACAAAAAGACTTATTTGACTCACACATATTCAGTTTTATACAGTGTGGTTACAGAATTGGAAATAACTTTTTAATGGCGCTTAAAATTTATTGAGAACCACTGGAATCGTTCCCTACTTACATGCTACATAAAAAAAGGACTACTGCGAGCCTGTCAGATTTCTGTACCTAAGTAAAAGATAAACCCACCATAATTATTCATACTGAGGCTGCAGGATACTCTGTAAACATGACGCTATTATCGAGGAGGGCTAACTACGGCGTAGTCTTAATAATAGAAATCACCGAAGATCGTGTAACATGCACCCCGTATGAATATGCATGAAGTAATCTGCAGGCCCAGACGAATTCGGCAAGTTCATTTCCAACGTAATCGTGTTTTAAGTTGGGCCAGATATACGCCGACTCAGCCAGTCTCGCGCTAATAACGTAAGTGGATATTATAAATTAAATCTTATACTAATGTAATTAATATACTCAGACTAGTGCTCGGGAAAGTTTAAAGAGGACAACGAGTGTGATATTTCCTACATTTACTAAATTAAGATCGAACAAATTCTTAAAGATTATAGCGACAGTTTCTTGTCAAAGAACCCGTAGTATAGAGCTCTAAGTTTAAAACGTCGACATGCTTACAACTTTTTTATACATTCTGTCAGAAAAGTATCAGGAATTTGTCAATAAAACACAATGTATTCAAGCCAACTGTTCCAAACTATAATGACGGTTTGTAAACACTATTTCCTTCACTTTATGGATATTTTCTTTAGTTGGAGACGTTGAAGGGCGACTAGAACTTGGTAAATTATCAACCACTCATTTTCAACAATTCAGCATAAGAATTTCCTATTCGTAGCACAAAATTTTAGGCAAACTTTTTGTTCAATAACATAATCCATAGTAAAAATTATTGAGGAATACACTTTAGATGAACTCTAACTTCGCGTCAGAGTAGAGCACAATGCTACCAACTTTCCATCACAAAAAAAGAAATTTAAATTCGGAATTTTTAAATGACAAATTCCGGATACAGTTTTGAGAGAATGTATAATTCTGGTACAAATATTTTTCCAAATTCTTCTTTCATCGAAAAATCCTGTTGTTTTATGGGTTTGCCGTTACTAAATATTGTTTTTGTCTTTTTTTAGATTAACTTTAGAATATCTATGAAATATTTACTGACATTATACTTAAATCGATGTGTGCTATCTGCCCGGGTTTCGAATCCCGCGGCCGGTAGACCGTAGATTAGCTATGCTTGTACGGAGGATTGGCACCCTCTGTGCAGGTATGGTAGGGTGGGAGAATGTTGGCTTGGGTCAATGTGAAAGATTGACACCGGTTGGCATTTGACCACCCCCCTAATTAATGAGGTTTTCCAGGTTTCCCTCATTCCTGCACTGAATGGTGGTTAGGGCCTACCAACATAAGCCGTTCCTGGGCGCAAATGCGGCCTGCTTAATAATAATATGCCGCCTCCTCTCCCGCACAACTCTCCGACTTCTGGGCTAATTCTCGTAGTTAGAATGAGGAGTAGAGATATTATTATTATTAACTGAAGAGTCAATTTGATCTTTATGATATGGAATGTATAGTTGTTATATGCTATGTTGGAAATTTAAAAAATTTTATAACGAGACTTCAGTGATATGACTTTTGTAGCAATTCTTTATAATTGAATACAACCTTGTTCTTTGCGTGTTAGAATAGAGTTTGTACACTTTTTATTTAAATATATACATGAAATATTAATTATTTAATGTATAAGTGATTGTGGATAAACTATTTTTATCGATTTATTGTGTGTATTGTTCTAATTTTTTAAATACACGGCGTGTTATTTTTCATCAGTTGAAACTTTCCACGAAAAAGACATTGTATTTCACAATTCCCTCATGTAAGACGTGTCACTGCTGTTTTCGTTATGGATTTGCCCGGTTCTCGCGGTAAGTGCCGCTTTTGTGATTAAAAATCCATTCGACAGTGAATAAATTTCGCCGTTGATGTGTCTGAAACTTGCGAATTGCCCTGTTTCGGTGTACGTGGCTTCCGTTTTACTTTTCAAATTATCCTGTCACTCGTAAATCCATCCTAGTTGATGACAGTTTCCACTTTTTCCAGAACTGATTTATTGAAAACTGTAAAAACCGTACTTCGACACGAATTTATGTTCGCATTTAATAGAAAACATCGGTTGCGTCCCTTTGTTTCCTCCTCCACTGCTACTTGAAACAAATTAACAAATGCAAAATTTATCGGTGCAACGTTTTCAGGACAAAAACGTCCTTGAGTTTGTGATTTGTACGAAACAAAACTGAAGTGGACTGAAATATTTGAATGCAAGTGGAAACGTAATTTCGGAAACAAGGACCTGCTGTGCTGACAAAATATCGCGAAACTATATTTTTTATTGGACCCACGTTCGGCGCCAATCAATATTTGTTAGAAAATTTATTTGTTTTGTGTGTTAATGTTTGCTGTTTCATTTCCATGATTTTGCTTTTTTTTCTTGGGTTATTTTTCCCGTAGTTTATTTTTAATTTAGTTTCGAATTTCAAATTTTTGTGTAAAATTAACTTTTGTGGTTCATGACAAACACTTGCAGCCGTATCGCTTTGTACTGTATATCTTCAGAGAGCAAAAAAGATCACCTTGTTTCCCCTGATATGTAAATACGGGAGCAAGTTAATTATCGCACATGAAATAAAAAAAGCATATCCACAAGCAGAGAGGAATGAGCAAATGACTCGTTTTATGTTAAAACCAGAGGAATTCCGCCGTAGTGTAACTTTGTATATCAACATAACATAGAGAAAACCAACAAGAGGGGCCTCAGGCCATACATCAAAACAATAGTGTTTTAGGAGAACAACCTGCAGTCGTACGATGAAGTTTGATTGCTCTACCAGAGATCACAGGCAGAGGAAGCTAATAAAATGTTAACCAACTTCACCGCATACAGAACACGCCAGCGAAAAATGTACCTACAGAGTTGCTGGGCAGCAAATATATACACTGCTCTCCTAAAGTTGATACACGGGTGTGACATGGAACATAAGCTTATTTATTAATTTAATTAACTTTAACAGATTATTCAGATGATTGTCACAGGGCTTCTAGAACACCCGGTGTATTTATCCAATACGTATCTTACTATGCTTAATTAGATAAGTATTTCGCAGACAAAAGGCCTCTTAGAAACGAAAGATAAAGCTCATTTGTATGTGGCAAGGTATAACATAAACTTTCATACGCTCAATATTAGCGCAAAGTTTCTAATTAACTCCTTGTCTAGACTGCGTCTCATTTATTAGTACGCCAGACAAGTTTATCTCCTCCCTTGTTAGTACTTACGTTTTACATGCGTTCGTTTGTTTTACATGTAGTATTTACACGGCGAACTAGTCGAAATGCCACAACTCACAGCACTCTATTAAAATTAATTATTATGTTCAACGAATATGTTTACCAGATACGAAGTGGTACAGTTATCTTAGTCTCCAATTCAGCAACTGAGCGAAATAAAAATCATGGAAAGTAACAACAGTCAAAGACTTCTGGATTCCATGTATCAGTGGAAAATATTCAGACATCAACTTCATCATGAAGTTGAAAGAAACTATTCTTCAATTCCTCCAATCCAGAAGAAACAAACCAGTTTATCCAAGCGAAGTTATGGATGAGTGACAAACCATGGAATGGAATGGATCAGGCTCAGAGTTTCTTCTGAACAAGATAGTGATGTATCTCTCGAAACGTTAAAACTAATGCGGGGCAACCAACCTGTACACTTATTCTGTCATTAACAAGTACAAGCCAATTCTGTGGCCTACTTCTCAAATAAAGCCACTTTATTTAAATCAATACAGCCAAGATATAATATACAGCAAAGTTACATTTGACACCGTTCAAGCTAAAACGTCAAAAATCCCTTTGCCTCCGCCTGATAGATGACGTCCATAAATTTGCGTGAACCTTTCGCGAAATATTTTAACGCATTCCCCTCGTTCCTATTCTCTAAAATAGAGTTACGTTTAATAAAACAGTCTACAAGTCACGAAGTGTTTTGCGTTTATCTCGCACCGGTGGCTCCGACCAATAGCGACCCGATATTTTATTTCCTTGGTGTCTGCCTCAATTCAATTGTGAACATGAATTTTCTATTGCTTATATGAAATATTTGCTATGGGGCGACGTCTCAGTTTTTGCATCGGTTATGGTTCGAAATACGTATCTTATTTCCGGCGAGATATTTCGTTTGGAAGTGTATTTGTGAAAAACTCGTACGAAAGATGAATTTAATGCGAAGCTTAACTGGTATACCGCATGACTCAAGAGTTTGGAATATTTTAAGAAACGTCTTTGATTACACAGCCCCACAAAAAAAAGTATCGGATCTGGTATTCAGACCCATGTATTCCCATGTATTTTTTTCCGCTGAATCCGAATCTGCCCAACGGGTCTGAGTTTTCAGGAAAATTAAAAGAACAGACGTTTTTTGTGAATTTTGACTCGTTTTTTGAATTTTCCCGAAAACTCAGACCCGTTGGGCCGAATCTGAAGGCAGATTCGGATACAGCGGAAAAAATATATGTAAATACATGGGTCTGAATACCAGATCCGATACTTTCTTTTTGTGGGGCCGTGTTATTTATGGAGAATAATTAAATTTGACAAACGTGTCTCTGTTCTGCCATATTCTTTTATAGTCCAGGCCCTAGAGCTTACGCTTCTATATCTCAGAATCTACGCTGTAGAATGTCGTCATATTTGCCTAAAAAGCAAGGGGTTGACGTGTGCAAGATTTTGTCGATTGCATAGAAAATTCCCTGGGCAATAAATAATTGTTTATAGAGCAAAATGTTGAAAAATTAAAAAAAATTCTAAATGGTTATAAGAGTGTAAAAATAGATATTTTTAGTATTGGTAATTGTTTACGATGACAAGTATCTCTAAAAAATTACGTGCCCTTTCTAAACCTTAATTTAAACCCACGGTACGCGATAAACTTTTTGAAACTTTCTTAATTGACAATACTGTCAATCGGAAACCACGCGATCGATCGTTGCAAAATTTTTAGGGTAGAATTGACATATGCTTTACTATTTGTTCACAAAGTTTCATCAATATTTATAAATATTTACTTATTTTAAAAATTGCTCCAATATACATATGATTTTCTACTATTTTTTGCCCATTGTTAACGCAAAATTCAATTTTTTATAATAAATAAAGAAATACTTTTTTTAATTTAGGGTTTACTTTCAATGTTACACGGAAAAATATGTCGAAAAACGAGTCATATTTTCGTTTTTTTTGTTTGTTTGTCGTTCCCCTAAATTTAGCAATGGTTTTTTGGAAAAGACAAACTCGAATTCTTATTCTACATAATATTTAGGATTTTTCTGTACAACAAAATAGATGACTTCAAATACAAACGCCTCGAATGCTTTAGCGCCTGGACTATTATAACCATCCACTATTACGAAATATTTTGTTAATATCACGATGTTTGCTGCGAGCATTAAGAGACCAATGCATGAAATGAGATTCCGAGTTAAAATTCACATGGGACGTATGTACGCTGAAACCAAAATAATCATACCGCACAAAGGCGGAATCTCTTCGGAATTGCCGAAGGTGGAGGAAACAAAAGAGGCATTTCAAAACCTCTAAAAACGTGTGTACATTGAATCCAATATCACCAGAAGAACTCTACTCCTTACTGTTGCTTTTATTTCTACGGTGCAACAATGCTGGTGGGGGTCAATTAAGTTCTTATTTTCTCACAAACTGTAACAGGAACTGTAGTAGTGCTAGTTCACTGAAATATATCTCTTGACTTAATATAACGTCCGACATTGTAATATTTAGCCACAAAACAGCAGCAAAATTAAACCGTGAATTGTCTAAATTTAAGCAGAATTCGATCTCTTTCCGTATGCTCCGTCAGTTACAGGTTGCAGTTAGAAAAAACAAATACGTGATTCTGAAGGCCAAAGGTAGTCTCCGTCTAAGTATAACCCCCATTCGAAGAATCACTTTGTATAACTGTCGAGTTTCAAATTTGAAGTAAAACAGATAATTCTAATCTAGAGAATACACAGTAGATTTGCGGAGTACGTAGGGCTAAAATTCAGCGACACTTTAAACAAACTTGAACAGTGACGAAAAGTATTAACGCGTCTGAAGGGGGATTATCTTTTTACGAAGCGACTTTAGCAAAAAGTTTGCAGCAATTTTAAGTTGCTGGAAGTTCAAAGGCGATTACATACTGTTCACGTATGTCAAGGGCTCCATAAAGCCTACTTAGCAAAGTTACGGCGAAACGGGGCAATTAAACATATTAAATAAACCTCTTTCGGCTTCAGTTACATTCCAAGTTACATTACCGACCGAGTCGATCTTGGCGTAGTAGGAATGTTGAACCGTCACTAATGACGATCTGTCACAATCATTTTAAAGTATCATTAAGTAAAAAAAATAATTCAATAAAATTTAAATGCGTTTGCCTGACATGTTGGACGTATATTTATTTACCACCATCAATTTACGAAGGAGAACATAAAGGCGATCAATCGATTCACAAAATTGTTTTTTCAGCCTACACGATACCTTTTACGCCCTTTTTATCATAAAATTAACCCTGCGCGCTCGTATCAATTTGAAAATAAAAGACACACGAACCGAAAATTTAATGGAACAACTAACTGGGGTAATGGAACACGCTTTTTTATTTTATGCCCGTATCGCGTTCATTCAAAAATTCATTTCGGGCTCTCTAAACCTTTTTATTCATTGTGCATACAGGCCTATACACTCACCTTCATGCAATCGATTTGTTCTCTCGTTTTTCATATGCGCTGAAAATGTTAGTACCTATATCAATTACAAAGATGTTCTTTCGGTTTTATATGGTGGAAGATAAGGTGTTGTTGAAAATAAACTGTTTAGATTCCAAATACTATTAAACCGAAACATATTCTAGGGAGATACATCCGAGTAAACACGTTTTTGTGATTGGAAACATACATTATTTTTTTTAGAAAAATTTTGGCAGTCCGTATGGCAAAGTTAAATAGTAGTTCTTTATTGTATAAGTGTTTTAAGTGGCAAGTGGATACAAGGCAATTAAAACACGAATGCAATACGTTTTATCCATAATCACATCACAATCATATTTGTGGAGTCAGAATTATTGGAATTTAATAAAAAAAATATTCGCCCTCAATAGCTGCTTCATTCCTGAATATCGCAAATCTAGAAGCATATACTGGCCACTGTATGAGGCGCACTTCAGCAACCTTATCGGCCAATAAACCATCAAATGGTATAGTGGAAGTAAGAGCTCCTCGAAAGCTATGTTGATGAGTCTGTATCTAACAAACTTGATATTGCAAGGAAAATCCAAGGAATATATAGATGTCCCTTAAAGAAGGGACATCCGTAACTTGTGCAAATTCCTCACAAAATTCGGCAGATGTTATGCGTTCCGAAAATGATGGCAACATTGCTACAAGGATTGTTATTAACGGAAAGGAAGTTAAACGTGATGAAACAAAAAACGAAATTTTATAAATAACGAAAGAATCGTTATCTGAAAGATGTAAAACTGCGACATATTTAAGTTGATTGGGATTGTTACATCAAAATTGAAAAACCGATTGAAATAATCCCATAAATTTATTTGAATTGGCGCATTCGCCATTTTATAGAAAAAGCTCATTGTTTAGGAAAATATTTTATTCCTACCTGCTTCAATACATTTTGCGTTTTAATTTTATCACTGGCTATTTATATTAAAATGAAACAGTTTAAGTAACATAAATAAAAGTTAGCAAATTTAGATCTTCAAAATATTCATTTCTTTTCAATATGCAACAAAATTGGAAAAAAATTGCAAAATTTTTTATTTACAATACTTGTTCAATATTATACCCGTTTTTAACATCTGAGTAGCTTGTACAACATTTTGATGACATTCCACGAAAATCTAGTTATTACTGTTTATTTAAGCCATTTTCTAAAATTGTTTCATCTACTTGTATAATCACTAAAAAAAGTAAAGTTTGTTAAAACCTAAATTAACTGAAACCAAGCGATAAACTTTGAAACATTACAACAAGCTGACATGTATGATAATAACAGAACCGGGCTCGAAAAATGTCACTAACTTTACCTAAACTTATATTATTGAATTTTTTTGTGAAATGAATTATTTGACGTCAACTATCAATAAACCTTGAGTTAAATTAAAGGACACATTTTTTTACTTTTAGGATTCCTATGCTTCTGATTTTTTGTAAGCACACTATACTTTTTGTGCCAATATTTCAGTTTAGGTCTTATAACATAGAACCACATTAAAATTTCATTATTCCATGATCCCATTAGAAATAACATTATTACCGTTAACCTATTTTGAATTTTAATTTGGAAATATAAAGTTTAGGTCTTCAGTGGAAAACCAGAACAATGATTTATAATCAGTTCAGGGGGAGATAATGGACTACTAAAAATGTTACGTATATAAGAGCTCTTAAATCAATTCTAAATAAGCCGATCTCGTATATTATAATTCCACTAATTATAAAGATGATTATATTTTACATAAATTTACATGAAAGCTTTCAGGGCACTTCCGGTCGTGATGTAAATGCGAGAGTAAATTATTTTGATCCCCAATTAAGGAAAATTTCCACGCAGATTGAATAATACAAATTCGATAAGTGCAAATAATCTCCATTTTGAAGTCGATCTGAAAATACGTTTATAAGATATACACAACTTGTGAAAAGTTTAAGGCATATGTACGTTTACGGGGAACGTGGTCAAAATGCCGCATCGACATCGCAATTCTTATTTGGTTGGTTTGAGACTTGGTAAATACACATATTGCTTCGTTACTGTCGAAGAAGGCAACCATTAAAATATAATACTCGACTGTATTAAAACCTCAGCAAAATAAAATATAACAAAACATCCACAGGGAGCCGACGTCTAATTGCGACGTAATATTTTTACTACAGGCGGTTATTATCTCCGGAGTGCAAGAAATAGATATGAACATTTTCTATTATGTGTCGTAGTTCAGTGGGGTTAATCTCACAGAGTATGACACGTCCAGGCGTAATACGGCGAGACATTTACTAAATAACCCGGAGTTCATCTTGATGATGTCCATAAGTTGAGGGGTATTCCACTCTATTCCCACGAGATCGCGATATCCTTTCATGTTTTGTTTCAAGGGAGGTAATTGAGAAGTAAATTAACTCGTAAAGTCCTTTGAATAGAACTATTAATCCTGTGAAAATTTGGGATGTTAAATAAAATATTTAAACATTTTCTGGGATATTTTTGAGGTTATTTATGAGATACTATTTTTTTTAATAAAAAAGCTTTTATTTTCTATTCATTCATTTCAGTGTGTAGACATAAATAAAGCCGTTCAGATATTCATTTTATACAGGGTGTCCCCCATTTCCAACGATTTCTCTTGGTCGATTTATTGATCAAAATTGTTTTCCCGAAGATCTAGGGCCTATACTTTCTCTAACATCGTACATCGCCGGCCTTAGTGGGACACTCTGTATATTATGGACTTGCCAAAGGTAATGGATTTGGTGCTCGTTGTGTATATGCTGAAACTTATTATAACCATCCAGTTTCTCCTGCTCGAATATGCCAAATGCAATACCAAACTTCATCGAATCTAGTTGGAAAAAGGCTGCAACAAAATTAAAGCTCAACTTGAATTCAGATAAGCTCGTGTTTGGTACACTCATAGCTAAATCGGAGTAGGGATAATTTTTTTTCATCCTAATAAACACACGATTTTATTTATATTGATACAAGGAAACACAAATATTTAAAACAGTCACATATGTCTACAGATCTGCTCACTTTGGGAGGCAATCCAATTCCTGAATACCTTATCGCATGTCCTCTACATATCACCACGTTTGGTCGAATTTTTTGCGCGTCAGTACAATTTTACAATTTATATTCATGAAGGTCAGTATAGCGATAAAGTGCACCGGGACGATCGACCGAAGAGCTGCAGAGAATCCGAATACGAAACACGTTTCATTCTCGATAAGGTCGTAGAACGCCTAACCGATGGTTTCATTTAAAAGAATGGACCATTTTTCAAACAGTGAGGCATACATACCTTAAATCCGTCTTATATTTTAAGAGAATTCCTATTTCTTATCAGAGATTTTGTAATATCGGAGATATAACCCCCAATTCCTTAAAGTTTTTGTTTAAAATCAAATTAAATGTAGCATTTTCATATTTTTTGGAAACTGCGATTCCAAAATATAGGTCAACAATGATTAAAGGTCTATAATCAAAGATTAAAAACGCTCCACATATGTAAATTTTCTGATGAAAATTTCCAGGTTGGTTCCATTTCGATTGGGCCAGCGAAACCCACTCTGATAAAATCCTCCACGCCACCAGACCATGCGTGCGAACGTCAACCACAGTGCTTGGCTATGACGAAAGTCAACGAAAAAATACATTGTAATCCTACAAGTATTACGTATTTCAAATACATATTTTTATGAACTGATCGCTGTGCTTTTTTAATTAGGTATTTCTTCCACACTGAAAGAATTTTTTCTTAAAATAACTCTTTCAGATTCGAAGCTGGGGCGAAAAATTCAGAACATTGGTGAAAAATGCCAAAGGTGCTATAAAAGGCGTCGAAGACAAATATACAGGTATTCTATTAAAAGACAATTTCTGAGAACAGCATTCAATTGTTTTTTTAAATATAATTTTAATAGCCAGGAAATTTTCTATAACATTGATCCTTACAATCTTCTTTGTAAGAAAGGCGAAAAAGATAAGAAGAAGAAAACTGTGCCTTGTACGAGTGTATCACCTGCCCCCACAAACATTACCGGTGTTAACTCCACATAGCAAGCTGTCGATTCCTTGTAAAGGATATTTTTTCAATTTTTCCACAGTAAACACATTACATCAACACTGTCGCGAGGCGGATAAGCTGTTTACAAATGTTATTGGGTAAACCCCGCCCCACAGATCAAACGGCGGATTACATCATCTTCCCTGACAGACAGTTGTCGGCGTCAGCAAGAGGGAGACGCGCCAAAGCTTATCACTTACAGAATCCCGGAGAATTTCAGAAGTTCCCAGGGTGAAAAGTGCTCGCTCAGGTGCCTGCACGCGGTTTTTAATGGGAAATTGACTTGCTTTGGGACGGAATGGAAGGCCGATTCATTCGGTTAGGTGAAGTGTTTTGCCTCAAAGTTATAAACATGCATTTAATTAGTAAACTACTTCATTGACATAGGTACTTTAGGTGTCGCTAACACTCTTATCCTTTATATGTCACCGAGGATATCGTCATCAAGAGCTAATAAATTAGTCGGGTCGATTTATTTAGCTGCAGCGTGTAGTATTAACGGATTTAATTAATAAAGAGTTATAATCCTACAATAATATTGTTTGGATTCAATTTTCATATTGTTGCAGCGTATATTCAAAATAACCAACATGATTTAAGCTGCGATTAACAATTCTGAATAGTACTGTTATGACGTGTACTGTTTCATTTGCCTTTAAACTGCAAATATCCGCGGGGACAATGACATTTATCATTAATTAATTTTGAAATAATCTGTGTTCTACTGCCATTTTGAATGGCTATATTTTATCGACGCTGTAAATTAGCGATTATATTGTTTATTGTTAACTTCTATAAAATATGTTTTACAGGGTGATTATGTAAAATACAGCAAAGGCGGAAATCTCGTTTTTAATATTGTATTTTTCGATTTAATGTAACAATATCATGTCCCAGATATGAAGGAAAATTTCTATAACGTTGTATGGCAATATGCAAGATCAAAAGCGACAAAAGTCTGTTAAATTACATTGAAGGCGGGAGGGTGTTCATATTATTGCCAACTTCTTCATTCTAAGCATACAGCCAGATTGTTTTTTTAATACAATGTTTTTTTACTTCATAGAGTACACTGTAAAAAAATTTCACTCAAATTTCATACAATTTTACTCAATAATCTATCAATTTCTATCCTCACCCGATTGAGTTAAATTTTCACTCATACTCTATTGGTATGAGTGAAACTATTACATCAGAAATGAGTGAGTTTTACTCAAATCCGAGTTATTGATAACAATTGAGTGACTTTTGACTCTATAAAGTCCATCATTTGCAGAACATGCTGTATAGGATCTAATTAATTTCAACCCTGTATACCCTAATTAATTTTTGAGTGATTTATTATTGCACTCAATATTTAGGTAATTAAAAACCAAGTCTGGGTAAAAAATGACTCGATAATAACGAGCGTTCAAATAAAAACGTAGTCGAAGTTGGCCCTGACACATTGGACGTAGGGAGTAGCTTATAGCGACCAACTTAACCTCATTTCTCAACGAGCTGTATAGCAGCTGTCAGTTTCAATAACGTTAATGACTATATAACTTTATTTTAAAGAATAATCGTGATAACAATAACAAACAATTAAAGGAGCTGCGGAAAGTGTCCCCCTCCTTGTTATAACAATAAATTAAAGCAGCTGCTGAAAGTGTCCCCCTCCTTGTTCCAAGCACTTTTCACACCTGTTCCTCAAAGAATTAAAGACATTTTCTAAGATGCTCGGGGTATTGTTAATTTCACGAATCTTGTCTATAAGTCGAGCCTGCAGATGGTTTAAATCAGGAATAGGCAGTTCAAAAATAGTGTTTTTAAGGTAAGGCCACAAAAAGAAATCACACGGCGTAATATCACATGACCTCGGTGGAAATTCATGTTCAGCATTGAGACTTATTAGTCGATTTTGGAAAACTTCCCTCAACATATTCATCGTCTCGCCTGCCGTATGTGCCCTTGCGCCATCTTGTTGAAAGTAAAAGTTTGTAATTTCGTTTTCTTCCAGCTGGTTAACAAAAGGAGCGATAATTTCTTCTCTATACCTTTGCGCAGTAAGAGTACCATTAAAAAAAATAGGTCCATAAATCCTCCTTCGATTGAGAGCACACCAAACTCCAATTTTTTGAGCGTGTAGAGGGCCCTCGACAAAAAAGTTATCTGGTTTTTCAGAAGACCACATTCTCATATTCTGTGAGTTTACGTAACCACTTAAATGAAACCAGGCTTCATCAGAAAAAAAGGTGATATTATGAAGTTCACCGTAGTTGTTTAAAAACCATTCACAAAATACGGCCCGTTGCGGAAAATCAACTTCATGAAGTTCTTGCTGTCAAGTTAAACGATAGGAAAACAAACGCAAATCTTTTTTAACACTGTGTGGCAGGTACCGACTGATACTCCCACCATTTGTGATAAAACACGTACAGAAGTTCTATAGCGCTTTGACAGATGACGTTTAAGTTCATTTGTTATACGCTACGCCCTACGTCCAAATTTTCAGAACCAACTTGACCACGTTTTTATTTGAACGCTCGTTAGTTAAATTTAAATCGTATTTGAGTAAAACCCACTCATTTCTGATGTAATGTTTCACTCATACTAACAGAGTATGAGTGAAAATTTCACTCAATGATACATTATTACGTAAAATTGAGTGAATTCCAGTGTACATCTGCCGGGTGGGCTTCTGTCCAATTCCACGTTACCCCGGAGACCGTATCGGTTTTTAAAACGGCTTTTGTCCGACGCTTGATCGACGGCCGAATTAAGGCCTTCTTTTATTTTCTAAGAGCTAATTACCGAACTTTTAAATTAATCACGTAGTGCCAATCCGAGGCTCCCTTACACCGTCCTGTCCCACTTAAATTTAATTCAGTTGTTTTATACAAGTTGCCAAAACAATTTTAATTGGTGCGGCAGCATAGCTGTCACCGGGAGGAGATCTGGGCAGTGTGAGTCGAATTAGCTTTTATTGTTTTCGCCGTTCGTTAGAGAAAGTATCGCGCCAAATGGAAAAGTGGTGTATAATAAGGAGTTACTTAAATCCGATAACGCGAAGGTCGGCCGTTTTCAAAGCCCACTTAGTCGGATGGGTGCGAGTGTCACCGTGAAAGGGGTGGTTTACTGCCTGTTAGCTTTTGTTGCAGGCGATATAAAAAAAATTGCATCTATAAAAAAATAACTAGTAAAAACAAAATCTGTAGCAACTTTTTTCAATTCCAGACAATTCAATATAAAAAATAACAGTAACATGCAGTAATTGTTTTAAAATGTGGGGGAAATAAATACGGCTATGTGAATTCTTAGTTGTAATCGCAATTTATAAATTTATTTACTGCATTTAAAAAGCATATTTCGTGTAACAGTACCATAGACTGTTAAAAACTAATAAATTTATATTATCCACTTTCCCTGCTCGCAATATTACTTTAAAATAATATTGGTAACGACTTTTCGACACGAAATATGCTCGACATGCTAGTTCTCGATAGACTCATACTAAACTGGCAATAACTGAAAAAAAATTCATAATCACAATAATAACGTGACCTTAGGTTTATCTGAATGTTATTTTACACACAAAAACACACGTACATATTTATGAAAACTGTATAATTTTTTATGGGCTCTATTTAATTTTCATTAATTATATTCTGGATATATGCGCACAACTTAAAAAAATAAAGCTTCCAAATGATTTACAGTGTCTAGTGATGCTATTAACTTTTTCTATTTTTAGTTAATTTTAATTTAATTCCAAAATTTTATTGCATTTATTCATAAAATTCTTTTTTTCTTAATATTCTTAAATTCTGAAATTCTTGAATTCTTAAATTCTTGAATTCTTCAATTCTTAAATTCTGACTTCAATTCTTAAATTCTTAAATACTTAAAAAATTCCTAAACTACTAAATTCCTAATTTACTAACTTCGTAAATTCTTAAATTCTTGAATTCTTGAACTCTTCAATTCTTCAATTCTTCAAATCTTAAATTCTTTAAATCTTAAATTCTTAAATTCTTAAATTCTTGGTCTTAAATTCTTAAATTCTTAAATTCTTAGTCATAAATTCTTAAATTCTTAAATTCTTAAATTCTTAAATTCTTAAATTCTTAAATTCTTAAATTCTTAAATTCTTAAATTCTTAAATTCTTAAATTCTTAAATTCTTAAATTCTTAAATTCTTAAATTCTTAAATTCTTAAATTCTTAAATTCTTAAATTCTTAAATTCTTAAATTCTTAAATTCTTAAATTCTTAAATTCTTAAATTCTTAAATTCTTAAATTCTTAAATTCTTAAATTCTTAAATTCTTAAATTCTTAAATTCTTAAATTCTTAAATTCTTAAATTCTTAAATTCTTAAATTCTTAAATTCTTAAATTCTTAAATTCTTAAATTCTTAAATTCTTAAATTCTTAAATTCTTAAATTCTTAAATTCTTAAATTCTTAAATTCTTAAATTCTTAAATTCTTAAATTCTTAAATTCTTAAATTCTTAAATTCTTAAATTCTTAAATTCTTAAATTCTTAAATTCTTAAATTCTTAAATTCTTAAATTCTTAAATTCTTAAATTCTTAAATTCTTAAATTCTTAAATTCTTAAATTCTTAAATTCTTAAATTCTTAAATTCTTAAATTCTTAAATTCTTAAATTCTTAAATTCTTAAATTCTTAAATTCTTAAATTCTTAAATTCTTAAATTCTTAAATTCTTAAATTCTTAAATTCTTAAATTCTTAAATTCTTAAATTCTTAAATTCTTAAATTCTTAAATTCTTAAATTCTTAAATTCTTAAATTCTTAAATTCTTAAATTCTTAAATTCTTAAATTCTTAAATTCTTAAATTCTTAAATTCTTAAATTCTTAAATTCTTAAATTCTTAAATTCTTAAATTCTTAAATTCTTAAATTCTTAAATTCTTAAATTCTTAAATTCTTAAATTCTTAAATTCTTAAATTCTTAAATTCTTAAATTCTTAAATTCTTAAATTCTTAAATTCTTAAATTCTTAAATTCTTAAATTCTTAAATTCTTAAATTCTTAAATTCTTAAATTCTTAAATTCTTAAATTCTTAAATTCTTAAATTCTTAAATTCTTAAATTCTTAAATTCTTAAATTCTTAAATTCTTAAATTCTTAAATTCTTAAATTCTTAAATTCTTAAATTCTTAAATTCTTAAATTCTTAAATTCTTAAATTCTTAAATTCTTAAATTCTTAAATTCTTAAATTCTTAAATTCTTAAATTCTTAAATTCTTAAATTCTTAAATTCTTAAATTCTTAAATTCTTAAATTCTTAAATTCTTAAATTCTTAAATTCTTAAATTCTTAAATTCTTAAATTCTTAAATTCTTAAATTCTTAAATTCTTAAATTCTTAAATTCTTAAATTCTTAAATTCTTAAATTCTTAAATTCTTAAATTCTTAAATTCTTAAATTCTTAAATTCTTAAATTCTTAAATTCTTAAATTCTTAAATTCTTAAATTCTTAAATTCTTAAATTCTTAAATTCTTAAATTCTTAAATTCTTAAATTCTTAAATTCTTAAATTCTTAAATTCTTAAATTCTTAAATTCTTAAATTCTTAAATTCTTAAATTCTTAAATTCTTAAATTCTTAAATTCTTAAATTCTTAAATTCTTAAATTCTTAAATTCTTAAATTCTTAAATTCTTAAATTCTTAAATTCTTAAATTCTTAAATTCTTAAATTCTTAAATTCTTAAATTCTTAAATTCTTAAATTCTTAAATTCTTAAATTCTTAAATTCTTAAATTCTTAAATTCTTAAATTCTTAAATTCTTAAATTCTTAAATTCTTAAATTCTTAAATTCTTAAATTCTTAAATTCTTAAATTCTTAAATTCTTAAATTCTTAAATTCTTAAATTCTTAAATTCTTAAATTCTTAAATTCTTAAATTCTTAAATTCTTAAATTCTTAAATTCTTAAATTCTTAAATTCTTAAATTCTTAAATTCTTAAATTCTTAAATTCTTAAATTCTTAAATTCTTAAATTCTTAAATTCTTAAATTCTTAAATTCTTAAATTCTTAAATTCTTAAATTCTTAAATTCTTAAATTCTTAAATTCTTAAATTCTTAAATTCTTAAATTCTTAAATTCTTAAATTCTTAAATTCTTAAATTCTTAAATTCTTAAATTCTTAAATTCTTAAATTCTTAAATTCTTAAATTCTTAAATTCTTAAATTCTTAAATTCTTAAATTCTTAAATTCTTAAATTCTTAAATTCTTAAATTCTTAAATTCTTAAATTCTTAAATTCTTAAATTCTTAAATTCTTAAATTCTTAAATTCTTAAATTCTTAAATTCTTAAATTCTTAAATTCTTAAATTCTTAAATTCTTAAATTCTTAAATTCTTAAATTCTTAAATTCTTAAATTCTTAAATTCTTAAATTCTTAAATTCTTAAATTCTTAAATTCTTAAATTCTTAAATTCTTAAATTCTTAAATTCTTAAATTCTTAAATTCTTAAATTCTTAAATTCTTAAATTCTTAAATTCTTAAATTCTTAAATTCTTAAATTCTTAAATTCTTAAATTCTTAAATTCTTAAATTCTTAAATTCTTAAATTCTTAAATTCTTAAATTCTTAAATTCTTAAATTCTTAAATTCTTAAATTCTTAAATTCTTAAATTCTTAAATTCTTAAATTCTTAAATTCTTAAATTCTTAAATTCTTAAATTCTTAAATTCTTAAATTCTTAAATTCTTAAATTCTTAAATTCTTAAATTCTTAAATTCTTAAATTCTTAAATTCTTAAATTCTTAAATTCTTAAATTCTTAAATTCTTAAATTCTTAAATTCTTAAATTCTTAAATTCTTAAATTCTTAAATTCTTAAATTCTTAAATTCTTAAATTCTTAAATTCTTAAATTCTTAAATTCTTAAATTCTTAAATTCTTAAATTCTTAAATTCTTAAATTCTTAAATTCTTAAATTCTTAAATTCTTAAATTCTTAAATTCTTAAATTCTTAAATTCTTAAATTCTTAAATTCTTAAATTCTTAAATTCTTAAATTCTTAAATTCTTAAATTCTTAAATTCTTAAATTCTTAAATTCTTAAATTCTTAAATTCTTAAATTCTTAAATTCTTAAATTCTTAAATTCTTAAATTCTTAAATTCTTAAATTCTTAAATTCTTAAATTCTTAAATTCTTAAATTCTTAAATTCTTAAATTCTTAAATTCTTAAATTCTTAAATTCTTAAATTCTTAAATTCTTAAATTCTTAAATTCTTAAATTCTTAAATTCTTAAATTCTTAAATTCTTAAATTCTTAAATTCTTAAATTCTTAAATTCTTAAATTCTTAAATTCTTAAATTCTTAAATTCTTAAATTCTTAAATTCTTAAATTCTTAAATTCTTAAATTCTTAAATTCTTAAATTCTTAAATTCTTAAATTCTTAAATTCTTAAATTCTTAAATTCTTAAATTCTTAAATTCTTAAATTCTTAAATTCTTAAATTCTTAAATTCTTAAATTCTTAAATTCTTAAATTCTTAAATTCTTAAATTCTTAAATTCTTAAATTCTTAAATTCTTAAATTCTTAAATTCTTAAATTCTTAAATTCTTAAATTCTTAAATTCTTAAATTCTTAAATTCTTAAATTCTTAAATTCTTAAATTCTTAAATTCTTAAATTCTTAAATTCTTAAATTCTTAAATTCTTAAATTCTTAAATTCTTAAATTCTTAAATTCTTAAATTCTTAAATTCTTAAATTCTTAAATTCTTAAATTCTTAAATTCTTAAATTCTTAAATTCTTAAATTCTTAAATTCTTAAATTCTTAAATTCTTAAATTCTTAAATTCTTAAATTCTTAAATTCTTAAATTCTTAAATTCTTAAATTCTTAAATTCTTAAATTCTTAAATTCTTAAATTCTTAAATTCTTAAATTCTTAAATTCTTAAATTCTTAAATTCTTAAATTCTTAAATTCTTAAATTCTTAAATTCTTAAATTCTTAAATTCTTAAATTCTTAAATTCTTAAATTCTTAAATTCTTAAATTCTTAAATTCTTAAATTCTTAAATTCTTAAATTCTTAAATTCTTAAATTCTTAAATTCTTAAATTCTTAAATTCTTAAATTCTTAAATTCTTAAATTCTTAAATTCTTAAATTCTTAAATTCTTAAATTCTTAAATTCTTAAATTCTTAAATTCTTAAATTCTTAAATTCTTAAATTCTTAAATTCTTAAATTCTTAAATTCTTAAATTCTTAAATTCTTAAATTCTTAAATTCTTAAATTCTTAAATTCTTAAATTCTTAAATTCTTAAATTCTTAAATTCTTAAATTCTTAAATTCTTAAATTCTTAAATTCTTAAATTCTTAAATTCTTAAATTCTTAAATTCTTAAATTCTTAAATTCTTAAATTCTTAAATTCTTAAATTCTTAAATTCTTAAATTCTTAAATTCTTAAATTCTTAAATTCTTAAATTCTTAAATTCTTAAATTCTTAAATTCTTAAATTCTTAAATTCTTAAATTCTTAAATTCTTAAATTCTTAAATTCTTAAATTCTTAAATTCTTAAATTCTTAAATTCTTAAATTCTTAAATTCTTAAATTCTTAAATTCTTAAATTCTTAAATTCTTAAATTCTTAAATTCTTAAATTCTTAAATTCTTAAATTCTTAAATTCTTAAATTCTTAAATTCTTAAATTCTTAAATTCTTAAATTCTTAAATTCTTAAATTCTTAAATTCTTAAATTCTTAAATTCTTAAATTCTTAAATTCTTAAATTCTTAAATTCTTAAATTCTTAAATTCTTAAATTCTTAAATTCTTAAATTCTTAAATTCTTAAATTCTTAAATTCTTAAATTCTTAAATTCTTAAATTCTTAAATTCTTAAATTCTTAAATTCTTAAATTCTTAAATTCTTAAATTCTTAAATTCTTAAATTCTTAAATTCTTAAATTCTTAAATTCTTAAATTCTTAAATTCTTAAATTCTTAAATTCTTAAATTCTTAAATTCTTAAATTCTTAAATTCTTAAATTCTTAAATTCTTAAATTCTTAAATTCTTAAATTCTTAAATTCNGAGCACACCAAACTCCAATTTTTTGAGCGTGTAGAGGGCCCTCGACAAAAAAGTTATCTGGTTTTTCAGAAGACCACATTCTCATATTCTGTGAGTTTACGTAACCACTTAAATGAAACCAGGCTTCATCAGAAAAAAAAGTGATATTATGAAGTTCACCGTAGTTGTTTAAAAACCATTCACAAAATACGGCCCGTTGCGGAAAATCAACTTCATGAAGTTCTTGCTGTCAAGTTAAACGATAGGAAAACAAACGCAAATCTTTTTTAACACTGTGTGGCAGGTACCGACTGATACTCCCACCATTTGTGATAAAACACGTACAGAAGTTCTATAGCGCTTTGACAGATGACGTTTAAGTTCATTTGTTATACGCTACGCCCTACGTCCAAATTTTCAGAACCAACTTGACCACGTTTTTATTTGAACGCTCGTTAGTTAAATTTAAATCGTATTTGAGTAAAACCCACTCATTTCTGATGTAATGTTTCACTCATACTAACAGAGTATGAGTGAAAATTTCACTCATTGATTATTACGTAAAATTGAGTGAATTCCAGTGTACATCTGCCGGGTGGACTTCTGTCCAATTCCACGTTACCCCGGAGACCGTATCGGTTTTTAAAACGGCTTTTGTCCGACGCTTGATCGACGGCCGAATTAAGGCCTTCTTTTATTTTCTAAGAGCTAATTACCGAACTTTTAAATTAATCACGTAGTGCCAATCCGAGGCTCCCTTACACCGTCCTGTCCCACTTAAATTTAATTCAGTTGTTTTATACAAGTTGCCAAAACAATTTTAATTGGTGCGGCAGCATAGCTGTCACCGGGAGGAGATCTGGGCAGTGTGAGTCGAATTAGCTTTTATTGTTTTCGCCGTTCGTTAGAGAAAGTATCGCGCCAAATGGAAAAGTGGTGTATAATAAGGAGTTACTTAAATCCGATAACGCGAAGGTCGGCCGTTTTCAAAGCCCACTTAGTCGGATGGGTGCGAGCGTCACCGTGAAAGGGGTGGTTTACTGCCTGTTAGCTTTTGTTGCAGGCGATATAAAAAAAATTGCATCTATAAAAAAATAACTAGTAAAAACAAAATCTGTAGCAACTTTTTTCAATTCCAGACAATTCAATATAAAAAATAACAGTAACATGCAGTAATTGTTTTAAAATGTGGGGAAATAAATACGGCTATGTGAATTCTTAGTTGTAATCGCAATTTATAAATTTATTTACTGCATTTAAAAAGCATATTTCGTGTAACAGTACCATAGACTGTTAAAAACTAATAAATTTATATTATCCACTTTCCCTGCTCGCAATATTACTTTAAAATAATATTGGTAACGACTTTTCGACACGAAATATGCTCGACATGCTAGTTCTCGATAGACCCATACTAAACTGGCAATAACTGAAAAAAAATTCATAATCACAATAATAACGTGACCTTAGGTTTACCTGAATGTTATTTAAAAACACACAAAAACACACGTACATATTTATGAAAACTGTATAATTTTTTATGGGTTCTATTTAATTTACATTATTTATATTCTGAGGTAAAGGCGCACAACTTCAGAAAATAAAGCTTCCAAATGATTTAGTTAATGATGCCATTAACTTTTTCTATTTTTAGTTAATTTTAATTACAAATTCCAAAATTTTGATGTATTTATTCTTAAAATTCTTTTTTTCTTAAAATTCATAAATTCTTATAATCTGAAATTTTGAAATTCGGAAATTCTTGAATTCTGAAATTCTTGAATTTTTGAATTCTTGAATTCTTAAATTCTTGAATTCTTAAATTCTTAGAATTCTTAAATTTCTAAATTCCAAAAGTCCTATATTCCGAAATTCTTAAATTCTGTCTAATTCTTAAATTCCTAAATTCTTAAATTCTTAAATTCCTAAATTCCCAAAGTCCTAAATTCCAAAATTCTTAAATTCTTATAATCTGAAATTCTGAAATCCGGAAATTCTTGAATTCTGAAATTCTTGAATTTTTAAATTCTTGAATTATTAAATTCTTGAATTCTTAAATTCTTAAATTCTTAAAATTCTTGAATTCTTAAATTCTTAAATTTAATTCTGAAACTCCTAAATTCCTAAAGTCCTAAATTCCTAAATTCTTAAATTCTATGTCTATAATTCGTAAATTCCTAAATTCTTAAATTCTTAAATTCTTAAATTCTTAAATTCTTAAATTCTTAAATTCTTAAATTCTTAAATTCTTAAATTCTTAAATTCTTAAATTCTTAAATTCTTAAATTCTTAAATTCTTAAATTCTTAAATTCTTAAATTCTTAAATTCTTAAATTCTTAAATTCTTAAATTCTTAAATTCTTAAATTCTTAAATTCTTAAATTCTTAAATTCTTAAATTCTTAAATTCTTAAATTCTTAAATTCTTAAATTCTTAAATTCTTAAATTCTTAAATTCTTAAAATTCTTTTAATTGGTGTAATCTTGATTGAAATTTAAAGTAACTGGCTACAGAAAAATAATAAGATGAATCTGCCGACATGCTGTCACTATAAACGAGCGAAAAAAAATTTGCAATTGTCGAATTTCTTCTTAAGGTATTCCAATCGACCCCGGATCAGAATTGATATAACATTTGCAATTTTAAACTGAAGGTCGGAGCCGATACACGCAGAAGAAGTGCGGGCTTGATAAATGATGGCCCAAATTATATTTTCGCCACCTACGTCACGCCACAAATGTGTTGCTTTATTTTTTCCTATTTGGCGAGAACGTCATTTATCATCATACGTGCCTATGCGCTGCAAAAATAAAACGTCACTCGGGAAACGTATTATATTCGCGGGGTCCGAGCTAATACTCATTCAGGGAATAATAGGAGTTGTGCAGTAGTTAAAAGAAATAAGCCTGGTTGTTTCCCGAGCGAGTGAAAAAATTAAGTTTCCAGGGATTCACGGTTTTCACTCAGTGGTGTTCCCTGGATACTGGATTGGGCATAATTTATATAACCTTTTTTTTGTTGTCCATTGCCATCGTTCACTCGGGAATTACCTCTAATATGGGGAGAACCGGCGTTTGTATCGAGCTCTCATGTACTCGCAAAATAAATTTTTTTTAACAAATACGAAAAATATTTATTTACAATAAATGAGTATTGACTGTACAAGAGTCGACTTTCGATCTCGTGCCTTGATAGGTCCGTAGAAGTCCTATAGAGAGATCCGCCTGAGGCTTGGATTTTCGATGTCATTTTCTGCAACGTGCCTTCTACTTTTTTAGAGAGCAGGACAGTTTAAAGCAAATAATTGTCAATACTCACTGTATGCAATAATATTAGGTGTCAAGCTTTATTCGTCTCCTTTGCCTTAATTAAAGGCCAACTCTCAACTCCTCTAAGTCAATTTTCCAATCCATAAACTAAAAATATCAACATGAGGGTCGTTACACGAGTACAGTGCGATTGTATTTTAATTATCAGGTACAAACCTCATTAATTTGTTTATTTAAAGGCAGTTTGCTTTCATCAGCGGCACGTGTCTAAATTAAAATAGTTTAATTAGCGGAAAACCTATAATTACGTTCCCCGTACTACAATTGCTTTTATTTGTTAACAGAGTGAGGTAAAATGCTAACACGGTTGGAAAATTCAGTGAATATATGGGTCACGCCGTACGAAGAGGAACGAAAAAAGGGGATAAATAAAAGTGAGGTGAAGGAAAAGAGAGGTAGGTGTAATAAATGCTTTGTCGGGTATCTAGTCTTGAAATGCGCAGGGATCTACTGATTTTGAACAATTTTATTTAATATATTTTGTCCAGGAAATATAGAATTGGATGCGACTTTTTCGGCAAGCTGAATTTGTCACTATAGATGCTAAATATTATGTTCAATAACATAATAGTTTCCACAGTCATAAAAATAGGGGGAAGATTGTTAATTGTATAATTTTTACGTAAATTTTTATGACTGTGGAAACTAATATGTTATTGTACATAATATTTAGCATCTATAGCGATAAATTCAGCTTGCCGAAACAAAAAGTCGCGAAATTGTAATTTCCCAGCTTATATTCCTGGCCTATATTATTTTCTATTGTTTCCAGTAATTACTAAATTAGAAGAAGTAATTGTACAACTTTTTTTCAGAAATGTTTATTTATTTCCCTGCAACGTGAATTAATTGTTCCGCTGTTTTAATCCGTAAAATTAACAAAGCAAGAATTAATTATTTATTTACTGTGTTAATTCACTTATTTACATGCTTCGCATTTCGCCATTTATACGCCCTTTCAGAAATTAACCTAATTCCATCATTGCCGCTAAATCTGACCGACTTCGAATTAGTCATCGGGACGGTCTACTGGGATTTATCGCCGAATAAATTTCAGCTGTCTGGTAGTCGTTTATAGCCCGGCGTTAATCCTGGTCTAACGGGAATAAATACTGCAACTACGGATTTTTTTTTAATCGGAAACGGAAGTTCGATTTTTTATCTGTGAGTGTGGCGGTGTTTCCTGAGTTCATTTCATAATGGAACATCAGAAAATTGTTTCATGGATTATTATTTTAGGATCTAGAATTTATTATACTTGTTTTTTAGCTACTAATAAATATTTTGTTGCTTCAAAAAAAGTGTCTTGTTGTTAACAAAAAGCGGAGATTTTTCAGTGTATCGACGATTTCCCCAAGTTCCCTGAGCTGTGTAAAATTTATAGTCATTTAGATAGCGTCTGTGTTGTTTGTTGTTTGATAATAGCGGACAAACCGACCATGTTCGAATGGCGAACGCACCACGGCCCGTGACATGTATATGGACGTGTGGTTAGGGCAATTTTATCTCTTAAATCACTGTCATGCATCGTAATTTAGTGAATGCAGCATTAAATGCCTTTTGACATGAAAGCCCTCGATGGCAATTTGTACACGGAAGCGGAATGTATAATGGATAGAATAATTCATTTTTGGCGCTAGGGCAAGGAATTATTTAGTGAGATATATGCATATCTAGACACGGGCGATGTGAAACTCCATCCACCTAATTCGTAGAAATGCACGACTCTGCACTACGTAATGAAAATAATTCCTACCAGCGAAATATTTAATTTCATTTATGTACAGCTGTGGACAAAAAAATTGTCCGACCTAAACTGTTCACAGCACTTTAAACCCCTTTTATTGTCAACAGCTTCAATAAGAAGGTTGCCAAATACTTTTGAGTCGTATTATAACAAGAAAGATCAGATTGGATACAGGATAGGACCCAGTACCGACCCCTGAGGAACACTGGACCTTTCAATATTTTCGAATAAACTAGATCTCTTGAACCTACATCAGAAACATGCATCAAAGTTATGGTTAGAGAAGTTTTAGTAGGAAAAAATCACCATATCCTTATTCAGAGTGACATGAAATCGAGTTTACAAAATTACTATTGAATGTCCCTAATTTGTGTACAAAAAGAACTGTCGCAGTCATCCATGGTCGTTCAATTGATAGCAGTAACTTGGATTTGAGTAAAACTCACTCATTTCTGGTGCAATAGTTTCACTTAATAGAGTGAACATTTCACTCAATCAGGTGTGGACAGAAATTGAGTGAAATTTGAGTGAAATTCTTTTACATTGTAGGAAAGTGGCAAAAGTTTCCTGTCAAAATGTGCACATACGTTTCATAATTTATTTATAGCAAATATATTCAGTATGTTATGCCTAATAAAAATTCCTCTAAGGTTTCTAGACGTTTTTGATGTATTTCTCCTTTAAGCTTAAACTTAATCATACAGTTAAGTACCTGCTTCCATGCTACAGAGAAATGTAAAGCTATTCAAATGTGACACTTTAATGAATGTCGGCACTTTGGCAATGCTTGTTAAAGTTACAGTAAGAGCCCAAATGGGCTATAATCATATCAAAATGTTGGGAGCACAGGGAATTTAAAAGGTAAGAAAATTCAAGATTTATTATACTCCTTATACAAGGTGTCGTTTTTAAAACAACGTTCTTTTCGAGAGACGGAATGATGAACTCATACTGGTTGTGAATAATTGCAGAAATTAATGCATTAGAGTCGACGTTCGATCACCTCTCTTGATGGGTCCGCAGAGGTCCTATAACGAAGTCCACCTCGTTGGGCAAATAGCCTCTATAAATTTTTTACATCTTTGGATTGTAGTCTGATGTGATACTGCGATTTTGTATTATGGTTACCCAGTTCGAATTTCGGAGAAGTTTTTATTTTCCGAAATCAGAAACTGGGGTAGTTTTTCAATTGGAAAGTTTAGTGAAATTTTGAACCATATGTACATACGTAGCAGATATTTCTACGGCAACGTAAGGCAATATAATACCTACATCGAAATAAATTACGTGCGAATTTCTTTTATTCCATTTGCTAATCACGCCATCTTCCGGGGGAACGATATTCGTCACGCCAAGCGCCAATCAGGAGAACACGAGAACGGGTTTCTCTTAAGCGGCCGCCGTTTTCCTTAACTGAAAAATAAACATTACGTACTCTGGGAAAATGAAGGAAACGTAATCCGTGTACGACTCTGTTTACGTCTATAGAGAGTCCGGAGGGTTAGTTTTATGTGTAGGCCGACAGATTAAAAGCGAAAAATAATATCGTTCCTTCCAACCAGGGGCTTATGCTTCAATCGAACCGTTCTACATTTAATTCCCGGGGATTAAGTTGTTTTCAATTCGATTGAGTGAAACGTAATTGTAGAAGATTCTTTAAGGGACAGAAAGATTTTTTAATTTTACCTAAAATCCGCATGCATAGTTTTTCGAAAGCTTTTTCATATTAAATTGATGATGAAACTTAAAGCTGACCATTTTTTCAGATTATTGAGTCATTTTTTACTCAGATTTGGTTTTTAATTAACTAAATATCGAGAGCAAACATAAATCACTCATAAATGATTAATTAGGATGTACAGTGTTGAAATTAATTCTCCTGTCCTGGCTGAGACCCGCCAGCTGAGACCCGCCGCCGCCAGCTAAGGCCTGTTCTCCTGACGGTCACGCTTTTCTGGAGCATCCAACGGGCCTCTGTCAACTGTGGTCGAGATTACAGAACCAATATGTACTCTGATTTAGGTACCAGTGCACCAAATATGTTTGAAATGCCCAATATTGAGTGAAAATGTACTCAACAATTTCACTTCAATATGTTTGAATGGACAAAATGTATACGTATACAAGAAAACTCGAAAATCACCCATCTTTCGAATTCTTCCAAATAATCAGTCCAGTGATGAGGGTCGAAATGGAAAGTTGAACCACAGGGAACAGTAGTAAAGGAACAAATTACAAAAAAAATGAATTATGTATCAGGTTTACTTAAAATAAAATTATATAATAAAAAATTATGCTGTTTTCACTAAACTGCTACATAAAAATCTTTAAATCGTTTAACAGATAAACGTTTTTATTTCATTTAGTGCACTACAGTTTTAATTACTGATTTTTAAATACATGGGCCAGTATTTTTGATCCTATGGCGTTTATTGAATAAAAATCGGCCGAGCATGAAATAAGTTCAGCGAATGTAATTTTTGGATGTTTTGTGTTAAAAGGAAAACTTCATTGTGAAATATAAATGTGCAATGAAAAACAATATAGTGCCTGCTATAAATGGGGTTGCGGACAACAATTTTAAAACTGTTACAATTTTAACGACAAATTTATTTTCATAAATATCTCAGTGCCCTGTTAAATGTTGTATAGAATTTATTCCCCATTCTACGCTGTTTGTGTATTTCATTGCGATTTACGAGAAATACTCGAAATATTTCAATTTTCTATCATTTTATGTACTACTAAATATTTTTTACAATTTTTGTACAGTGAAATTTAAAAAACTGTGTAGCTTTACTGTAATTCTAATATAAGGGAAGCAAGAAGCAGTTTCAAGCCTTCTGAAAAATAAAACTATAATAATAAGTTGTTTCGCTGCTTATACGCAATTAACTTGAAAGCCTTCTGTATGATATATTCGACATACATTCAATTGCTATCCAATTAGGAACATAAATTTAACAATTCTGTAAGTGTTTCTTCATACCTAACAATTATCTATTGAAAAAGATGACATATCATCCCTGACAAATGTGTAATATATTCTAGTTTCTAGTACATTATGTAAACACTTTTGTTGTATACTCTGCAAAACCGGTGTGAGTAAAAGTAATTAAGGTTCGTAGTGAATCCTTTGAGTGAAATAATTGAGTACATTTTCACTCAATATTGGACATTTTGATCATTTTACTCATTTGTGATTATATTTAAACTAAAACTGAGTACTTTCACTCAAATATGGTACTCCTTAAATAAATTATTCTCGTAAACTCGCATTTGGCGCACTTGTACCTAAATCTGAGTAAATGCCCTCATTACTGAGTGTTCCCACACTTTTTCATATCCAGATGCATTGTCTTTGTCTGTTCCTATCGTCCCATTGGGTGATCTCGTTACCGTGGCGTGGTGGATGACAGTATGGCGTGTGGTGTGCTTTGGAGTTGGACAAGTATCGGTTTATCTGGTTTTTCCAGTGAAAATTATCCATAATTACGTATTTGTAACGTACAATATACGTTATGGCAATCTATTCGTCCGATCCGTTCACCAATACCTTTAATCGAGACCTAAAAAATTTCCTATAAAGCAGATCTGTGTAGAAACCAGTCTGGCAGCTTAGTAGTTTATAACTTTAATACATATTTAAATCATATTAGAGAAAAAGTCAACTCTTAATTGGTTTTACATACTCAGAATAAAGTCAAAAGTCACTCACTCGACAGCAGAAACTCAGATTTAAAATTCACTCAATTCTGTTGCTCACAAAATGTTATTTCTACTCATACTAATAGAGTGAAAATTTCACTCAATCCGGTGTGAACAGAAATTGGTACAATATTGAGTGAAATTGAGTGAAATTTGAGTGAAATTTTTTTACAGTGAACAAATAACAATTTTGATAATGTTAAGACTGTACGCATTGTCAATAAATGTGACCATAGGCGTAACCAAGTTCCGCGTTATTTTTTTAGAGTAAGAATGAACCTAACGCGGAATAACTGTATCATCGCCCCCTCCCAAGCTATCCCGACATCCACGCCGCTTAAACTACATTATATCCCTTTGCTGCCATCTGTTATGTAAACCGACAAAAAGGGCGATCCCGGCTTCGAAACAATATGTTGTAATAGGTTTTGAGGTTAAACAATGGCTCCATCAAAATCGAGTTAGCCGGAATAAAGTTGTGAGGCTCGGGCCGGAGAAGTTGATGGAATGAGATGGGCCGGGCGGTAAATGCAAATCGGAACTTCTGCCCGGCGATCGATCTGCATTTCATAGAAAATTACTAAACTGGAGAGCGTGTAAGGCATCACCATCGATTGTTTAGTCCGCCGCGCTTTAGGCTCGCGGGGTAATGAAAGCCCTTTGTGGGAGTGACCCGCGAGCGAGCGGCGCTGTTGCGAACTTTTTATTTATAGGACCAAGACGGAGCTGCCTGCCGCTCTGTGCGGAATATATTAATAACTACGGCGGGGAACACTCCGCTGCGAGGGTATCGATATTCTGCGAAGGAACCTTCATAGTTTCCCGAAAACTATGAACAAGGAATAAGGATAATCAGGTAGCTACACAGAAAAAATGATGTCCGTGTTGTAGGTAACCTGCCTGAAATTCAGTATAAAAGCTGTAAAATAATTTCACTCACATTTCACTCAATTTTACTCAATTCTACTCAATAATGTATCAATTTCTGTCCACACTCAATTGAGTGAAATTTTCACTCTGTTAGTATGAGTACAACTGAGTGAAACTATAGCATCAGTAATGAGTGAGTTTTACTCAGATCCGAGTTACTACTAACTATCAATAGAGTGACTTTTGACTCTATTCTGAGTATAGAGAACCAATTTAGCGTTGACTTTTCCTCTAATATGATTTAAATTTAACTATTACTGAGTAACTTTTTATTCAAACTTGGTTCACATTTAAACTTTAATTTAAATATCGTATCATATATCTTAAAGTACTAAACTGCCACAATGGTCTCTACACAGATCTGTTTTAGAGACAACATAGCCCAGCAAATGAAATTTGTAATACATGTAAATCAAAAGGTAATCCGTTTCAGATTCAGTCCCGAAAAAATGCGAAAAAAAAATTTTATGTACAAAATTAATAGTTTATAACAAATTAATAATTAATTATTGCAAAATGGACTGTGCAGTTGTTATTATTTTCATGCGCTACCGCAGATTTTAAAAAAAACGTTAAAATTGGTCCACAATTACCGGAGATATCGCAAAATTTTCGGGCAGTTAAGATTTGAAGTCTCGATTTCCACTTTTGAACGTTTCTGTTTCATTTCTCCCACCACATTCCAGGTGTAAAAATGTATTTGAGGACGTTTCTTAAAGGGTTAAAAATGACTATAAAATGCATTTTTTTCGATATCTAACCGTTATTATGAAATTTAAGGGTTGATTGATTTATTCCCGAAATTTCAAGTCTTATTGTTTATAAATAAACATGTTATAAATTAAAAAAAAACGCTATCTCGGCCAAAAATTGTCCTAGAACATTTTTTTTTAAATTCGTGAATATTACCAGGATTACGAATATCAAAGCGGCTTTAAAAAATATTAATTTTTCGCAAAGATATTAACGAAAACACTTATAAACAAATTACACTATTTGTTTATACGCCGTTTTGAGGACGTTAGCCAATGAAATTACAATTTCCAATTGCATATCTTGAAAATATAAGTCAAGACGAAACAAATGAACCTCCATAAGGCCCTTTATTATAAGGCTATAACCGCGTTTATAAATAAATGCAAAAACTCATAAACAAATAAATATTTTTTTACCAAATTTTCAGGGTTTCTTAAGGGTAACAAAATACAACTTTTATTGCAGTTTAGAGGCCATTTATGCTCTATTCAATTTATAGCAAATTCAAATTTCGTTGATTTTTTGCAATTATTTAAACAAATTGTTAATGGATTTTAATTTCGCAGGTCTCAAATGAGGCGTTTTTTGAAAACCTGTAAGTGTAAACAACAGTAAAAACTCCATGAAAAAATATTTTTTCAATAACCTTCAAACGCCTTATAAGATTCCATTGAAATTTCATACACTAATACTTTCATACAGATGTCACTTTATGACATAGCATTTTATGCAATTGGATTAACAGAACTATGAAAAATACCCCTTCCGTTGAATCAATCTACTTATAATTTAGTCGCGGGTCATAATATAGCTTCTATTTTTTTGTTGTTGTAATCTCGACTTTGGTAAGGTTGGGTTGAAGGTATCACAAATTTTATTACAGACTTTTTCTGTCTGTGAAATAATTAAAAATGACCTTTACTCACAAATAAGAGTTGTTTTCTAAGGAAATTTCATTAATCGATACATTAAATAGTCAAAATCAATTTATATTACGGTGAGTCAAACAGTCAAACCTTGCTAATATGAATTTCTGACGATTCCATTTGCACTACAGAATATAAAAATTTGTTTTTAATTGCTAAAAGTGTTAGAATAAGAGTAAAAACATACAACAGAATTAATATTGTAATTCGCGCTATTAATTAAATTAAGTCAACAACAAAGTGCTCATTGACTTGTATTATAGGCGGTAATGATTGACTTATTTAGTTTGGCTGTGTTATGTTGTTTAAAATACATTAATTGTGAATAAACAATGTCAAATTACATTTCAAAACGCTGATTGCGAAATGATTGCATAATTCTATTCTGGCTGGTAACGTAGTAACAAAATGTGAATTTAACTGCCCAAACGTCAAATTCGAGGGATGAATTAGATTTTCAGATAAATAATTTCAGGATTTTCAGGCATTTCACGAACAAACCGGATCACCGGCGCATCCGCCAAAATATAGAATTGTCGATCGGATTTTTCAAGTTACTAAAAATATTTAAACTTATATTCTACATTACAGTTCTTACAATATCCCACAATTCTAGAAATATTAATAACTATTGTTTATAAGTTTTGAATTATGAACAATATAGGCTTCACAAATGTTTTCATGAGAAACCTTTTAGCTATATATTTATTTTTATTGGTATTTTTTGTGACCGTCCCTCATTGCTTCTCTGGAAGCTATCTGCTGCAAAAAAGAAACGAACTTAACTATTCTATAATCTCTTGTCATCATTTAAGACTGATTTAAAAATTATAATAAAATTGAAAACGCAGAGGTTGTTTTGTAACATAAATCATAGTACATTTAAATAATATTGGAATTAAAAATATACCTAAATATCATTTACGTTCCTCCAAACATAATAATAATAAGTATCTGTAGGCTTAGACAAATATGTTTATATAAGTATTACTAGATTTAATACCGGTTTAGAGGAGAAGGAAGTTAATCATAACTTCGACTAGCTAAATCGCGGTTGCAATATTGCTACGTAAACAAGGGAGGTACATTGCAGTTAAATTAAATCAAGACCGCAATCTCCTGCATTAGGCAGAATGGGAGCGGAGCTCCTCTGTATCTTGGCGGTTGTTGATTAAGTAATTTAGCGGAATTGAAACTGATACAAATAATTGCTATCTGCGATCGATTCCTCTTCTTAATAAACCCCAGGACGAGTTCAGCAAATCAGCATTTAAGCTATAGCTTGGATGCTGTGTTTAATTTAACTGTTGAAAAAAATAATGAATAAACCTAGATGCTAAAATAATATACCAGAGCGAATAAATCTCAGGCAAATTTATTTGTCGACAGATCGATTTTGGATCGAAGGGGAATTGTCACCTCCCCCCCTCCTACTTCCTAAGGGGGGTTATAGTCTATAATAAGAAATTTATGTGAAAAGATGTCCCCTTTCGATAAAAAATCGACGTATCCCGGCGTTTTGCGGAAAAATAATTTTCCTGACAGTTTTTCTGTTTCGTTTTCAAGACCCCACCCCGTATATATGTGCTGTCGGTTACATGGCATCCGGTATCTTGGTTTCGAGTTTGTACAATATCTTTGGCAAGTCGTAAAAATGCAAATTCAATTTCAATATCCAATTCGGCGCACATTGCTAGCCGTTCATGTGCTGCCCATATTTCCAATTTATTGGTTTCCGTCTATTCGGCTTTCTGCTTATGTATATCTGTTTATTGCATTAACTTTGTGTTTCTACGTTTATATAAGAATTGGGCTGCTGCACCAGCTGACGCGGGTTGCCTTTTATCAGGGCTAATCTTGTTTACTCAAGGGGCCCCTTCAACTTTCAGACTGCAAACTATGCAGAAATGCATATAATGTCAACTACTGATTGTGAAATTTCATTCAAGGTGCAATAATGTATCAATTTCTGTCCACACCCCATTGAGTGAAATTTTCACTCACACTATTAGTGTGAGTGCAACTGAAATTTTATGAGTGAAAGTACTGCGACAGAACAAGTTTCAAATTAGAACTAGTTTTTTAATTTCTTATTACATCGTACCAAGCGTAACCTGGAAAGCACTGCTGTTTGGGAGCCGCACGACTCTGAACCATGAACGATTGAGTCCTGAAATTTTACATCAGGCACCGTGGTCGAAATAAAAAGAGCATGCGACTGATCAATTACAACAATCATCTGATAACGCCGTGTTGCGGACATTCCAGATAGACGGAAGCGTGTTCGGCATGCAAATGGGAACTTCATTAAATCCCCGTGGAGTTTTAAACTGCAATAAATGATTTTTGTTAATGCAGTACTCCAGTTCCATTAAAATGTGCCCGAGAAACGTGTTCGGCTTTTGGGTAGGGGATGTTTTAATAGTTTTTAATTATCCAAACGGAATTGTCTATGGGCGTAGGCAATAACGTCGAATTTTGTAATTATTTTATAATACAATTCCTCTAAACCAGAGACTTACCATTTGTGAAGTCAGTGATGGAAACGATGACGGCAAAAACAATAGGCGGACATAATTAAATGAAACTGATTTCTTTGAAATATTATTCCACGCTTACAAATATCAGACAGTTATTTTTCATTTTGCAAAGTAAAAGCGGAAGTAACCCCAGCCTTCTTTGAAATATTATTACAAAACATTTAATAAAATCCCATCCCTTGAAGTGAGGTATTTTTTTTTCAATACACTCTTCTAAGAGGATAAACCTTCCCTCCTTTCATCTTATATAAAAAAATCAGGATTACCTTAACATTTATAAACTCGAGTGATTTGCATTTTTGATAACACCCACAAAAAACACACTTTTCTTGCCTAAACATTTATCTCTCTACTTCCGTTGAAAAGGCACTTAGCGGCTTTATTAAACTTTTTACTGGCACAAAAAACGTGGTAAATATAAACTGACAGACTCGAAAGCACATGCTTTCACGAACTTACTTATCCTTTTATATCAAGAAGGTGAACAACCTTTACTTCTACGACATTTCCTCGTTTTTGTCCTTAGATATCGATTTATACGCTTCTTTGGTTCATAATGCGTAAGGCGATAGCTAAGTTATAGGATGTTGTCGACAAAGTGTGCCTACCCAAAGAAGAAAGTCAATGGAATTTGTGTGGGACTGCCAAATGAATAATTACCTAAAGGGGCAGTAATTGAATAACAATAACAAAGTTTTGCTATTACAACAATCGCAAACATATGCGGATAACATTAATCACGGAAAACCGTTCGTCCGAACTAAAACTGTAAATCGATACTTACGCTTTAGTTTCGACCAAAGTAATTATACTAAAATGATTAACTGCGTTCCGATTGACCGACAGTTGCCTCTAACACTTAAGGTATTAGCCCTTACTTGTGCATGTACCTATTTTCATTTGCATTGATTACGAAAAACCTAAATTTGTTAATGTTTCTTTACATGTTAGTAAAAAATACAAACATACTAAAAAATTATATCAGTACCTTTAAATTTGCATTACATTTGCAATAGACGTTGATGAATACATTGTGGATAATTTAAAAAGATTTATGTGAATGAGTTTTTCAAAAAATAGAGTAAAATTGAATTTATATGTTTATTTAAAAAGCGTAATCTACAGATAAAATCCTATAATTGAAAGTAAACTTTAAAAAAATTACGAAAGATCAAGTGAGTCAGTACAATAATAATACTAACACAATAAAAAAAACTATACTTTCCTAAAGATTTTATAAGAAATAGTATGAAACGAAGGAATAAATCAGGTAAGTAGCTACCAAAATCACCGTAAACAGAGTTCAACGTTTTTTTTTCAAACAGGAAATGGATTAAAGAAAGTCTACATCTTCCATATTATTTATGGATAGGTGCATTTTATGGTTATTAAATTTTAATTCATAATTTAACATATAAGGTCTTTAACGTTGTTGTTGTTACAAAAGTAACGAGTTGATATTATTGGTTTTAATGGAAAATGTAATAGAAAAACTATGGCCATATTAAATAGTAATCAGTTTTATTCTGGCAACTGAACTACAGGGTGATTCACAAATGGTGACCAAAGTCGAAACCTCGTATTCTTTGGTGAATTTTAAGGGGAGTCTTTCCTATAAAGTTGTTATCTAGGATGTTTCGTTTAAAAGATACAGAGTGTTAATTCAAAACATATTTTTAATTTTTTTTAAATAATTTAAAAACTTCAATTTGATGTATAAAAGTTCGATTAATTAAGGAATAGTTACATAACTGCGTGCATACAATACCATAAAATACAATGTTTATCACTTTTTTGAACTTTATGCTTAATTCTAAAAAATAATTAGCGTTGTAATAAATTTAAAATTCGATAAATTTCATATCGAGCAATATGACAACGGCGTGGCGGATAACACGAGGTACTAAGCTGTCCAGCATTACGCAATTCAGTTGGTATCTGGAATTGGACCGTGTCTGAGTGTTTTTTGCATGCCACTTCATTTTCTTGAGGTGTTTTCCAGCGGATGCGCGAAAATTGGATTCGAAAGGGTCGTGCGTGCATCAAAATTGGTGATGAATGTTTTTAGCATATAGTTTGTTTTGTACTTGTGCGTTTAAAAATTACTGAATTTTTGGTAAGTACCTAAATTATTTTTAATACGTATAATTATTTGGATGACGTGAATCTTTGGGTACTTTAATTACATCAATTTAAGCACAACACTATCTTCGTACTACAAAATCGATCCATTGTATTCTATTTATTTAAACTCTTGAAATTTACTAAATATTTCACAATAATAGTTGTTTACATTTTTTCCGTAGGACAAGTTTGCCGCGTGCAGACGTGGTATGCACCAGCTGTGTAGCGTTAGGTTAAGCGCTGACGTAATGGCAGTCAAACTTCTTACCCCCTGTACAACAAGAAGAGTTAATAAACACCTTCTACGAAGAAATTTGTATGAAAAAGCAACCCTTACTTTTTTGTGAGGCACGAATTAAAAAAAAAGATATATCGAATCCATACAACACAAATATAACCAGAGCTCATCGATCAAAAAGAAAGAAAGTATCGGTGATTATGTAAGTAATCATTTCTCCTTCGCGTTCCCACATAAGCCGACAGCTTGCGTCAATGTTAATTTTCCAGACTACGATTTCAAGGAAGCCATCACATATATCGTGTTTTATGTGTTCCCAAGTGATATAAACAGAATTAGCTCCGCCGAGATCAATAACGAGGCATACGAGGTGGGTTTTTAGGTAGGCCAGGTGTTATCCAACGTCTCTGGTGGTCAATATGAAGAGAAACGATAAGGATCTTGCGGAAAAGCGAGTTTAGACTTTTGGATTTACTTATTTAGAACCGCTGTGAAAGTCTATGACCCCTCATTGAAACGCTTAATATATATTTATCGATATGTTTCGAGTATGGGTGAGATACAATCCACAATATTACCTAAAATTGCTTTCTGGATAAAATTATGTATTAATTCACATTTATTCACCTTTAACGACCTCGGATATTAATTATTTGATTCCCTAAATCGTTCCTTGACGTTAATAAAGCAAGTCATTTCCTAATTTCGGTTCGGCGGCGCGGCAGGTCCGCTTCCTGAAATTTTCGCGTAATAAAACACTTTCGTCTAAACAAATCGAATTCTTGCACGTGTTTACGAACTCGAAGTACGTAGCGTCGATAAAGAATCATAATTTCCGCCCGTCAAAGTAATGGATGTTGTTATTAACTTCATACGATACAACGATCACGTACTTGATGACTTCGGGGTCCGCTTGACGAAAAAATGAATGCGAGAAAGCGACGGGACTTCGCGGATAGATGGAGGGGCGCTTTTTGAGGCAATTAGACGAAATTAATGAACGCTAATAATGAATTTTTTAGTCTCTTTTATTAGTTTTATAGTTCCTTCAAACTTTCCTAACTTCGGTTAATAGAAAGCTCGTAATTTATTTTTTATTTCCGTTTCCAAGTCTACCTCTTTAATTCAAATTAATTGTAAGTATAAAGGCGACTCCACATGATGCAGTCACTCGCCAAATATTTGACAAATATAAATGCCTCAAATATTTGTAGATTATTTAGAAAGAATATGTGTATATACAGGGTGTCTCCGTTTTTTCGTTCTTAACTTTGGGAAATGATACAGCGTGAAGTAATAATAGGAATCTTTCCTATAACATTTTTCCCTATAGCGCTCCGTATACATCTTAATCTTAATCAACAATTTATTAAACAAATAAAAATAACAGCTTATAAACAATTTAATTTAAATGATACTCAAAGTGAGAACCATTTTCTTCAACACAACGATAGCATCGTTCGAATTAACATGTCATTATTTATTTCAGTACAAGCTCTTCGAATACGATATAATAAATGTTCTCTATTTTTCGTTCTCACTTAACATTATTTATTTCTTTTTTAAAATAGTTTGTTATAGGAAATAAATTACTGATGATAAATAAACTTTTGTCAGTCAGTTTGTTCCAAAAATAGTTTTAAACTGAAATATGTCGAAAAGTCCTGAATTATACAATAACATAATATTATATATTTTTGAAAATAGCCCAGTCATTATAGACATGGAACAGTCTGTTTCGGGAAAAAAATACTATTAGAAGTTTTTCTGCGGAATATTGTTCGGAAATGTGTTATAAATAAAATATCAAAAAATCAACTCGAGGCTAGTTGGGAAACTTTGTTTTAACAGTGGTCAAAGTTATGGAAAAGTGTTTTTTTGACTCACGTAAAAAAGCTATTATAGCGAAAAAAAGTTTATACAAAAAAGGTAGGTATTAAATAAGCCTATAAAATGAAAAAAGTCCGATTAAATTCCGATAATTTGTTTATGCACAAGAGCTCAAAAATGGTCGAAAATTGCCGTTTTTTTCAATTGCTAATAACTAATGCAATTTTCATCGCAGACACTTGTAATTCAGGATTTTTGAGGCTTTTTACACCCTTAATAAGTGGTAAAAATTTCAGCTCGAAAGCTTCATTGGTTTGGCGTTGGCGGAATTTGTTATCTAAGAAGATGCTAAATTCATTTTTCCCAAGCTCACAGGCGTTGTAGGGTTTTGATCATTAGTTGTTTTTGTACCTAAATAGTTGTATTGACATAGGCATTTACTGAGAATTTAGTTTTTCAAATTTAATTTGTTTAAAATTGACTGAAAAAATGTTAATATTTATTAAATTGTTAAGATAGGTAATTATTATAAAATAAAATAGTAACCTCTTTACTTGTTTTAAAATCGAATTTAAAAAAAATCGTTGTTGTAAGTTGATTAGAAGCTGAGATAATTTTTGTTATTTATTTAATCGCAGTGACCTTAATTATTAATATTAAGAGCCAAAATTTGAAGAGAGTATACATTAAGAGCTATATTTT
Organism: Anoplophora glabripennis; assembly: GCF_000390285.2. Classification (NCBI taxonomy): domain Eukaryota; kingdom Metazoa; phylum Arthropoda; class Insecta; order Coleoptera; family Cerambycidae; genus Anoplophora; species Anoplophora glabripennis. Next base: position 1,306,443 of record NW_019416324.1, on the reverse strand, counting down.
CATGTCCTACATTAACATTAAGGTGAATTCAACTATTTCATTTCGAAAAAGAAGATAGCGGCGATGCGTTCTATTACTTGGTCTAGCGAACGAGTGGGGAAGGCGAGGCTTAGCATGCGCGCTTAACGATGTAATAAATATTAACATTTTTTCAAAGTCATTTTTAAACAAATTAAATTTGAAAAATTAAATTATCAGTAAATGCATATGTCAATACAACTATTTAGGTACAAAAACAACTAATGATCGAAACCCTACAACGCCTGTGAGCTTGGGAAAAATGAATTGAAAATAGCATCTTCTTAGATAACAAATTCCGCCAACGCCAAGCTAATGAAGTTTTTGGGCTGAAATTTTTACCACTTATTAAGGGTGCAAAAAGCTTCAAAAATCCTGAATTACAAGTGTCTGCGATGAAAATTGCATTAATTATTAGCAATTGAAAAAAGCGGACAATTTCGACCATTTTTGAGCTCTTGCGCATAAACAAATTATCGGAATTTAATCGGACTTGTCTTATTTTACAGATTTATTTAATACCTACCTTTTTTGTATAAACCTTTTTTTCTCTATGAATAACAGTTTTTTTACGCCAGTCGAAAAACTACTTTTCCATAATTTTGACCATTGTTTTAACAAAGTTTCCCAACTAGTCTCGAGTTGACTTTTTTATATTTTGTTTATAACACGTTTCTGAACAATATTCCGCAGAGAAACTTCTAATAGTATTTTTTTCCCGAAAAAAAGCTATAATGATTGGCCTAAAAGAGAAAAATTTAACAAAGCTAAGTATGCATTAATATATAGGGTGGTCCATTAAAAAAATATTATAGTTTTTTTGTTTAATTTAATGATATCCATTGTTCAATTGTTTTTTCTAATACTGTATTATAAAAATTCATAAAAAAAGCTAAAACTTTTGAATTAAAACCTTTTTGTAATTTCAATAATAAACTCACCATAAGTTGTCAGATTATAGTGACTATCCTTGTACTTACCATTTGTCTGCATATCAACTTCTTGTAAACACCCTCCATTTTTTGTTTGAGGCAATGAACCCTATTGATATTGACGCCGCAGCACAGGTGTCGCGCAGGTTAAGTTGGTGTGGCGTTTGCATAACTTTGGCGAATATTTGGCAAGTGTAGCGATATGCACCATTCACACGATACGGCATTTGTTTGATAAACGTGTATACTCAGGCAAATACACACGTAACCAACATAGCCCTGTTTCTCTTACAATATTTAAATGTGATTGTGAATGTATTATGTGATCAGTTTTCAGTGGTCAGTTGATTAGAAGGTGATTGTTATCATTTCGTTTAGTTGATTATACTAATGTTATCGAGAAATATTTTTTGTTTGTGGCGTTTATGTTTTGTACAAAGTTGTACGAGTATTTGTTTTATAACTTCATGTATAATAAAATAATGACCACCAAAACAATGTTGCAAAATCGAACAGGAAAAGGTTAGTCTTCTTCTTTAAACATCTTTGAAATTGACAGACTTAGCATCTAAGTCGCGACATGTTAGTCTTATCAAGATATTGAGTGGTCTTGTTAAGGCCACAAAAAAGTGTTTTCGTTTGGAAATAATCTGTTACAAAACAGACACATAACTGTGTGTAACAGGATCTTAAGGATTCGGATTCAATTCTGAAATATTGTATCTACCTACATTGTTCTAATTTGAATGTTTTCCTTAGCACATACAATGTCGTGTTTACTACATATTATATCACGAGGTTCCATTTCACGTAGGAATGCGACCCAAAGTGTCGTCAAGGTAACAAGCCAAAACCTATGCCTCTTGTCTGGATTTGCCACATAATTGAATTACCTCTCGTCTTCAATTCGCATCGATTTCCACAATAGAGAATAGTGTAAGTGGAAAAAAGGTTTTCCCTTACAGGTATTTAGAGGAATTCTTCTTCCAAAAGGGGCGAAACTTTTCGATCCCGCCTCACTTAAAATACAGACTACAGAACTGTTTGGAGAACCACTATAATGGGCGTTGTGAAGTGAAATGTTATTTTTTTTAAACGACGCATATTCGGAAGCAATTCTCGTGGTGGCATGAATTGGTTATTGCAGCAATCTAGTGTTGTGGAAAAATAATAGCATTGCTTGCAAAAAAGCCGTCCTCTATTTTTCCATGTAAATTAAAAGATTGGAACGATCTATTAAAAGTAATAAATCCTGCTACTACAATGGCAAATACCTTTCAGCCTCAAAAGATACCGATTCCTTTTTATTGCGAAATGTACCAATTTTTTTCCAATTAATCCAGCCCGGACAAAATACTAAATCACTTGCGTAAACCAAACCATGCGACAGTTTTATTGTCTCGTATTGTAAACGAATACAAACTGCACTGTATTAGATTTGTATCGCGCAGTATTCGGCGACGATTCTGTAAGCAAAAGGTCCCGTAATTTGTTGCTTTTGAACTCTATGCCGTGGTAGTAAAAGCAGAATAAAATCGACATCCCGGATTCTTTCATTTCCGTTACCCACTTTCCTTACAAATAAAATTGACAAATACATACACTCTCAACGTATCAGCGAATGGATTGCCGGCAAAGCGTAAACTACTATTCGGCTCCCCCTTTAGACTCTTACACATTTTACATGTATTATTCACCACGGCGATATTGAAAGAAAGGTACATATAGGGTGTATAATCAGCCTGCCAAACTTCATAACCTGGGTTTTGCGTTCACAAATAAGAAAACAATTCAAATAAATGTAGCTCTAATATCTCTCGTCTCAAGAAGTTATGGCATCTTCATTTTGCGGCTCCTAGGATAGTTAGTAGTGCATCTCTTTCGGTTTCGAAAATTCTATACCTATGTATGTTTTTAGTCACGAAAATTGAATAATTCGAAATATTTCGAATATTTTCACTACCAAGATCGGCTGCGACAACATTTTTAATAAATAGTAAGGCGATGTTTCGCATTGTATTAGCTCGGACCTGTCCATTTTTATGAAATATCGGGTGAAAATTAATGATCAGTACCATTATAAGAACTTTATTATGTATATATACATTTTTCTTCTGTGTGCCGCTTTCGAGTAAAATCCGGTGACCAATTAGCTTGCCAGACTTCAATAGATCCTAAGTTCAAAAATAAGAAAGAAGTTCTTATAAATACAATATCACATAACAGATATCAGAAATTCATTAGTATACAAAGCACAGAACCTGTTTCAGCTGCGTCTATATTGAAAAGGCTTTTGTTTCAAATCGACTTCCTACTCGAAGCATCAACATTTGTATTGTGGAAGTAATTGGTATTGATTTTCATTTATGAAAAGTACATAGAGTTTATTGAGGAAAAGTGTTTGTTAAATGGAACTGCCGATACAGCGGAATATTAATCAAAAAGAAACGGAGGGTCGTCCTGAATTATTTCCCAAGTCAATAGCTGCCTGTAAAGTTTACCTCGCAATTACATCACTATGCTTAAGCGTCTGTAAAACTGAAGTGTGACGAAGTGGGCGTTTGTAGAAAATTGCGTTCGGAAAATAGTATAGTAAAATAATTTCCTATTTTGCCACAAATTAGAGCACATTGTATCCGTTGGAGCATGTTATATCCGTAACACTGATGCTAAACTTGTCGAACTTTTGGCCCCATTCAGGTAGATTTAATGCCTATTTCTACTAATTGAGAAAAAACTAAAACAGAAATTTTCCCAGTCTGGACAGTTTTCTTTGAATAATGCTCAGAATATCTTCCAATTTTGTAGAAAGGAGCTTCTAAAAGCAAATAATTTTGTGTGTCATCATTTTCATGGCTCAGAAGCTGGCACAAGCTGTTAATAAGTCACGTAATAAAATACTTATAAACACAACTAAGAGAAAATCATTTTATAACTTCTAAATCATGGCAAGCTGCTCGTGTAATGTCGACAGGTGAGTAGGTGTAGGCAAATGAGGTGTAATGTGTAATCATACCTTCTAATCATCATTATTAACTGTTTATGTGACTGCTAAACCACTTAAGCAACCGAGGGTACAGCAAACTGACAAACGGCGAGGGGAACAAATGCGGTTCAGTTTAGCATACCACTCAAGTGGGACGATGTCGCCGTCCTATATACTGTCAGAATAGCAGCATTAATGATGCTATGATTAGACGATTACAGTTGCTCGAACTATTTTGTTATAGCATCCAACGTTTTCTAAAATTTTCTGCCATCTTATATTCCAGCAATGAAAGCTTTACGAATAATGTTCTATTTTTTTTTAATTTTTAACCGCGCCCATCTTGTCGATTTTCCGTTGAATTTTCAAAGAAATTTCCCCTTATTTATAGAGGTGTTGAGCGGGCCACGAAATCCATAACAAGGGCCACCAACGCCTTTTACTCAAAGCGGCTTACAGCCTTGATACCCGCTTAATGCGGAGTGATGGTAATTGCTTTTGAAAATCGCTTTATCCTCTCTCTCGATGCAAAATTATGCACTGCTCTGTATTCACTACAAGGTGATAATGTGGCCAGACAGGGTGCCGTGATAAAATGTGAGCGTACGGCTAAGGAATGCAAGGCAAATAAGGGTTTTGAGGGGGTATTGGACCCTGTGTTCGTTAAAGAACCTTAAATCTGCGATAAAAAGAGTAAACTATAAAATTTGGACGACTTTTGACTCTATTCTGAGTATACAAAGCCATTTAGAGTTGATTTTTTCTCTAATATGATTTAAAAACTATTATTGAGTCATATTTTACTCAGACTTGGTTTTTAATTAACTAAATATTGACTGCATCACCTCCTGTCCTGAATGAGACCCGCTGCCACCGGCTAAGGCCTTTTCTCTTAGCGGTCATGCTTTTCTGGAGCATCTAACGGGTCCCTATCAAGTGTGGTCGAGTAATATATAAGTGGTGCCATTTTCACGGCGCTATTCAAATTATTCGAAATTAATATAGATTTGAGTACAAGTGCACCAAATACGAGTGTATGTGAAGAATTTATTTAAGGAGTATCTATATTTGAGTGAAAGTACTCAGTTTTAGTTTAAATATAATCACAAAAGAGTAAAATGATCAATGAGATTGAGTGAAAATGTACTTAAATATTTCACTCAGTGTCTTCACTCCGAACCTTTATTGCTTTTCAATTCAAAGTTTTTTTGCACATATATGGACGTTTTCCTAAATTTATGCTCGTCATCAGCGACGAAAAAGGCAAAATGGCTCCAACCTATCACCGCGAATGCATCGTACGTATCGGCATTCCGTGTGGCCAATTTCACAATGTTGCCCGTACGGCGAACGTGGAGAATATATCTACCCCAGCATCATGACCACAGCATTAAGCACTTGTACAGGCGTATGCGGAAAGTTATTAAAAATACATACACGCTCCCCTTTCAGCTTCACGAGCCTTTCCAACAAGTATAATTCATTTTCCAGTTGCATACGTGATGCAGGAAGCTGTGGTTTGGTGTGTGCGCAGCTTTGATGCATCGCTCAACCAAACAGCGACGTGAAGATATCCATAGCCGTTGCATTAGTAACTTATGAGGCTGTAAAGAAAACTTCTTGAACAGAATGGCATCCATTTCGTGCTGATGCACACATTTGTTTCTTATCGGGGTTCATGTATAAGAGACGGTACACAGGGACGTTATTTGTATCTCGGATGTGTGGTATTCGCGACGTCGGGGCCAGGGTCGGCTCTGGCCCATATGTCGTCGTAAATTTTTACGGGAGACTAATAACCTAGATTTGAACATTTGGGCCAACTGAAGTAATATTTTTTAGATCATTTTAAGCCACAACATCTTAATGCATGCAATCAGCGACCCGCATGGCGGCAAAGTGTAATAGAAAATGAACGGACAAAAAATTGCATGGATTTCTTTCTCACGGAAATAAATGGATACAATTTTATAACACTTATTTTATATCAGCATATTTAACTGCTTTTGCCGCTATTGTTGTTATATTAATTAATTAATTATTATTAATTATTAATTAATACAAATAATTTGTGGTTTTATTTAATAAAATAATTTGGCATATCTGATGTTACAGCAACTCACTCTGGAAAAAGTGGCCAAAATACTAAAAGTACTCCAATTGCTATGAAATGTGGTACTCCAAGGTTTTTGGGGTCGCTTATTTCGAATCCGTAATCAAAATTAAGAAATTCAAAATGGCGGATCCAATATGGCGTACGAAAATGCTGAAAATGCTCTGATTATGCTGAAATTTGGTATTAATAGGTTTTGGGGGTTGCTGATTTCGAAACCGTACTCAAAATTTAGAAATTCAAAACGACGGATCCAATATGGCGGACAAAAATGCTAAAGATGCTGCGATTTTGCTGAAATTTGGTACTGAAAGGTTTTTTGGGTCACTAATTTCAAATCTGTACTCAAAATGGCGGATCCAATACGATGACTATAAAATTACAAAATGAGATTTTGAACTTAATTGCGTTTACATATGGAAAATTACTGTATTTGCAAAATATGAGTTCAAAGTAGATATTATAGTTAAGATCTTGGCGACTTCAATTTTTTACTAGAAGATGCAGTTACGGGGAACTGGGAAACGGCAGTTTGTACAAAAGCAAAAAAAAATAAATAAAAATCACAATACTCAAGTCAGGTTTATCTCCGCATATCATTATTACCTGTTTCGAATTCAAATACATATAATGTACTGATATTATATAGAACATTATCTTCAGAATTCATAAACTCAGTTTTTCAAATGTTCAAAATCTGTGCTTTTTACGAGAGACATGCATTTTCCACTAAAGTATTGTCAATATCTCAACGCCGATTTAGACACTTATTTAGGATTTTCAGATTTTTCGCAGCGTCGTTTTTTATTATAAATTAATAGATATTACTATAAATTATTAGAAAAAAAATAGGAAAGTCGTTTTTTTCTGCTGTAAATCCAAATAAGTAGTTGAAATATTTCTTATAATAGTGTCCTGAGTTATTCGTAATCAGTGACCCGAAAAACCCCCGAGTACTGATTTTCATGAAAACTAAAAATTTTTCTGAAGTATTGGTCCACCATATTGGAACAGTCATTTTGAATTTAACAACTTTGACTCCTGATTCATAATCAGGCACTCGAAAAACCCTCGGGTACTGATTTTCATGAAAATTAAAAACTTTTTTAAATTATTGGACCGCCATATTAGATCGGCCATTTTGAATTTACAATTCTGACTTCTGATTCGTAATCAGCGTAAAAAATCTAACGATCCATCTATATATCTATCTATCTATAAGCCATTTTTCTCACTTGAAAAACTAATGTAAACACTATCGCAAATTCTCAAATTTGGGATATGTTGTGAATCACACTGTATAAATTTATTATGCCCTAAAAATGAATCACTTTTTTGAATAACGCAGTGTAAAATGTGCGTTGAAAATAATTTTGGAGGCAGGGCAATAATTCCGTAAAAGCATTGTGTAACAGCGCTATCAGTTCCAAATTTCCAGCGATTTATCTTCCGGCGCAACAATCTTCATCATAAAACAATCATTCCGGCGGGTACGAGCGAACACGGCACTAATAAAAGGCGTTTAATCATATCGTCATATTCCCGTCGATCTGGTAATAACTCACTGCAGTCGCTGGGAATTTATCAGGAGAGGAAGAACAGAGCTGGCTCCGCACTTCGGCGATAGGTCGGTAAATTAAACAGGGCGCTATCAACATCTGTCTTAGTTTCAGTATTGCGGTTTCAGATTTCAGCAGATGTTCTCCATTTGCTCAAGCGCCCCGACGATAACTTCTTTACCGCAAGTCGGGAACGACGCCTTCCGAGGGCGCCCCGTTTTTCTACTCCCCGTTATTCCCCCCATTCTTATTAGCCGCCTTCCTATATTTTACCACGATATATAATTAAACAAAATAAGATTAATACATAAATCAAAGAGTTCGCGTCTAATTTGGGTTGTATCTCGCGCCGCTGCCACTTCGCCGCGCGGCCTCCTTCAGAATCAGGAGTAACAGGGAGCAGTGGAACGATAATTAACTTATTAAGATTTAACGGCGACAGCTCGGGGATTTATAAGTTCCATTTGCTCATTACTATTCACTGGATGAATACACTGTAACAAATCGGTGAGTGAAAACAATAAAGGTTCGGAGTGAATTAATTGAGTGAAATTATTGAGTATACTTTCACTCAACATTAGGCATTTTGATCATTTTACTCGTTTGTGTTTATATTTAAACTAAAACTGAGTACTTTCAATCAAATATAGGCACTTCTTAAATAAATTCTTCACGTAAACTCGTATTTGGTAGCACTTGTTTTCTAGGAGCAAAACTAACGATGTTGCTGCTACAGGTAAACGTGGAAGACTGGCCACCTCGAGCCCGGATATTGGTTTTATTGAATGTGAAAAACTGTTGAAAATTACTATGGCAATGTACAATGAGCTTTTTTGAAATTATATTTCTACAAATACTAACTTTTGAATGGACTTGTGATGCATGAACTTTCGATTTTCAGATTCCTTGCATTTTTCTGCGTCTTTTGACACTAATTACACATTTCTAGGTTAAGTTAAACGTTATGCCAAAATGTTACTTTTTTACTCACAAAATTCACTTTAATTTTGATGAATAGACTAATTATCAGCATGTCTGTCCTTTTTATGCCTTTAGTACTGTCACACCTTTTACACAGTCTTTGTTCGTTTTTTCATATGTAAACGAAATAAAGTCTTTGAGTACTCCGCTCCGACAGGCATTCTAAAGTCTATACAACAAATTGACCTTTGGTTGGAGTTTAAACACATTTTCTGGAGTTATGAGGGTCTTTTACATTCTGCACATATGATTTTACAGTCTTGATGCACTTTTACAACTAACAATTTACAAGATTTTAACAGAACAATAACTGTCAAGATTTGTATGCTACAAAAAAGGTGTACACAAATGTATAGGGTTAATTCCACACATATATTCTGGCTTAAGGTACACTATGTTTCATTTACATACCAGTTTTATTACATGAATCGGAAATATATGTGAAATACCTTGATCTAACGTCAACGGCTTGTCAAAATTTCACTATGATGATTAAAAGTACTCATGCCAGAACTTCAACACTGTATATACTAATTAATCATTTATGAGTGATTTATTTTTGCATTCAATATTTAGTTAACTAAAAATCAAGTCTGAGTAAAAAATGACTTGACAATAGTTAAATTTAAATCATATTAGAGAAAAAAATCAGCTCTAAATTGGTTTTATATATTCAGAAGACAGTTAAAAGTCGCTCAATTTATAGTTAACAGGAACTTGGATTTGAATAAAACTCACTCATTTCTGATGCAATAGTTTCAGCTCAGTTGTACTCATACTAATAGAGTGAAAGAAATTGATGCATTATTGAGTGAAAATTTAGTGAAATTTTCTTATAGTGTAAGAACATGCAAGATAACACGTGGAAAAAGAATTTAAAAAGTCACAAATAAAATGGTATTTTTATTTTTCAATTTCCTCTGACTCTTTTGACGTTTTTTTTATGAATGTTTAGTAGCATTTCAATCTGGCCTCCCTTCAGCTATACCCTTTGCCTTATTTCCTTTTTCCCTTCTCTTACTTCCTGTATTAAACATTTCTCTTACAACCGTCTGTTCTCCATATCTCAATTTCTTCGTAAAATATACTTGTCTATGTATTTCAACTTTCTTAATTGCGAAATTACGCTGCCTTGAAACTTCGTATTTAAGATTCATTTTCTTTTTTGGTCGCCCGTAGCCATCAGGTTTTAAAGCTACGGAGTACGACATTTATTTATTAAAAGCACACGGGACGTAGTAAATCTCGAAAAGTAAATAACCGGGACAAGTTTTAATGTAAATTAAAGCCTCAGGTTGTATATTTAAATTTTAATACCACGTCTTACAGATTTATTTCCTAGAGAGCACTCTTAAATTTCGCATTAAGAATATCCGTGCTCTATCTACCTCCATAAAGTATATTTTACACACGAATATATGCATACGTCTCCCGGGCCTTATAATTACCGCCATGTAGCGCATTTACGTAAATACTGAGCTTGGTAATGTTGAGAAAATATGCACAAAATATTTGTACGTAGCGGCTCCATCAGTAATTCTGGATCTCTCGGTACTAAAAAAAAACTTTTGCCACAGGGTTTTAAAATGATACTTTCATTTTTTTTAAGAAAAACGCAATAAAATATCTATTTGCTTGAAAATAATTCATAGGCTTTTATTTAACTGAGAAAAGTGTATACGGGTGCTGTTTGTTAGTTAGAAATTTCGCAGTAAGGCAAAAGTTGCGTGTATTTTTGTGTTGCTTTCAAAGGATTATGCATTATATATCATATATTATAAATGCATACATTTTTTGCCAGCAGAGGCAGATATCTTCCATTTTCCACATAAATATGTTTTAAGGACACTTAAAGTACTCTCCCTGCAATATAATAGCTTTCTAAATGCTCTAAATAAAGGTGGAATAATTTTTTAAAATATAGTCAAAGAGAAACTAATTTTCCCGTCAAGACCCCAATTTGGCAGAACTAAAAAACATTCACTTTGTAAAGAAACTATAGGGACTGTTTTGTATTTATAAATCTAAATAGTTTTTATTTCTAAATTAAAAAAACTATCTAGCACATATTACGAACTACAAGCTGGCGGACCTTTCGCGTCGGAAGGATGTGTGAGAATTAAATTTAAAAGTACAGGTGGTAAATGCAAATTAACATCGCGGTACAGGCAAAAATAACAATAAATCCTCTTTATTTAGCTGTGAATCTCGGGCTGGTTCAGTGGAGTCGTTTTACTACTCACCAAGGACTATATATTTGCCATATAACAAAACTTGGTTACTGCCCCATTGCCCCTAACGATTTATATGACCACGATAAGAGACTACTACTAAGACAAAGTACGATTGGAATAATGTGGAAGCTGTAACATTTGCATTTAGACCATTCTCACAGAAACTAACAAGTAACGTTTGTAGTAAGCCCTATATAGCAATATTTCCTTAAAGATTCTTATTAAAGTTGTTATTTAGACAATTAACAGCGAATCGATTTGAGTGCACTGGAAAAAAACTATTTGGGTCAAATGAGCAAATAGTTTTAAATGGAATTATTTGCCGTAAGTGTTATTTTATTCTATTTAATGTATATACTTTCGTCAAACTATGTGAAATATTTGCTGTAATCTATAATTTTTCTTAGAATTTATATTATTTGTAAATATATATCATTTAATTCAAATCTTTTATAGTTTTGAAATTTATTATCTCGGACTTATCTAACTATTTATCTAACTACTTATCTACTTATCTACTTATCTAAAGTTTTAAAAAGATTTAAAATAAAATATATTGTTAGACATAACATAATTTTTATCACATTTTCTTTGGTGTTGTCTGTAAATAGAAACTTTGAGAGCGTATTTTTACCTTTGATTAACTATGTCATTAGAACAAATTTCATAACTACGCATTTTTTTAAGATATTTGGTCAATCAGTTTTATTTAAATTATTTTTCTTTGTTGGCTCTAAGAGTTGATTTAAAAAAGTAATAACTGGCAATACTGATAGTGCACTGATACAACTTACCACGCTAATTCTCGGTGATGCCGTAAACAAAAATTAAAGTCCAGTTTAACTCAACTATTTATTTGTTGAAAAAAGAATTTTAGATTCGTATTCAAAGGAACCGCTAAAAAACTGACCAACACATAATATATACACCCTGTATATAATTTAAGCAATAAAAATTGCTTGAAATTTTCAACAAACCGTCAACTGGCTTCGGGTAAATTTCTCAAAAATTATTGGTTATCTTTTTGCACTTACGTTATTGCTAGAACTGAAAATAGAGGAAGTCAACGAAAAAGTTGTATTGGTGAGAAGTTTAAATTCACAATTCCACCGCATTGTATTTTGAAAATAAAACGGACTGCCGACAGGTGAGTACAACTTTACTATACTAGACCGACATGCAATGTAAACTTTACATACAATTCGACGTCAATTATTGTTCCGTAAAACTAAAATAAACCCACTGTTGGCCGCAGTTGTAAATGCGAAAACTAAAACCGTTTTGGAATACGTCATTATTAAGAAACAAACTTTACGCGGCGAAGCCTCAGGACATTATAGTGTTTCGTTTTCATGTATCATTTAATAAGGGAGTATATAAATTCAGTAAATGCGACTCGTTTCGCACTAATTCGATATTTTATTTCAACAAACTTTGGCTGGAAGCCGATGCTGAGACCGCAGCTGTCTCCGGGGCCAGCGAGGTACGCCTCATATTAAAATTCACGAAGACACAGATACTTACAGCGTTCAAATAAAGTGCTTCTTGAAAATGCTAAACAGGCGTAATTTTTTCCATTCTCGGTGTTTTCGCCGCATATCTCTGATAATGCAGGTGGGACTTTTCACTTCCCATTTCTCTTTTTCCGGTAATTCCCGGAGTCGACCTCGAATTTGATAATAATATTTATCGTTTAAGGGTACGGTGCGAAAATATGGAATAATGTGATGATTTCATTAGTACTTAAGAAAAAGAATGTTGGAATTTTTACTGCTAAATATTTCTTTAAATTTAAATTACATAACCTTTTACATTTAAATTATTATAACTTTGAGAGTAGTTAATTTACATTAAATTAAAGAAAAGCAAATCTTCCACAATTCAATTAGGTACTATTAAACTTTAAACATAAAACACTATGTATAGTGACTATTTTAGAGGCAAATATCATTAAAACGCATTATATTGTAATACGGATCAAAATTACGTTATCACTAGAAGAAACATGAAATATAAAACGAAATATTTTTTGATGATTATCAACTGTACATACAGGGTGTCCCACTGAGGTCGGCGAGATACGATATTAGGGAAAATATATGCACTAGAACTTCGGAAAAAAAAATTATTTCGGTAATTAAATGTCTTTTCGTTAGCGTCGTGTTTTTGGCGTCAAAATGTAGCTATTTTTATGCTCTTCAAACTAACCTTTAAAAAGTTGTATTCTAACGAGCGTTCAAATAAAAACGTGGTCAAGTTGGTTCTGAAAATTTGGACGTAGGGCCTAGCGTATAGCAAATGAACTTAAACGTCATCTGTCAAAGCGCTATATCGCCGCTATCAATTTGAATATTTTCGTTTTAAAAAGCGTTTAAAATGGTGTTTTCTCAAGAACAAAAAGTGTTTATCATAGAGTCCTACTTTAGAAATGGACGCAAGATTGATGGAATATGGAAGTATTCTATTGAGGAATGTTTCATAGAATTTCAAAATCAATTTCCCGGCGTTGTTGAGTACAAAATTTTTCAAAGTGCAGTTCAGCGTTGTGTTAATGTTTTTCGTGAAACGGGCAGTGTAACAAGAAAAGAAGGAAGCGGCCGACCTAAAAAGCGGACTGAAGAATTAAAAGAAAATGTCCAACAAATAATGGAAAATGCGCCAAGAACTTCTGTACGTGTTTTATCACAAATGGTGGGAGTATCAGTCGGTACCTGCCACACAGTGTTAAAAAAAGATTTGCGTTTGTTCTCCTATCGTTTAACTTGTCAGCAAGAACTTCATGAAGTTGATTTTCCGCGACGGGCTGTATTTTGTGAATGGTTTTTAAACAACTACGGTGAACTTCATAATATCACCTTTTTTTCTGATGAAGCCTGGTTTCATTTAAGTGGTTACGTAAACTCACAGAATATGAGAATGTGGTCTTCTGAAAAACCAGATAACTTTTTTGTCGAGGGCCCTCTACACGCTCAAAAAATTGGAGTTTGGTGTGCTCTCAATCGAAGGAGGATTTATGGACCTATTTTTTTTAATGGTACTCTTACTGCGCAAAGGTATAGAGAAGAAATTATCGCTCCTTTTGTTAACCAGCTGGAAGAAAACGAAATTACAAACTTTTACTTTCAACAAGATGGCGCAAGGGCACATACGGCAGGCGAGACGATGAATATGTTGAGGGAAGTTTTCCAAAATCGACTAATAAGTCTCAATGCTGAACATGAATTTCCACCGAGGTCATGTGATATTACGCCGTGTGATTTCTTTTTGTGGCCTTACCTTAAAAACACTATTTTTGAACTGCCTATTCCTGATTTAAACCATCTGCAGGCTCGACTTATAGGCAAGATTCGTGAAATTAACAATACCCCCATCATCTTAGAAAATGTCTTTAATTCTTTGAGGAACAGGTGTGAAAAGTGCTTGGAACAAGGTGGGGGACACTTTCCGCAGCTCCTTTAATTGTTTGTTATTGTTATCATTCCTCTCAGATAAAATGTCATTTTAAAATAAATTTTGTACTTGTAACTGCGTATTGTATATTGTCTGCAGTAAATGTTTTATGTTTTTTTTTTAATTAGACGTTAGGAAGATATTATTAAGTATACTACAATTGATAAACTGTTATTTAGATAAATTTTCCAAATTTTGACAGGACCTTGTAAATGTGATATGTAAGTATGCACATATAGTTTAATTTGTTAACTCGATATTAATATTACAATTTATTGTAAAAGTTTTGTAAAAAATAGTAACTTAAATGATTATCCTTAGAAAAGTTTAAAATTAATATTTGTCAATAGTAACTTAAATAATTATTCTTCAAAATTAAAATTAAAAATTAAAATTAATTTTTTGATTAAGTTTTCTAAAAAATTGTATACATTAGTATAATCAAAAATTAACTTTGTAGCCTTGTTATGGCCTGAAGATGTGGTGTAAAGTGTAGAACTCGAAACTAGTCGTCTTTTGAACATTACAAATAAAAGGATTGTGAGATTACTAAGTCTTTACTCTTTCTCGAAAATTATAAATATGGACTCACACTTATCAATTTCACATTTACTATTTCCAGCGATTTCTCTTGGTCGATTTATTCATCAAATTTTTTTCCCGAAGCTCTAGAGCCTATACTTTCTCTAATATCGTACCTCGCCGACTTTAGTAGGACACCCTGTATATAATATCATAACGTGACAGCCTTTCATTGTAACGTTGGGTGAAAAGTGAATATTTTTATAGAATAAACAAAATTATGTACATGCAGATATTCTCCAGAATAACATAGAGTAAACACCAGTAAAAGGTTATTTATTGATTAACAATTATTTATGTCTTTGTTTTTCTAAATCCAGTTTAAAGTACAGAAAAATATTTAGATCAAAGTATGTAATAAACTATTATAAACAGTGATTTTAACTTCATTGTAATCGTATTAAAAGAATTCAAATATGTTAAATTCTTTATTGAATAATATAATTAATTCAATACCTGATACACTGAATTTGTTAAATAATGTAATCGATCAAAGAAAGGTCATGTATTTTTGTTGTATAATACAACCATTGATAAAGAACAACGCATAAAAAAGCTGCTGCTGTCGAAATTTCATACTGTTTCCATATTTTACTCAGGTGTTAGTGGTGTAATTAAATGCTAGTTAGGGTGTATTGCAAATAGAGCAGTGTCCTGCAATATCAACAGTTATAAATCTTATTATATACCTAATACCTATATTTCTAATATCAAGAACTTTCATTGACTTTATTTGATAAGATTTTTGAATAAGCTTAGAACAAACAGAACGTTGAAAACAATCAACAAAAGATAAATGTTCAGCGATCTTATGGAAGAGAAGAATGTCTGAAAAAAAAATCTAGAAGACTCCTCAAGACATATAAACTTCAATGAGTACTCTACGGTTGTCATCTTGCGTTTAGCGACGCCTAAAGGCAAACGTAAAGGCGATAATAATATAGACAGAAGTATATTACGGGATTCCAGTCATGGGAGTTTGCAGAATGCGAAATGCGAATAGCTGAAATTTCATCGTAGCCCTTTCGCGCGATATTACCGCGGCCAGCTCGTCCCATATATTACTGCGGCCACAAAGGACTGTACAAATGCAGACATCATCATTAATCAATGCCCGAGCAACAATTAATTGAGTTATTCACGGGCGACACATCGGCCGGCAAATTGACCGGTTATTGAGTGGCATACGGATACTGGTGAATAGGCCTCTTTGACGCACACCACCCGCCTATTTACGCCTGACCTTAGGCCAATGCGTGCGATTTTCATACAGTAAAAGATCAGAAGACCCGTCAAATATCTGAGTTCACCTTGAAAAATCTTTTCTGTACTGAACACTTTAATGGTGCTAACTCGTGATAGTACCACAACGAGTCAGCCAAAATAAATGTATTTCTTTTAAACTGTTTTTGATTTTCCTCATCCGTAGGCGATTTATTTTTCGTTAGTCAGTTATGGGAAAATCATTTACTGCATTTTGAAGACCATCGCATTAACAGATGTTGACCACGTGACTGAACATCATCAAATTATTCTTTTAGCAAGTACTGAATGGTCACGACAACGTGCTTCCTACCTTACCAAAATCCTCTCTAAGCAAGAACTGAACTACTACTGCGTGAACATGTTACCATGGCCATTGTTAGAACTGTCAGGCATTCTCACGAGTCTTTCTATGGTTAGCCATTCATCTTCACTGCAGTGGTTGCTACATTTCAAGAATTCGTAAGGCCCAGTACCAACGCTTGGAGGAGTACGACTTCAATATTGACCACCAAAGAGGACTTATCCATCCAATCATCGGAATGATGATGCATTGTCCCACTAGACTTCTATGACAAGAAACAACGGAACAGGACTAATTTCTCTCTCGAGAACAAGCATCAAGGCCCAGATGAATGAGACGATGAAATTATTGAAAAGGGACAAAGTAAAGATCCAGATTTTGAACCCATTTTCTAATAGAAAATTAGAAAACTATCTAGCAGGATATTTCTGACAAATCTCCATCTCTGGAGTGTTGCCTAGGCATTTGGTATTCATTAACCTGGAGAATGAAAGAATCCTAAAGGCAAAGAAGAGATCTATCAGATTGTATTTCTTCAGAACAGCGTTCCAGAAGTTCTTCAAACGCTTCATAGTTGTGTCAGTGGTGAAATCAGTAAGACTTTGGGTCAAAGTCAGGGAGCGATTAAATTGGATTGGAGATTAATTCAATGGGGAAGAATGATGCCAATAATGTGGGATGAAAAACTTGAAATGGAGGATACATGGTGCAGTACGACATTGGAGCTCCATATGAGGGATTGTATAACACTTATGAGCCTCGTTACCTCCACTTACGATCTATGTACATAACATAATTTCATTTTTCCAACATAGTTGCTTGTACTTTCAAAGGATTATTCTATACTGATGAGAAATTCTCTCAGTGTGATAGTTCCATCATAGTCTTCGGTATTTTTTGTTATATTTTTGTAGTGAAACATGTTATTAATTAAGACCCAGCTGCAAATAAATTTTATGACAATAATTTATATGGAATTCGTACGGGGAAGCGCTACAACTGCATTTCAAACCAAGCTGAACGCCACCAAACCTGCAGTTCCATAAACCTTAATTATTTATATTTTTTAGTATGCTAGCAGTTAATGATAAAGCATTACATGCGATATATAACTTCGGAGCAAACTTGCAATTTAGATGTTCGCGGGCAAAGCCTGCCTGACTAACATAGACTTTGTAGTTCGCGACGTATACAGTGCCGAGGTGTCGCCAGATGTAAGCGGAATGAAATTTGCATTTTAAATACTTCCCCGGAGTTATTAACAAAATTTATCGTTTCACTTACAGACCTTAATTCCTGTATTGTTACGTGATGGAGTTCCGCACGCGTTCACTCTAGCCGAGGAGGAATTTTTAATGGGCTCATCGGCGTGGAGAGAGATAACGTTATGCAAAGCAAGACATATACTAACTCAAATGTTGCGAAACGGTACGCTCTAGATGGAACAGAGAAAAAGGAAAAGCTTTTTTATGTAGAATAGAACGGCGTCATCCATTACTGTGCATGCATTGTGCGAGGTGTGCATTATTATGGATCGAATTTATAAATTGGTGATAACTGTCAAAAATAGAAAAAGAAAGAAACCTGATTGCCAGTTCCAATATTTCATAAACTATCTAACACATAACAACAAATGGGCAGGGTCAATTAGGCCGATTTTGGCCCCACTTGGCCATTTGTATAACTTTGGTGAATATTTGTTTAGTGAATACATGTTTTCGAAAGCAACGATATGCGCCATCCACACGACGCGGCATTTGTTTGCGATGGACATTTAATTAACTCACTTAAATTTTCCAAGATCACGAATTTTGTCTGAGCAAGGAGGATATTCCATTATGGTAATATACAGGGTGTCCCCATATAAAACTTTCCACCTGAACATTTCGTTAAATATGAAGTCTTGGAAAAATTACAAAAGCACGTCGATTTTTAATTTGAGGGGGACATCGACTTACATCACTACTTATTTTGTAGTTGCCACCCCTTCGAAGATAAAGGTATCAACGTTGAAATTTTAAATGGCACTACAGGGCGTGTGATACATCGTTTTAAAGCTTTTTTGATACTGACTTTTACTGAGTCCGTAAAAAAAAATTAGAAAATCATTATTCGTTTTCAAGGGAAAAAAAACATTGAAATTAAATTTTTGGAATTTTGTATTTTTACATTTAAAATTGTTTTATTTTAATGTATAGCACGTGTTAACCACTGAAAAGATTTTCATACATCAAAACATTAATTATTAAACTGTAAAAAGGTTTCTACTTCAGATGATGGATCGCACAGTATTCACAAAAGCTTAACGTCTGGGCAGGAATATTGGGTAATCACATAGTTGGTCCATTATTTTAGATGGCATTTTGACTGGAGCCAGCTATTTACGTTTGTTGGAAGATCATATTGATCCTATGATCACAGAAATTCTGGAGAATGATGATCAACTGGATGAAAATCTTGTGACGTTCCAACAAGACGGAGTTCCACCCCACTTTGAGCGACGAGATCGGGCTTATTTGGATCAGAATTTTCCGGGACGATGAATAGGTAGGCGTGGGGCTATAGAATGGCCAGCTCGGTTTCCCGATTTGAGTACAATTGACTTTTTTCAGAAATTTTTTCAAAACTTCATATTAAACGAAATGTTCAGGGGGGAAGTTTTATATGGGACACCCTGTATAAAGACAGGAGTTTTTCTCCGTGGGGTTTTAAATGAAATGAAGTTCTCTCCGCGGATGTGGCCGGGCACGTAAACAGATAAGTGAATTCATCAAGCTGAATTTGATGTCACTTAAATTTTACTTTATCTCTCACGCAGCCTCACATATTTACGCAGGGAAATAAATTTCCGTGATGAATGGGCACTGGAAGGAAAATTATTCTACCGAGTAAAAAGATGGGATTACAGGACAAAATAAATCTTGATTTCAGGTAAATCTCCAATTCCGGTTAAAATCTATTCATCTCGATCCCCAGACCGAATTTAAATAATAAATGGGCATCCGCGAAACAAGAAAAACTCCTCCGGCTGGTGCGGCGCATTCAAATTTTGCTGATAAATCATACACTTATGTGACCCCAAGAGGGTAGTGCGGTGCATTATTCAGGCAAGTTTATTTGGGCTTATTTCTGTGTCGTACTCTATTTGCTAGAATGTGATATTGGTTTCCCAGTAACGCAGGACGTGAATTGTGCGCCATTTTCATTCCGTTTTGTTCATATTCTTAATTTGGTCAGTACTAACATGTGCCTGTACAATATTCTTTTGACACCCTGTATAAGTCGGTGTAATAGGAATGTGGCGTAATTAGCGCTCTCTATGAAATATCCAAAAAATAATTGGATCAGCGTATTTGGCGTCATTAAAAACCCCGGAATACCAAATTTCATAAAAATATTTTGCACCGTTTGGAAATTTTCGTAAAAATTCTATTTAAAAAATTTTATTTTGTCGCTCTGTATCTCGAAAACAAGAGGAGATAGACATATAGTTCATAACACAAAAAATTCTTTTTTTTGTCGTACTATCACCCCCTGAATTTACGGGAGGTCTTTCTGAAACACCCTGTATAATGGCCATTCTTGGTGAAGGTCAGAGTATTCCAGGGTTAACTTTATAATTTTGTTTGCACACATAGTGCAATGGTAAACGTGATATTATTATAAATTGTTAATAAAATAATGAATAAATGATTGTACCTAACATAGTTTTAATAATTATTTACTTAAAAGTCTCCAATTTATAAGAAATTTTTCAAATTCTCGTAATTTTGAGGAAGCTAAAAATTAATATAATATTGTTTTTTGCGATCGAAAAAATAACAAAACTTTAATTTTAAATGCATGTTCAGCACCCTAGAAAAGCGGTGTTGGCAAAATTTGGTTAGAAAAATCACAGTTTTATGGTAAAACAAATAAACATCAATTTTTTATACTTGCTTCGATTTTTCGAATCTAATATTTTAATTTTTACTGATATCCAAAGGATGTTGACGTAAAGTATATATAGGTGAAAGCTTTTAAAAAACAGGATTGGGTACCATCAAAATTTTCACGTATATGTTCTAATCACTTTGAAGAAATTTTTTTAATTTTCAACAAAAATGTAGTCCGTAAATAAGCATAAAATGCAGTTCCCACATTAAGAAGGTATATCGGGTTTACTCAAATGCACAGATGTACTATTTATATAGTGTATTAGCCAGTACTTCTTCTGTGCGTCATATTTAAAAAAAAAATTGTAATCTAGATTTTGAGATATTGTTGTTGAAAGTTGTTCATTTTAACATAGGTTTGTATGGCAAAGATGGACGGTGCGGCTCTTTTTTTGCCCATAACTGAGAAAAAAATTTAGAAATTGTGAAACAAAACTTTCACATAGATAGTACACAGTATTATCTTATTTTTTATGTAAAACTAATGTAAGTTTTGAACATAGTACAGCTGTATTAATTAGAAACAGAAACCAATAATTGCATTTCTGTCTGACTTGAGGATTAATGTCGCAATCAGCTGACAGCAAGGAGGGAATACATTCGAAATACTTGATAAAAACGAAATTGATTTCAAACATATACATTTTTCCTAAATCCCATGTCCATTGTTATCAACAATAAATTATTCACAACACATGATTTTTTGTAGGAAACTGTGATATATTTATTGAAATAAAAAATACAGTTGATAAATCCTTTTAATATATTTAATGGTTTATAAAAACATCCTAATCATTACCCAGCATCATTTAGGGTTACATAAAGTTTTCCTTACTTGATTAATATAATTAGTAATACTTGAGATAAAATCATTTGTATGGAATAACAAAGGAACATAAATACTTCTCAGCAAACTTTATATCTAAAAAATTAGTTATAGTTGCAAAACTTTTGTAACATTACTAAAATAGAGATTAAGAACAGTGAGTAATAATGTAATTTCTATCACAGAACCTTCAAAATTGCATCCAACATTTTCTTTGACTTGGACGAGAGATAGTCGCGAGTGTCATTTCATTTCTTTAGAACTAAATTAACATAATTCTCGTTGTTTTACCAGTTCACATGATTTACGGATTTTAAATAAAGGATACAAATCTTCGCGAGGATAATACGATTTATTTTCTATATATAATAATTATATTGTACATAGTTTACACACAATACATTTTTGTACGCGTACGCATCTTTACCCGAATTTGACGCGCAATATCTCCGATGTTCGAGGTCTGTAGGTTCGTAGTGTGTACAACTGCTAGTCAATTATTAGCGGTGTTGCCACATATACATAGTCTTTATGCGTTCATTAAATATGATTTAAAACTACTTAAATATGATATTTTTATGTTGTTAATTAGTCAATATGTATGCTATGTGCATATGAGTAGATTTCTTTGCTACACTTCTGCAAAAAATTAAGGGAGCAAAAAAATTTTTCGAATTTTTAGTGATTTTTCAGAATGCTGTATCTCAGTTAAAAATGATCGTATCAAGGTTTTAAAAAAAGCATTTTAAAGCGCCGAATGTCTAGTTTCCAGATTTCTTAGCTCAAAATTTTTAGGAGCGATAGTCATCGCGAAATTCTAAGAAATAAGACTAAAAAAAAATTTTTTCAATTTTTTGCGTTGTTTTTCTCGGTCCACGGGCTTGGAAAAAATTTTTACACAAAAATCATGATATGGACTTGATAGCCTGTTCATTCAGCTTTAATTTCTTTATTTTAATTTTTCTCTACGTTAATTTGTCCCGGAGATATTCGACTACGAATACAAAAGCATCCTTTTGGCTTTAACCATCGATATCTCAGCAACTAATGATCAGACAGAAAATTGACGGGCAGTATTGAAATCTCGAATAAAGTTCCTACAAGGCTATGTAGCGTTCTTGGAAGAAAAAAATTTTCTTTCATCCTCGACATTAACTTGAAAAAAAGTGAAAAAAGTGACTTTTTGACTTGTTTTGTTAAGTCGACCGCATCTTTGCTAATATCGATATAGAGTCTAACGCTTGTACGAATTTTTACACCTCGATGTACCCCCAAAAGCTCCGTAAATGGGCAGATCGATCTATCGAACGGTTTTTCCGGACCGCTTAATCAAAATTTCAGAAAAATTTAAAGGAGCAAAATTTACATTTCTGAGCACCCTGTAACGTTCGTAAAAATTTTTTACTCATAAAATATATTATTTTCTGAATTCCAAACTTGAAAAATGAATATTTGTCATAAGTGTAAAAATATTGCTTAATCCGGACCTGTTTTAGGTCCCCAAAACAATTCCGGTCCGCCTTACATCAATAGCCGTCTTTAATTATGGCAATCTGTCGAATTCCGAACATCTAAACGCCAATCACGTCCCCCATTACAAGCAGTTGCAGCACATCCTCCATTAACCGCCAATACCATAAACTGGGGATACCCCCGGCGCGATTAGAGAGCCGCCAGCCATTCCATACACCATTATAATAACAAAGCGGGCCGGTCTTAAGGAAACAATAATATTGTATTACAGACTTGGTCGCTTTGATGTGCCCTGCCTTGGAAGCTTTAGCTATGTATTTTTGCCGGGCCGCGCTCTTTGCCAATGTAAACAGACGCCCCGCTCTCGGAATGCCGGCGAGGCGAGTCTTTAATTGAGTGCGCTGTGGCGGAGGAAAAATTAATCACAGAAAACGGGGGATCGAGTTAAGGAACAAGTTATTAACTGGGATGATAGTTTGAGAACTCGAGAGATACTTCCTTATTCTCAAGTTACGGACACAATGAAATATCGCCGTTGTAATGTGCCGGTTACCTCTAGAGATAGAGTTCTGAATATTTGACGGGATGTAGCAGCCAACCATTCTAATTTATTTTTGTTGCTGTACTGTTTTGTGGAAGTTCTTTTCGTTGTCCAAGTGCCGAGCGGAAGGTCGATCCCGACCAAAGTGGAGACGTATGTCCAAACTTCAGGCGGACTTCGCTACAAGACCTCTGTGGACATATCAAGGACTGTGATCGAACGTCGACTCTGATGCCTTACCGTTCATGAACCAGGAAAGGAACTGGCCAACTTAGTCCAGAAAATATAGAGTTGGACGCGACTTTTTGTTTCAGCAAGCTGAAGGATGCTAAATATTATGTACAATAACATATTAGTTTCCACAGTCATAAAAATGGGGGGAAAATTGTTTACATGGTGGTTAATTGTATAATTTTTGCGTAAATTCACGTCTAGATTTGATACCAAAAAGCTGATTGACATTTATTACTCAATAATTTATTGCCACTTGTCATTTAATGTTATTGTTTGGGGTAGTGCCAGTAGCGTCAAAGTTAATAGAATTCTTGTTTCACAAAAAATAATTATCCGATTAATATTTGGAATTCCTTCACTAATTTCTTGTAAGCCCTACTTTATAGAAAATAATATATTAACTTTTCCCTGTATTTATATTTATAAGCGTATATTAGAGGTTTTAAAAAAGGTAAGTTATTTTGTTAGAAACGCCGACAGTCACAGTTACCAAACTAGATATGGCAATGTATTAAGAATACCTTCCCATAGAACATCGTTTTATGAAAAATCTCCATCATACATGGGCATTAAATTCATGAATCGGTTACCTCTAGACATTAAGACTGAATTAAATTTAAAACTAAACTTAAGATTTATCTAATTAGGAAATGTTTTTATAATATACATGAGTTTGTTACTTAAAAAATATATTTTACTCACATTTTTTACTTTTTTCTGTTTTATGTGTTATAGTTTTGTAAATATACTTTTATTGACCTGTCCGATGTCATGTTTTATGATTTTATGGATTAAATAAATTGTTATTATTATTATTTTAACTTTTTTCCGTTCATTTCATTCATTCGTTTGAAAATAATATATTTAACAGTCTGTAACTCCGTTGTTTTTTCAGTAATTCTTGATTTTTTTTTTTAACTTAAAGCTCCTTTTATAAGCTTTCCGAATATGTAATAATATATAACTATATCACGCTTGTGCGTCGTTTGCAACTAAGGATAAAAAATAAAAAAATTCCAGGTTGCAAATTAGAAATTAAAAACAAGATAGATTTCAACGTATTATTATGAAATCTACCACAAAAAAATCAGTGCGATTGTGGAAAATCCTCGGGATAGTCCAGACTAATAATTAGCTAATTTGTGTATAAGGCCATAACTTGTAAACTATTCAACTTACCGATTCCAGATTTCGTGTGAGTTATTAGACAGTGATAAGGAATGAGAGGATGCGATGCCAAAACGTTCTGGTATTAATAATGCAGTTTATAAATGTTTACCTCAAAAGTCATAAATAAACTTCTTCTGTTTATAACTTTTGATCTAATCAATATTTTTTTACGCTCGATGGCTAGTTTTGTAGGTCTTTTGAAGACGAAAAAAAAGTACGTTACTGTTTTCTCGTGGAAATGAACGGAAAAAAGTTATAAGCGAAAAACGTGAATTTACGTAAAAATTATACAATTAACCACCCTGTAAACAATCTTCCAACCATTTTTACGACTGTGGAAACTTATATCTTATTGTACATAATATTTAGCATCTGTAGTGACAAATTCAGCTTGCCGAAACAAAACGTCGCGAAATGGTAATTTCCCACCTTATTTTCCTGGTCTAGACCCAGGCATGTGCAATATAGGCACTCACAAAAGGCCTTTTCCTATTTCAGGTACTTGAGTTTGGCGTGATGGAGACATTCGAACATCCCGTTTGCCCCTTTACCGGTGAGCAGGAGGCAAGAGACTCAGCATCGCAGACAATGCATGGGGACCTCGGTAAAAATGCCTGTTCTCCCCATATTAGGAATGATTCCCGAAGTAAAGACGGCGAATGACGACATTTTCTATCGTTAAACTCATCAGCGGGATTTTTAGTGTTCGGAAGTTGTTTTTGTTGCAGCCATAAAGTGTGTGTCTACAAGCTAGAATAAAATAGTTTTAAACTTTCTAATATTAGCACGCTGAAAGAACTAGAAGTTTCACCGCCTCTTAATAGTACGAACCGTGTAAAGAGTGGTGAGGGTAATAGTAAAACTTTTCAAATAACGTTACATTATGCGATAACATGAAGAATCCCAGCGTTCTGTAATATATGCCTCATAAAATCTGGATTAGACGTAGAGAATGAGTTATATTTTAAATATGCATTCTAAGTAAACACCTGCAGTCTTGCATTTGAATTGCTTCTGTTAATATAAACGTCTTCAAACTTGCAGACGATGTAATAGTAAGCATTTTCTATAATCAAAAGCATTGAAAATAGAAAATCAAAATAAAAAAAAATGTTTGTACTTTTCATGCGATATATGTTATCAGTAGTATTTTTGCCTCCTGATCACGAATCCGGTGTCAGAATTGAGCTATCACATCACAGGAATTTCCTAACCTCAAAAAACATGTCAAAAATAGGAAAAATAGGTCAGTCAGTTGTTATAAACAAAAAATTTGTAAAAAAAATCTCTCCGAAAACAGTTTTTTATTGTAAAATGGACCAAAATAAACATTTTTTGCTCTTTGACAAAAACTCGAAAAATCATAATAATATTTATTGTAAATCTATCTAAGATATTGTAAAAAGAAAATTTAAATTTGAAATGTTATCATAATTTTCTTTAAGACTTTTTTTACTCGCTTTAGATCTTCAATAAAATAATTGACCTATACAAAAAAATTATATCTTAAAGTAGAAGATCTGCCGATTATTATGCTTCTTTTAGAATTAAACTCTGTTCAGTAGTTTTTGAGAAGAAAATTCCGAAAGTTTGTCGATTTCGTCACTTTTTTCACATTAAATTGTAAATATCTCGGAAACAAAGCATTTTTCGAATTTTTGTCAAAGAACAAAAACTGTTTATTTTGGTCCATTTTACAAAATACTGTTTCTACCGACCACGCCGAAAAGTATAAAAAATATGTTTATCAGAAAAATACACTTCATAAAATAAAAAAGTTTCATGCTGTAGGTTTTTGTTTTAAAAATTTAGTCCGTTACCTTCATTTAGAAGCATCTTTTTAGGGGTGAACCGATCGCCTATTAAGTGTATTCAATAATTTTTCTGGATTCATGCTTTTAACTGTGTTTTTATTAACCTTAATTTTATAGCAAAAAATTCTCTACTGTTGGTTCTCCTGATTAATTTTTTAACATGGTGAATGTCATATCTGCAATACAGGAAAATTAAATAATAAAATGTCTCCTTGGTCTGGGAATACCTCAGGGTTCAATAATTGGCCCTCTTATTTTGCTGATATTTATGAATGATCTTACAGCACAATTTATAGACTGCTGTCATGTGCCTTGACAAAATGCAGAAAAAACTGTTTTACTTACCAACTACAGCACAAAATGCTTCTGTATTATCTCCTGTAGGTATATTTAAAATGTCTTCTTATCTGCTGGAAGTTATGGAAGATGTCGCTTATATCTTTTAGTGTAAGAAATTCAGCGACCAGTGTTTGTACAAAGTTGGAGCCCAACAGACCATGACACGATGTGGAAGTGCAACCGTATCTTTGAAGTTTGAATAAGTTAATTCGTCCTTTTAGACCGTACGTCCCTACTGCTTACTCCTGGATATCCGGGACATCGAAATTTGAAAAAGTTTCCCAGCTCGCGGCTGTGTATTGTCGTCAATTCTTATTATTTCGTCGCCCTCCTTTGGACTTTATAACTTTGCGCTATTTTCTTGTGTTCATTAATATTCGTTCTGCCTCTTACAGAAAAGTCAACCTACATCATTTATTTTCGCCATCCTCGCCGGGTTTTTATCCCTCTTGAAAGTTCGTCCTGTTAGCCGGCTGCGAAGGGCGACGAACGTCGAAGTTTTAACATTTCACGCTCATGCGGAATGGACATAACTAATGGACCTCCTTACTTTTGTTTAAGTGATTCACAAGAATGTGGGACCTCGAAGCGGTTTTAAAGATGTAAATTTATAGGATGAAACTTTTTAGATGTAAGTATGACGTTTCTTAGATTATAAGCGTTGTGTATAGTAAAAAGAAACATATACTATGGTTACTGTTTATTGTAAAAGAATCAATATGACCGATGACGCTAAACTGACATTTGTGCATTTTCCAGTGGCCTAGTAAATGTAGAAACTGTTGATCAGAACCTTTTTCGGGAAGTTCATTGGACGAACGAAAGTCGCTTTCTCAGTAATGGTCTGCCAAACAGTCGCAACGAACATTACTGGTCCATTAAATCCCCACATTGTAAAATTAGTCCAAAACCAAGGCCATTTTGGACTAAATGTAAACAAATCTTTTTACGCTAATTTTACTGCGATGGTACACCACATATTACGTTAAATTAAAATATTTTCATATTATATTTTTTCGGGACAAGCGGTCAACCCGTACATTTAATTAACAACTAACATAAGGATGGAAATAATAACATTGTACATATAATTTACAACAAACCAAATGGCATCTACTCTTCTCGTGCTTGTTAAATAAATGCGAGCATGTTATTTTTGCCCCAGGATAATACCCATTTAATACACAACTATTAATTATACGAGTCACACATGGTGCAGTTCACTCCGGTTGATAAATCCTCATTCGTAATTATAAATTATCAGAGGATCGCGATGAATCCCGGGCAAAACCAAATATTTACTAATGTTTTC
Organism: Anoplophora glabripennis; assembly: GCF_000390285.2. Taxonomy (NCBI): domain Eukaryota; kingdom Metazoa; phylum Arthropoda; class Insecta; order Coleoptera; family Cerambycidae; genus Anoplophora; species Anoplophora glabripennis. The sequence continues at coordinate 1,278,377 of NW_019416324.1, read as the reverse complement.
TGTCAGATTTTCGTTGTTTCGCTTGACTGGGGTTGCCAGACTTAAATTTAAACCTACGGTCATTAATTTTTGTTACATCTATCCATTATGTTCTCCGTAACGTTTATACCGGTTTAAAAATAGCCAGAGCAAGTGAAACATTATGGCCATTTCGTCCACTACGGACTCGTTTTGTGTAATCTGCCACCTTCCCTATATAAGTGTTTTTGGGTGTGGTTTTTGTTATGACCTATTAAAGCAAGTGTCTCCTCTGTCTTCTTCCGGTATAGTATTTATAATAAATCTGTAATTTGTATGGTAGGTTTTTTACCATGATTCGTGAAATAAAGAGGCATCTTATGCGAATTACCTTGCTTCAAATTTTTTTTGTATGGGAAAGTCAAACCAAAAACATAAATTAATCATTTATCTTAAGTAATTTCTCATTTATTTCTATAATTTAGGATTTGTCATGGAATATGAACGTATATTTCTAAGTTAGTCAACATTCGTAGCATCACTTAATTTTTCCTATAGATTAAATACACATTAAATTAATGCCTATGCAATCACACATCATTTGCATAAATTTTATTCAAATATAGACGCATGGGAATCCATCAGAAGCATGTAAGGTTAATTGATGTAACAGTCGCTTGAAACGTGACGACACTCCGATGTCCTATTTATTCGGTATGTGAAGGCATTCCAGGCAGCTCAATGCTGAATCACAAAAACAAATGACAAACAGCGATTTGATGGACAGCCCAAACTGCAAAAAGTACGTACTAATGAATAAATTTAAATACTGATGACACTGAAAATCCAAAGAGATATTTAAGGAATTGATAAAATATGTAACCCACGAATAAGACAGAAATAACTGATACCGTTTATCATTTCAATAATTACAATACAAAAAAATATTATTAATGCACTGCAAACCCTTAAAATAACAACCCTTTTTTCAAAACATCCTGTGTAGACGCATATCACAGGGAATATAATAGCAGCAAGGTGTATCGCTGTAGATATAAGAATCTAGGTTAAACCTTTGCCAAATTATTCACCTCTGGATAGTTTATTTGCGCTCGCTCCAGTTTATATATTTCCCTTTTAGTATCTTAGGCGTAACGACCAAATTATGCGACGTTCCGGCAGATATTAGACAGTGCTAAACATGGTGGTGTTTAAAATGGAGAGGATAAACCTTAGCGAAATTATCCTGGACTAAAATGTTTCAGCACGTAATCCGTATGTAAGGAAATATACTACGTATTTGTCGAGGCAATTCCTTTATTACTAGAAATAGTGAGGCTTTATCTAAAAAATGTAGTTTACACTATATCATAGAAATCCACCAAACACAATAAGACTAACTAAATATGTGTTTATTATTTAAAATGCTTTAAAAAGGCCATTTTCTATTCTCCATTTTTAAGTAAAGACCCTAGCTGTTACTCTAGGTGTTGCGAGTAGTTGTTTCTCGCAACACTGACAATTAAAACATTTATTATTTTTGTCAAGGAATAACGTCATTAAACTACACCTTTTTGCAAAAGTTTACGATTAAAAAAGTATTTGCTGGTTGTAGAATATTTCTTACCTTTTCTCGTAACTGTTGTATCTTTAAATTTTCCATTTTCTCCAAATTTGAACCCATCCGTCACTTGCATATTAATTTTTTTTTCTTCTTCTGTATCATGTTATATGTAATACCCTGTATATAATCTTAAGCGATTAAAACAATGTTTAAGGACTCTTAAGGGTCCAAATTTAAAATTATTTTTTTTCATCAATGAATAACTACATCAAAGGTGTTTTCATTCCATCAATTTTTTTTAGGTGATCTTCAACGTACCCTCTTCACCTGTAAGACGTACTTGAACTCCCCCTCAAGAATAAGCCGTTTAATTTTGACTGCGCCGAGCTTCTAGTACCCGCTTTCAATTACCCTCTGTTTTGATTGCCCAATTCAAAATTTTCTCCAAGCGGCAGGGTAATTCACTGTAAAACTATATGGACTGTAATTTGTATTCATAAAACGCAAGCCGATTCAACTTTATAGGCATTTTTCTCTTGCCTCGGGTCGCCGACGAATATTATATATCGCTCCCCCTTTGACTCTAATATATACGACGTACGACAAGATATTATTTTTGGGTTTACGTAATATATCACTGAATAAAAAATATCTCGGGGTCCATAAGTCGGTAACAAAATATAAATTAGTTTACGCCGAACATGAAAAATAAAGGCGGAAAGTTCAAGGAACACCGTGCGGCATTTTGGAGATAAAGCTGCCGATATTTTTTACGATATTCTCTGACAAATTGACTGTACACAGAAACGCGCAGTTGATTAAGTGGATGGGAAGGAAATAAAGTGCTCCGAGATTTTTTAGAAATGACGCGTTTCGGTATAATATATTTGCTATGACGCGACGTATTGATTTGTCTGCAAAATTTAAAGTTCTTCATACAGGGTGGTTCCAATGAATACATACAGTGTGTATCAACCAATTGGAATAAATTCAATAATAAATAAATGGGGGCGTGTTGGAAAAAACGCTCGGACACGTCGATTGGTATTTTTAGTTGCACATTTTTTTCAAAAAAAACTTTTTTACAGGGTGTGTCATGTAACAATGGTCAATACCAGCTTTCTTATTTTAAATGCAACACCCTGCATATTATTCAATTTTTGGATTCTTCAGAAAATTCTAGACAAATTTCATGTCCTAACCTATCTTCCACTGTTTCGGAAATATTTTCAGATTTATTGTAAAAATTAGCATTAAAAAAATAAAATTATTTGATTACAGAAATTCGGTACAACACACTCAAAAACGAATAAGTAATACTGTTTATTTACTAATAATGTAAGACATTGTAAATTAAAGAACAACAAGTGAAGTTGCGGAATATTTTCGTTTCATCCAATGAAATTAACAGAAACTTAAGAAGTCGCAGTAAGTATACTTGACCTGTTACCTGAAACTTTCGCGTTGAAGTCATTTTCTTATCAGATATTAATTAAAGCCAACTGGCCCTTAATTTAATTTTCAAACTTTCAGGGTAAAGAAAACGCTGTACCTCTATCTCTGTCTGCTCCACCCAATATTAATGGCATCTGTTTTTTTTTTATTTAAGTAATGACCTTCTTTAAATCTCCTGTCTAGACGTTGTAGAGTTCACTTAAATAAACGACGAGATGTTCGCAAGACAATCAGATTCCCCTTAAATTTAAAAAGAGCATTTCGGTATTAGCATATTTATACAAAGAAACGCAGGTTTTTCATTTATCTAGATTACTGTCTTTAATATTGATTGAAGATGTAAAAATTTCAAAGATATCTGCGCTATTAGAGACATAATAAAAATGTAGAAGCAGAGGCAGATTTGAATAATTTTTTTTTGCTCCATTACATATTATGTGTAATTGAGCATTAAATGACAGAATTTGTAAAAACGTGTATTAGGTATAAAACTATATTTATATACATTATTTCATCTAATGTGTCATTTTAAGCAATGAAGCGTAATAATCATCGGTCCTCAACTAATTCGAATAAAGGACAATAACATTTTTTTTTATAAAACAACTATACCTATACCAAAAATAGCCGAAATAATTTAATTTCCACGAAGTTATAATTTCTGTGGTTCAATACAATGTAAATTAATAATTATGCGACACAAAGGAACGTTTTCCGAGAATTATTTTCTGGAACTCCTCACTCTCCTAATTTGTTTGCGTTATGCCTTTAGGAAGAAATAATTGCTCCTGTAGAACAGATATTCGAAAAAGTTTACGTATTGTTCCTTTTACTGGGAAACTATCAACTTTTTATTGCCACTCAAATCGGTATCAGGTCTCTATTTATGTAATGAAGTTCCATTTTCTTTGTTTCTAAAGTTGATAATGGCCTAAATATACAATTTTAGTTGAAATAGCTTTGTGCATACGAATAGCTATTTACCTTAAACAACTTTATTAACAGCTTTTACTTGTACTTGTACGTATATAATTAAAAGATTAAAGATTCGGGTTTAGTCATACAAATTAACCAAAGCTTTATGTTTCTCAGATTTTTTTATTTCCTCGTGTAAAGTTATTCAATAATATATCACAAGATTTGAATATGCCAGACTCTTTTATTACCAATTTAAAGATAAATTAATTAAAACGTAATACATATAACCATCATTTAATTATAATTAAAAAACATAAATATAACTGTCGTAAATTTCTCTTGCTACGTTTATCTCGATCAGCAATAACTGCAATATACTGTGTTTCATCTTACCTAATCATCGTTATCATCTAATTGTGGTAAATTTGCCTCATCATGCGTCAGATGGTTATCACAGCTATACTTCAAAATATGGCGAATGCGCCGCTTCAAACGAGCCTCTGGTGTATACTGGCTAATATAAATCAGATCCTAGAATCTGTCGCCTTGCCCCTAAAGGGGTTTCAATGAAGTGTATTGGGTGACAAATAATTAAATGAAAAGTATTTAAAATTGGCACAGCATCGTAGTTTAAAAATAAACTACTTTTAAGCTGCATATAATTGTATATTGCAGTCGACATCGTCAGTAGCGGAGGAATCAAGCAACAATACACGCAACAATCGCTTTTGTATCAGTTCTCGAAGTATATTGTGGTTGCAAATAGTCAATATAAGTTTTAGGCACACCATATACAAGTTGGATAGTTTTCCGTAGGAAATTTCGCTTTATATTTCTGCAACTACAAAGTTATTCCGGCTGCTTTGTTAAATTCAAAAAGTAATATGTAAAAGTGCCAATTTATTTTGTAGGGTATGAGGAAAATATTTTTATTTCAAAAATCCATGCCTTACTACTAGATAGAACTTTTTCGTATAAGACTTTTCTATTACAAATATCGTTAGGAAGCTGTAGTTCAATTTTTATAGATTATACACGCCACACCCTGTATATGAATACATAACCCATATAAATATAGGGTTAACTAATATTATGTTTAATTTAAAATTTTTATGTTGAAATATCGTTATAAACAGGTACGATTGTCAAAATGTTCTATGCAAATTGAAAATATACTCAATAATTTAACTCTAGATGCTTTTAATGTGTCCAGTCACACCAATTATTTACAGTACAAAACTGGAGATTATTAAATGCATATACTTTGCCAGCGGAATGAGCTGCATCAGCAAAGCTCTGACCCAGCGGTAGAAACCAAAGAACACGGCTGTGTAAAGAGTTGGTGTGTGCTGATAAGTTCCAAGGTGGTATCACTTTTTCTTCCCGAAACCAACCCCGCCCGTATTATTCCCGGAACCCTGCTAACGTATGATAGCATTGATTTTATAAAGCGTCCGTCTACGCAAATATTGACAAAGACGGAATGGAGGATGTCATCCACTAGGACCTAATGCAACAATATCCGGAAAATGTTTACCTAGTTTCTGCAGAATTTCCTTTTAAAACTGTTATTGAACCCGGCAGAATTCTGGCCTGTGCTGACTTTGCTTCGAGCGAGCATACAATCGATTAGAAGCCTAGCACTGTTTGCCGGTTACATTAAACTGTCTTTATCAAAGTTAGCGTAGCAAAAATAGGTATACATTCTAGAATCTAGAAAATGATATAAACAACATGCAGGAATTTTGTAATTCCTTTGAATTGCGATTTTGGGGATTTAAATGTTTAGCAAAAAAAATTGAAGGTTTGGATAAATGTCCATTAATCAAACGTGTTAGTTGGTTTCCTTTAAAGATATACAAAGTTTTCTGGGTAACAGTAAAAGTATTTCCGAGAGGTAATTCAGATTAACGGTTTGTTAGGGTTCTCTGAATTTGCATGAAAAGATCATTATTTTATGTATAGATTGAAGCCTTCTAATACCCAAGCAATCCAAGAAATGTCGGCGAACGATGTAATGCAGATTAAAAAAGGTATCGGTGCCGTTCGTGAATATCAAGATACACCCTTGAGATCTGGAGTAACTGAAAGCGATAATTTTGTACGAACAAACCATCCTTTTATTGATTTATCGTTATATCCTTATTTTACACTGTGTTAAATTATGACAAATTTTTAATATAGATCTTACTATAATTTCAGAAAAGTAAATCATCCTATTACTTATAACCTAAACAGTATTACCTGTAACGAAATTTTAGTCAATTCCGGTACATTATAATTAAGTTCCTATATAATATTCATTTTTTCCTCAATTCCTAAAAACGTTCATTTGCCTTCTGGCGATTCAGTTTGCTATGATAGTCGAGCTATATACCTAATTTATTTTGCTTATTTAACAGCTACATAAAGATCTACTTAATTCTCTAATGCTCTTTATTGGCTGTAAAGCGCATATTTTCACTCTACAAAGAAGGTCCATAGAATATGTCAATTCTAGGGTGTCGCAAGGTTCAAATTTGGGCTCTCAATGCCCTTGAAACCAACATTTCTTTTCCTAAGTCACTTTTAGCTGATAAAAGTATGAAGTTCAATGATGTGTCGATTCGAGGGTACCACAAGGGTCAAATTGGGGACCTCTTCTGTTCCTTATATTCATAAATGACCTTGAAACCCGCATTACTTCTCCAAAGTTACTTTCTGCTGATGATAAATTTAAAATAAGTTTGTAGCACAGCTAATCTAAAATATTTTATTCTAAAGCTATCCGTTTGTGAATAAAATAAGACTATGTTGATCGTGAAACACTCCTTCAAATGTCAAAAAAAAAAAAAATATCCAATACGGAGGAAACCGTGAATAGGTTTTCTGTCAGAATCTTTTATTTTTGACTGCTTAATAGTAATTGCATTAAATTTTAACCATATGATCTTATCCGTATTAATTTTAAATCCTGTACAGGCATAACTTTTACCCTTTTCGCCCGAAGCTTTCAGTCCCAACCGAGCTATATGTCTTAACCAAAAGACCCAAATTAATTTTCGTGTGTAATATAATTTAATTTAAAAGTTTTTAAACATCAATTTAAACTTGCATCAAACTTCTGTAATTTCTTTTAACTAGACAACTTCGAAAACTAAGTTTTATCTTTAGTCAGAATAATGCCATCTTAATAGGACTGGCCTGCACACGGAAAAATCGGTACGGCTTTAAGACTTTATTATGCAGGAATTCGCTTACTTTCTATGATCACGATTGCCTTGTTATTTTTGGTAACAAAACAATTAGCGCCTGACTAATAATGACATCGGTACAATCTCTTGAGCTTCGTTCTTAATTTTATATTGTTTTAGTACAATTAAAAGTAAGTTAATATTTTTTGAGTTGAAATTACGTTGAAATCCTAAAACCAAGACTGAAAAAATTGGAAAATGTGGAAATTCCATCTGAAATTTTAGAAAAAGCTAAAGCGACTACTGCAGGCATAATTCCGGAGAAATCAAAATCTACATACAACAAAGAACTGAAGGAATTTCAAGATTGTAAAATCAAAGAAGGGCTTACATTCGTAAGAACTCTTTCTTCTTATGTTTTTGTACAGAATCACTTGTAGAATTTTGCAGAATTAGTTAAATATAATAATCAGTTCGCTGTCTTCTTTTAATTTGAACCAAAACATACTCAGGCCAGAACAACAGTGTCGAACAAAAAGCCTACGGCAACAATTATATACAAATCCCTGTATTTCCCGCTTATAGCTCGAGGACTAAACCTTCAATCCCCTCGTTTTTCGATAATAAACTAATCGAATTATTTGATGTGGTTGTGCTAGACATCGCTACCGGATTAAATGAAAACTATTTACTCTCTCTGTGGCCCTTGCTTCATTTAGCTGAGTATGTCTAACGGACTTATTATTTACAGCTGTTTGCAAAATTGCTACGGTAACTTTGCGGCCTCGCTGAAATTTCAATTAGTTGTAGAGTACGATCGGCTCGAAATTAACATTTTACTAGGTGCATGCCATTTGAAATTCTCGGGTCGTATAACGTTTGCGTAACAATATTCTGTAATATAACACTCTTATATACTCTACGTGGTTATGTTTTAATTTATTTAGAGCTTTTATTTGACGAATTGGAGCGATATAAGCAGCGGCGGCTCGTGCTTTCAGGGTGTTGCAACTTTTAATATACATATTAGACTTTATAGTACGTATACTTACTTACTTGGACTTTAAATTCGTATAATTTAAAACCGGTTTGTTATTTACATAACAACAAAGATGCCAATATAATTCGTCACAAAGAAAACAGCGAGTAGCTCAATGTCATTTATAAAGAATGAAAAGAGAAGTGGGTCAAGATGTGAACCCTGTGGTACATTTGACATAACAGTTGAGAGAAAGACGTCCAATTATTAATTTGTACATATTGTGAAGTTACTTTTGTTTTTGACTTAGTTAAAAATATTTTGTATCATAGGGGCGAAATTGACTACAATTTTTTGTAAAAAATTGGTACAATTTGAGTGGGTCTCTATCAAGGAAAGACTTTTAAACAAAGAGTACGAACTTGTAGCTTTTTAAACACAAAGGAGGTAAATTTCTTGTACACCTACATTTTATTTACGTCTAATTTATTGATTTGTTCTTTAATAACGTCAAGTATAATTGCGTTTAGCTCTATTGAAGTGGTTCGCAAAGATATACACATGACAAGGTATCAGAAGTTACAGTTTAGGTATTCCTAGTTGTTGTACGACTTTTATCAGATACATAACTTGAAAATTTCTTAATATTAGTATTATTTCTGATATGTATTAGACATCTCTCACTATATATTTCGATTCATTCGAACAATCTTCACATCCCCGTCCAGAACAATCGAATGTGGCCCTGGACTACTGGATTTATTTAGTTAAAGAACTCTTTACGACTAAGAATGCCAGATTCCGATCCGATCGCTGGGTTTGAAGGCGAGCGAATGAGATTTAGGTTTACGAGTCACATCACCAGTTTAACACTCGTTTGTTTTAAACAACACATTTCGCGATTTTATTGCGCATTACCTGGACAGATGGGAGGCCGTTAATTTTATTGAGCAGCGGATTAACTAATCTGTGCAGCGATGCGTTTTCTCTGGGTTACTAGATATTTCAAATTTACCGCTAGATTCAATACAAAGTTGTACGTTTAAATATATTGAAATGTTTAAAAGTGATGACTGATGACCTAAATGCATGCACCTACTGGGTGTTCCTTAATTCAACCGTCTAACTCTAATAGGGTGTTCCTTGGTAAGAATTCTAATGAAACATGGGCCAATTCCAACTGCCTACTATAGTAGTTTTAGTATAACATATAATAATACTAATACATCAATAATAGTCCAGGGAATATAGAGTTGGACGCGACTTTTTGTTTCGGCAAGCTGAATTTATCACTTTAGCATCTATAGTGATAAATTCAGCTTGCCGAAACAAAAAGCCGCGAAATGGTCATTTCACAGCTTATTTTCCTGGCCTAAATAAAGATATTTTTACAATCGAATAAAATTTCTGAACAAGTTACACCGCCATCATCGAACTTAGAAGGCACACTGTTTATCCTCGTCTTATATATGCTCATCTCTATCACGGTATTTGCTTCTTGAGGCGGGGGAAATTTGACAAACGATTATTTGCTCGTGTTCTTTCTTAATAATGATAATAATTAGTGAAAATTCACAAGTACAATTGGTACAATCTGCTGGTAAATGTGTTGATTTTTTTGGACTAATGATAATAATATTTTTTTTGTAATAAGCAACTACAAATTTTACTTCAGCGTCAAATTTTATCTTGAAGATTTCAGTAAAGACATCATCGTTGAGGAATTTTAATCGGATTTGATAAACAAAAAACAATCTTACTATTTATTGACTTTATTTTATAGTTAGTTTTTAAGTATATAACACATTTTTCATAGAATTTCGTTTACAGAAAATACTGAATTTCAGGATCACCTGGTAAAAGTGAAAAATAACTGAATATTTTTCGTTCGCGACGCATATATTTTATTAACTACTTGATATAACCCTTTGGAAACCCTTGCGTACGCAATATATCCACGAGGGACTTATTTGTAAAACTCGCCATTACCCACAGGTTAGGCCTGGTCTAATCCGGGGGGTATTAAAATCGAAATCGTTATAAATAATGCCTTGTCCCGTTTAAATAATAACCGTACCTCAAAAATAACATGGAAGAAGGGAGGGAGATGGCAGCAGCGACTTACATTGTAATAAGACAATTTTTACAATTTTAATTGTAGAATGCGTTAATATGTAATAAGCATTTTGAGTAATAAAAATCGTGGGAGTCTGTAGTATTCAACAAAATCGATGAAACTTATTGAGAACCTCTGGAATTGTTCCCGACTTGCATACTACATAAAAAGAGGTGAATAACTATGGCCGTAAATAGTATCGCCTGTTTTTTTTTGTAGTAAACAGGAAAATTGTAAATCAATTTTTGTTAATCATTCATTCTGCTTTAGTTTTCGTTAAGGGGATGTCTCAGCGGTTCAAAAAAGTTGTGCTATTCGTTTAACTTTTTTGCTTTAACTAGACCCAGCAATACGCTGTTAACTGATAACGACAAACGGTTCTTTCTGTCAGTGTATGGGCGCTGTACAGTTGACTCGAATGCATTTAAAAAGTAAACCCCTTTTACTCCAACAACAGCCGTCGCTCTTCCTAGTACACGAACTAGCATTAAGTACAAAATCGCTGCAAGTTAGGTAGATGAATATCGAAGAGGCATGATTGACCTTGCGCCTTCTAACGGCTTCGCTTAATGCTGGAGAGCAGGCACTGTTAGCTCAAATCCAGAGAACTAGGAACCGAAAGGAGAACACAAAGATTTAGAGATAAAATAACTACAATATAATATGGAATATAGAAAGAGAGAGCATATAAAGGCATATAAAACCCAGAATCTGAAAACTTGTGTGGGAGAAGTGACGGTATGCTATTCTTATGTAGTCTGAGTAGCCCAAGGAAATCCTAAAAGTCAAACGTATGATCTGAATAGGTAGTTTTATTTTTTATTTATATATATTACGAAAATTGTATTACATGTACTTATATGTTGTTAGATTTGTTATTTTCATAATTAATTTGCGTGTAATTAAGTTAAGGTCTTCCAAGCAATTGGTGAAGGGAAAAAATTGTCAAGTTATCATGATTGAGAACACAACTACTAACTAACAATATTGTATAACTACACTGTGAGTTATACATCTCATCCAGCATTGAAGTACATCTACAATATCTAGTAAACAGCCATAATTATTCGTCATCAGAATTATCAAGTGGTATAAGGCTACACTTTCGCCAGTGACCAGCAATGACATACTCGTATACTTTGATGGTTATTGTATCTGGCCCATATAAATGTGTCCAAAAACAGTCACATTACAAAAATTGCCGGGAAGCTCATCAACTTTGTTCTTACTTCTTTGTTCTGGAGCATTGGACTTTTGCACTCTCGGAAATTCTGCAACTGTCGCAAGTAATTTTGTTTAAATCGCCCTGATATATCGCGCACCACTGCCAGCCACATATATTTCTTTAATATCTCGGCGTCCCTTAAAAATACGTAGTTTGCATTTATTTTCCACATACAGAATTATTATGTAGAGTACATGGAGTTATTCTGAAATGTGTCTGAGAGAATATATCTCTAGGTACTACTTTAAACTGACGTTATATAAATTTCCTAGGCGATCTAGAATTATACTGCTTCAGTACCATATACCACTATAAGAGAAATGTTTGTGTATGATATATCAAAGTACTTGCCAGTCACAACGACAATTTTTTTTAGTGAAGTCACGATAACCTTTTTTACTATTTCAGTTATAGGAATAATTCATTTATGACTTAAATGTTCATTAAATCACATAAATGTTATCTAGTATTTTTTCTAAAATTTACCTATTTAAAAATTCGATCTTGTAGACAATAGGGTTCGATAATATTTAAGATACACTTATTTACAGAAGATAAAGAGTAGACAGACTACAGTGTTGTTGAGTTTAATGGAATGTTTTCTATAAATACTAGAAAAAATAATACACTTGGCAAACTATTTTATCTATAAAAATTTTCAGTAATCGTAATACCTTTGTTCCTACAGCGATTCAAAACAATTTCCAACAGTCAAACGCATGTGCTTTCCTAAACAGGGTGTAATAAGTTTGACTGACATTACTTCAGCATGAGCTAGAGTAATAATAAATTAACAAAAAAGTTGTATGGCGAAAGATTATCAGTTTTCAAAATACAGCGAGTATTAATATTGGGGAGTTTCATCACAACGTGGCAACAGCGTTTAACCTAATGTTACACAGCTGATGCACACAACGTGTGTACGCGGCAAGCTTATTATGCCAGCCCAAACATTTGCAGAGAACCGATGTTGAAAATGAGTTTCCCTGCGTGAGGATTTTCATCGGCCCATATGTGCATATTATGGAAATTCACTTCATCACGGGTAAATGTCGCCTCACCTGATACACAATGATAAGCAGGAAAGTCTACTCGATTGGCACATTGCCGTAAAAACCATCTGCAAAAACGCATTCGTTGATCACAATCCGGGGGTAAAATTTGTTGAACTGGTTGCAGATGATAGAGGTGCAACAGCTGGCGCCTTAAGATGCGATGTACAGTACGAGATGAAGTCCTACTTGCTGTGCCAGTCGTCGAGTACTAATTGTGGGGTCTTCGTCAAGATTTTCCGACACTGCATCTTCAACATCAAGGTTCACTTGCTGACCACGTCCTTCTGCTCAAGGAATAACATTTCCCGTATCTCGCACTGTAGGATTGTATTTGCTTAATATTTACAGTGGGTGGCCAAATTATTAGGGACAGTACTCATATTTATGAAGTTTCTAGTTCAATTTCTTTTTTTGAAAAAACAAATAGGTCTTGACAAGGTTTTTTTATTTTGTATTGCAGCTGGTACTGTTATTAATATTTTTGTTGGGTGGCAACCTGATTTATCAGATAAGTGAGGTTACTCTTCATATGGTGGTAATTTGTTAAAAAATTTTATTACAGTGAGATGCTAAAAAATATTTCTGAATCGTTTTTCGTGAGTTCTTCCTATTACAAATTATCAAAACGTTATTGATATTTCGTATAGAATTACTATAATAAACAATGAAGGAATTATAATTTCCCAAATGACAGTCCGAAGGTGATTGGCAGAAGAAAACCTGATCGGTCGGCCCAAAAACCACCTCTGGTGGAGGTCATGAAGAAGATGGGGCTGCAATGGGCTCAATAACTCCAGAATATGACTGTTGCTGACTGCATTCGAATGAGAACAACTAATTAAAATAGTGTTAATAAAGATTTGTTTGTGATTATCTCAATATTTTCCGACGAATCAGCGATGACGACGTCTTGGAGAGAGCAATTCCATCCAGACTGCCTTGCTGTGATGGTTAAATACCCGGTCGGTGTCATGGTACGGTCTGTGATTTCAGCAAAGGGTATAAGACGTCTATACATCGTGAAGAGGATTATGAGGCAGGATCCGTACAAGCGAGTACAAAAATCCGGCATATCGAAGAATGGTTCCCTGGTGATGCCCAGTTCATTTTTAAGCACGATTGGGCACCGAGCCACAAAGCCAGTATTAGTGCCGTTCCTGGTTGAAAAAACATTACCATTTTGCCCTGACTGGGTATGAACCCTATAGAGAACATGTGGTAACTCACCCAACGGGCGATTGCTAATGAGGTGATCACCACCAAGCACCAATTGGTTGAAGCTCTCATCAGAGAATGGCATCACAACGTCGAACTCCAACAGAATTGTAAAGTCTGTATAGAGAGCATGCCTCGGGACATAAAAGCTTTAATTGCGGCAAAGGGTGCATCACTAAATACTAGGATTAATTTTAGCAGATTTCCGTTGATCCACATATATAGCTTTTACGAAAAAAAATTAATAGTTTCTCCCACGTAACTCGTTGTTTTTATGATCTTAATAATACACTCTTTTGAGTAAAAAATAGCTGCAAGCCATAGAACCAACTGTTTGTTCAAAAAAATTCAGTCAACCTAATAAATATAAGAAACTGAGTACTGTCCCTAATAATTTTGTCGGGTCGTATAAAAACATTTCCAAAGTTTTTAATAAATAACACAGGGTCGGCCTTCATTTTCGTTGAATAAATGAATGAATTTATATAAAAAAAACGAGAAGATAGAACTTTTTCTTATATGACTTTTCTATTGCAAATATCATCAGGAAGCTGTAGTTTAATTTTTTTATAGATTATACTCACCCTGTATTATGCCCCTGCAATAAAGTCCTAGTTGTGGAAATTCTTTAGTCGACAGAACACGAATTTCAATAAACATCTATTGACGAGAACAACGCGTTAAAATTTTTCCGCCTCGATAACATCTATTTGTTTGCAAAGTAAATTTTATGATTCCGTTACGTATAATTATCGAGATATTTGCTGCTTTTAATGTAAACACCGAGGCGTCCCGTAGACGCGTTAACTTTTATTTCTGTGGATGCGTTGATAATGTGGCATAATTTACAACTAGAAGCCTGAAAAACAAGTTGCCGCTGTTTGGGCCAGAATGACTTTTGCAAATACCACATAAGTTATCGCCAGTACATGATCCGGGATTAGTTGTAGCCGCGGACGATGACAAGCCGTAAAAATCGCATGGGTTGGGATAAGCAGGATTTGCGGCTAATGTGATAAAGAGAAGGATGTGTCATTTACTTGTGTTAATATTAATATTCAAATGATTTACTCGCAGCCTCTTGTGGTGCAGCTTAATATCATTCTATGTAATCTCCGGACATAAATCAACGGATATATTTCCAGTCCTGTCATAATTTTTTTAATAGACTAGTTATTAGGACTAGTTGTTCATTTTCATATACTAGTAGGTCCTCAGTTCATTAAATATCCATTTAATAAATACATACACCTGCTGAAGCCTCAACACTCTGACGGCTATCTGGAACTACCAGCCTTCTGCAAAACGTGTTACATGTGCCGTTACAATATAAGTCAATAATGTGTCCCAAACTTAACACTAAAGCCAAGTACACATGTGCCATCGTATCGAAGAACGAGTTTACCAAAATTAGAATGTCCTCGAAACAAAATATTTTTAAACATTTATCCAAAAAACTTTATTATTTTGCCTATTTTCCATTAATTATTGTTATTTTGCAACATCGGCAATAAATTTAAACATTTTTAACTTCCAGTATATTGTGCAAAATTCAATTCTAAAACTGTTTTTCGTCTTCAATATTCTTCCAAAATGCATAGTTTCCAAGATATAAGTAAAAAACTCAGATAAAATAGACATTTTTTAAAATTTTTGCAATTTTGAAAATGTTCCGGACCTCGCTCAGATCTAGGGATCTACACTTTTATTATGTGAGTTGAACTGAAGGTAATCCAGAAAAAATTTGCTTGCCCCCTCTCACATCCGCCTCAAAACAGATTACGTATCACCATCAGTTGAGGATATCGTAAAACTTGTTTTTTAAGTATCATAATTCAAGATTTTAGTGCAGAATTTGGTCAAATGGTAGAAGTAACCTTAATGAAATGGCAATGTTAACTGTAATTCCATCAAAGGCCGGGCCGTTTCGATTAAATTCAGATCACACATGCATCAAATTATTTAACGTTTTCAATTCGAACTGTCGAAAGTAGTGAATTGTAGCATCTCGTGCATAAATAGAAGGTATTAGTTTAATTAATTAATTCATTTATTTAGAAATTATTACAATATCCAACCGGACAAAGTCCTAATTAGAGGATAAGTAAAACAGAAAACCTTAACTAAATCTAAAAAGAAAAAAGACAAACTTACATTAAATATAAAAATATAAGTACTACACAAAATAGAGTAAACAAAATTTAAAATCCAGACAAAAGAACAAAAGTATAAATAATAATAAACAAATAAGCTAACTAACATATACAAGATAAGGATTACATTTGGTATGTCATTCATAGAATGAAAAAATATATCAAGTCGATCTTCATACTTTTGATAATTGGAAATCATTTGATATATGGTAGATGCTATTAGTAAATTGGTACTAGGTATGGGTAATTGCAAGGCAGAGTGAAACCTAGAATTAAGTCTTGGAACATGATATAAAATCCTTGAAACTAACAATTTCGCATTTAAGGTGTGATTTATAATTTTAAAAAGGAATATAATTAAAAACATAATTCGCCTACGACAGAGATAAAGCCTAAATGCTTATAAGCCGATTTGGTTACTAAACTAATGTGCTCGTCAAACGATAATCTAGTATCAGATGTAACACCAAGGTCCGTAAATTGCGTAACTCTATTAAAAAAAAAATCACCAATTTTATAATCAAAATCTAGATTAGTTTTGCGTCGACTGTAAGATATAATTTTACATTTGTTTACATTCAGAGGTAGATTACATGAACACCAACTATGTATTCTGTTAAGATTATCTTGTAATATAGTACAATCAGTAGAAAATTTTACTTCCAAGAACAACTTCAGGTCGTCCGCATAAAGTAAATAGTTGACATCGAGGCAATCAGTTGAGTCATTAATAAAAATAACAAACAACAGTGGCCCCAGGATTGACCCTTGCGGAATTCCTGAAGATTGATGGAATTTACATGATTGAAAAAGTACATTTTAATTGTTTTATTAAGATTAACATTATTTTTCTTCTTAGAAAAAGAAATTTAATAAAGTTAATTATTATTATTTTTCGCTCATTTTTTGTGCTTCTACAAAAAAAGTGAACAAAACTATCAATGTTTGTTTTCCAGTGCAGAAAAGACGGAGAAAATTATGAGGTAGCAGCATGAAGCAAGCTCGCTAAATGCTAATAAAATTAAACCAACATTGCTTTAGTTCTCCGTAATATTAAAATAACTATGTACTTTAAACATTTTCCGTAAAGTTTAATTCATCAATCGAGTGTCTACACTGAAACTTTTATTATGATTTCGCTCCCATCTTCTAAACTTTTTCGGTAAACTTACAAGAGCACAACGATACACTAATAACTAGGTAATTTCCATACCATCATTAAAAAAGGAAGGAAAAACTATCAATCTTCCCCCAAGAAGCGAAAGAGGAACTTTTATATATCCCCTCATTACCCAAATTAAACATTAATTAAAAAGTTCTCGAAATCCGTAGAAAATGAGCCCGAGCGGAACTCATTCTTGGTACTTGCTGCAACGTCTACAATTAGTTTTTGGGGCGATGAGAGTTAAATTTTCTTCCCTTTAAAAACTAAAGTCGGCTCGGAATAAGCAACCGTTGGCATTAAATTAACGCACAGATTCCTGTTACGGCCCAACGCCAACTTGATGCATTAATTAGTGAGCTACCACCCTCCACATGTTTGTCGGTTGCTGATTTTCACCCTTAGACATCTCTGCGTTGGTGGAGTTGGCTTTATACCTTTTATTTTACCCCAAAATATATACAAAGTTGCCCCTAGATCGTAGTTTATTTAATTGTCTCTTTAGAATAATAAAATTATTGCAGCAGCGACTGGATACAAAACCAAGTAACAATTCTTTTTTCATTTTCATCTTATTTTCTTCAGAGTGCGCTTCTGGTTTGGGAAAAACTTCCAGCTATGGCAGGAACAAAGAAACTGGATTGTTCGCTGTTATGCTCGAGCGTGATAATTATGAGAACAGGTTAATTTCACCTTAAAATCCGACGGAGGTGCTTTAAACTTTAATAAATAGCACTTTCAACTTGGCGAATTATGTAATTTAGATTCCTTGCAATACAACTAGCACTGTTGAGTGTTTACGGTGAAACTTTATGCAGGACTATTTGTTACCTCACGAAGGCAGATAAAAACAGGGCATTTCAAATGAACATGCTCAGAATACCACCGGGAAGTAAAGAGCAACTGTATTATGGCTCGAAGAAATATAGTTACGAGTATATTTATTAGTTCGTAGTTGTACATAGAGGGTTCAATATACTAACAGTGGAGTTGTATAATTTGTGACTTGTGTTACCTGGTGCAATTTTTAAACTGTAATTCGATTCTAGCAACCAGTTTGTATCAGTTAAAAATTAGTACAGTCATTGAAACTTTTCATCTTTGAAACTGAACCGATCGATTTGAAATTTGGCAGATAGTTAGAGAAAATTTCAATGAACATTAAGGACATAGCGCCGATTGACGCTTCCATCCTGTTGGGGGTTGACAGCCTTTCTCGTGGGTGAAAATTTTGATAAAAAAAAATTCGAAGAATTTATTATTATAATTTAAATATGGTTAGTAGAAGGGGACTTCTTTTGGGGGGAATATTCGAATCGATGTATTCAACGTCAAATAACGGAAAAAAGATTAATTTTACGTGTATAAAAATTAATTAGAGCAAAATTGAAGGAGTTATTGTCAAAAACAAATGGGTTGCTCATATTTTTTAAGGAAAAATGAGCAGTAAACGCTGTACCATTTCCATCGAATTAAAATTAATCGTAGTCTTTTACAATTAGTTTTGTTTTAGTGTTTTTCATACGATCCTGAAGTTAGACCGGTTTAGAATGCGTATTTTTTGAATAATGTACCTACGGTAAAAGTTGAAAACGTATTTTTCATTATATTATACAAATAAAATAAGTAAAAAAAAAAGGGTTGAAAAGTGTTATGAGATACAAATTCTTTAATAAGCAATGGGGGAATTTTTATTTTAAATAATTGCACCGTTAAAGCATTCCAAGCTTTTAAAAAGTAATTTTTTATCATTATTTTTTGCATAGGGGTAGTTTTTAAGGGTTGAATAAAGGGTCGAAAGGATAAAATATATCATAAAACATGTTCGAGAACATGGAACATTATTTAATCTTTGTGCTTGAACAAGATTTTTATCAATAAAATGCCTAAAACTAATTTTTTTTCAATTTTTTTCACTTAGGGGTAGTTTTTACCATGCTTTTTTATTTGTTTATATAGATGTAAAAGTTTTTACTTTGTGACATCATTACGGCGTAAACCAAGGTCTTTACAGAAAAATATACGAGTAGATATGTGAATTTTGTTCCATCATTTTGAGACACAGTGTATGTATCACTCTTTTTTTACATTATTTATTTTACTTATTTCTGTTGCATCAAGAAACGTGCTTTTTTATATTATAAGAAACTATAAGTGATCATTGCTATCTAAATGAAAGCTATAGATAAATTTAGAAAAAGTGGCATGGAAATAATATACATATTTATTTAAAAATAAGTGCTTTTCAACATGGGTTTTGACAAGAGTCTACATTGTATTACATTCTTATCAGAGTAGCAAAAAAATATTGACTCAGAGCAAACTTAAATAAACGTTGTTAGTAATTCAATAACAAATTGATCCAGGGATATTTCACTTAAACAAATTTCAGTTTCGTTTATTGAATTTGTAATAAATTTTAAATCCTTATCCTATACACATAAACATGGCTTCAAACTGAAACAACATGTTCAAAACTGCGACATATTTACAAGATTTTTAAATATTTTAATTTTTTCGTAGATAAAAATTAACCTATTATATACAAAACATCAACTACGACAATGCTGTTTTTATTTTCACAGTTGCTGTTGTCAGTAATTACTATTTTTGTCCGTGACACTTTCAGTCACCTTTAACCAAGGCAACTGGCAATGATCAAGATCATTGAAATGAAATCATTGACACATTGGCTGTGTTGGCTTTTAGAAACTATCAACTATGAGAAAGCGATGAATTTGCTACAAACGATGATCGACAAAATCTCAATCAACAAGAAAAATATGGCAAAAAGCAGTGTTTCAAGTGTTCCTAGCGACCTTTTGGTGTTACATGAAAAATAATCTCATGTTCATATTCAGCTACCCCAAAAACCCCCTTGTACCTACCAAATTTCATACAAATATCTTAAGAAATGTAGAAGCTGTTTAAAAAAGACTAAATCAAAAATTATTTTGAGGGGCTATAACTTTTTAAAGAAGGTCGGTTACCTACTTAATTTCTTTATTATTTAAGTTTGACAGGAGGTTCAATATTATCTGCAGGGTACACTAAAGACGGGACATCCTGTATAGTAATTAGTAAGTATAAAAAACTTTCCTAAAATAATAAGACATCTCTAAATACTTATGTATCTAGTTAACTTCTAACTGGAATACACTTCGGCGTTACTTTTAAAATTGTAGAGAAAATTCGTGTCTTTTTATTTGATCAACTTTTGTGTATTGACTGAAATATTTGCGGTGTCAATTAGCCCAGATGGGTTTACCGACATCGAATATCCATCAGGCTCGCTTAAAATAAGGTAAATAAAACGTAACGCCTATAAAAGGATCGGTAAACTAATTTGCAAAAAGCTCTGCAGTGCAATAATGATAATGTGGTGGAGCTCTAAAATACCACTCCTTCCTTAGCGCCTAATAACCTATGCAACCCATATATCATATCACATTTTTTCCGATCTTAGATCACCGTGTGCCGCTGGACGAACGCGCGGGCTAAGCAGTCTTTCGTTTGTTTCTGTACGAGACGGTGTTGCGCGTAGCGAGTACTACCCAAGCGAACATAACCTTAAAATCGGCGTCTAGTTTTCGCTATTTTGCCAGTTTCCCAAAAGTTATAGTGATTGATAATGTTCAAAGCCACACTAGACGAACAAAATCTAAAATTTATTGTGACTGTGCCCGTGGTATAAAACGAATCTTGTGAGGTAAACTGTAAATATGTTTATCAACATGGAATTTATTTTAATTTTCGCTGCTCTGTGCCTCAGTCAGAATTATACACGTAAGTTTTTATTTTTAGATTTACCGTAGTTTGCCAAATTGTTGCTGTATACACTTGTTGAAAGGTCGCACGTACCGAGCATCATCGCCGGTGTTGTGAAAACAAACGGTTTGAAATCTAATATTAGAAATTATGGTAGGTTTTTGGGATGTTGTGTTATGTTCATTAACAATCCAGAAGCGAACATAACTAGTGTTAACGCCGTTAATCGAGGTTTTAATAATTTGCTGGTGAGAAACCATGGAAATCAACGAGTAAATGTATTATTCAAACTTTATCTGCATGACAACACCTGCGTACCTCAGTGTAAGTCAAAACGCAGATGTAGGCAAGTACCTACGCCGTTTTAAGTTTATTTAATTTGCAACATTGCAAAAACTGCCGAGTCACGCATTGTCGCGAACGCATTTCTTGCATATTATTGTGAAGAAGAAAGCTGGGTACCTAGTGCAAGATCATAAAATTAACAGTACCTAAACGAGTTTTATATTTATTTTGTGGCTAATAATGGATGGCTAGATTTTGTGGCATCGTGCAAGTAACCTTGAATCGACGGCGGTCCTGAGGATATAAAAAAGCAGTTAATAAAATCCTGTATATCTAAATCTTAAGTATTATTTTTACGACCAACTAATAACTAATGATGTGAGGTTTCCACCGCTGTCAATAGCTTCACGTAATAATTGGCTGTACGTTTTCAATATAACAATTAATAATTTCACTTTTTTAGTCTTTTTGTATCGTCAGTTTTCTAATTAATGGTAGTTTGTTTTTAGTCCAGTCACTGAAGGCGATTTGCATACAAGCTCATCTGACCCCCCACTTCAAAATCTGTGCTTTTTTCTATTTGGGGGTGAAAACTACCCTTGTACGAAAAAAATGCGAAAATCGCAGATTTACGTATTTTAAAGATTCAAATCATGTTCAAATATGTTGGATAAAGTTCCTTTCATGTTTTTTAATATAATTTATGAAATTTAATTACTTTTCAACCCTTAAAAATCCTTAAAAACTACCCTTCTATGGCCAAAAAAATAGAAAAAAAGTTTTTAACAGTTTAAAATATTGTTTTGGTGCATTCACAATGTATTGCATTTCTTTTATTATTCATTAGAAAGCTTGAGATTTTTTAATAGTATGCATATGTTGAATTATAAACTTTTTATCAGTTTTCAAATGATCTATGATATATTGCAACTTTTCAGCCACCCAAAAAACCCTTATGGAAGAGCTACCGCTCATAAAAAATCCTTGGTCTGTTTCAATGTAGGTTAGGGCAAGCATTGTTTTAAATTTAAATAAAAAGCAGGTAGTTTCGAATTTTTTCT
The DNA here is from genome assembly GCF_000390285.2 of Anoplophora glabripennis. Classification (NCBI taxonomy): domain Eukaryota; kingdom Metazoa; phylum Arthropoda; class Insecta; order Coleoptera; family Cerambycidae; genus Anoplophora; species Anoplophora glabripennis. Next base: position 1,256,290 of record NW_019416324.1, on the reverse strand, counting down.
CCTTTTTGCTGTGTATCTCATTCGAAAATCGATTTTACTCTTTTTCTTTTAGGTTCCAGGTGTGTCAGCTTAACAATGGAGCCTTAAGAAATGCTGTCGGCATATTTTTTTTTTTCACATACTAAACATTTGTTACCATTGGAGTTCTAAGGCAACTGAAGTCATATAGTATTGATCACACTATTTGGGGTAATAAAACAGACCTAACTTCAGTAAACTTACCACCCTGACCTTTTTTAAGTATAAATTAAATCATATTTTTCCAACAAAACGTCATATTCTTCGAATTTCGGTCACTCAACATTTTGCTCTCACCTGACTTCTGTGTCGCCGCTAAATATGTGCAGCCAGACAGAGAATTCAATAGCCGTTTTATCGAGACTACTGTGTGCAAATTTTGAGGTAATGCAATTTGTCATACGTCCTACACTTATTACGGTTTCGAAACGAGTTGTTGTGCAGAACTGGCCGGTTAGATAGCTATTAAAATGAGACCGGAGTTGTTTGTCAGTTTTTTTTTTTATTTCGCCTCACATATTAATGTTTTATCGTTCGCTCTGCGCAAAAAGATGGTACCATTCCCGAACAATATTAAAATCATTAATTATTACGACGTATAAAAAGTGTTTTCGTTTTAGTTGCGGTTGGACCGCGTTCTTTCTGGATAAACGGTAAAAGATATGAAGATGACTTTATCTTGTACTTACCCACGTGTCTGAAAAAATCAGGTATATAACTGACGCTTAGTATTCAAATGCAATAAATCAGTTCAAAAATGTATTAACTGTCATCAGATCATAAACACATGAACACTATTAACTAATATATTTTTCCAGCAAAAAATAAATATCTAGATACTAATATTTCAGTTAAGTCGACGAAATGAAATAAATCTTAACTTTTCTGGAGTACCCCCTACTTAAACAACAAAAGGAAACAAAATATCAGTTTTCTATTGTCAAAGAAAAGTGTTTATAAACTTAAACGCTAGATTTGTCCAAATTTTGAGTGATTTTGGTATCAATTTTTAAACATTCACTCTCATTCATACGTTAGATTGAGAACACCCTTCAATGACCCAGATCAAAATCCAATTTGAGGTGTCGAAAAGCTGTAAAAATAGAATAACACTCTTGACGTCCGTTATCTGTGATTCAGTTGGCAAGAGGCCTTGATTTCAAATTGATTCTATTTAGGTACGAATTTAGAACGTACAAAAAGCTATGTTAATCACTGCCTACCTTCCTTATTAGAGGTTCAATTAACAGTGCTTCCAACTTATCCGATACGTCACAGCACACTGTTGTTATTTATCAAAATACATAAAATTTTTCACGGCCTTCGACTGATGATTTTTAATACGATGAGTAAACGGTTTAGTCGGCTAATATTGGATGTTATACCTGATGAAATCAAGCTCAGAGGTATTTTGTAAAGTCTAGGTACACTACTAATTTCGTAATGTTATCTCAACATTATCAAAGGAGGATGCGTTTAACTGGTTTGAAATTCCTCTCTAAATATAGATCACGGTTATGCTAACAAGATAAATTCACACTGTATACAGATTTAGATGTACACATCTGCATTTCTTTTAGCTGATACTTTTTGCAAGCGATACACACATCAGTGTGGAACAGCCAAATGGAATAAATTCATTAGGTACCTCAGTTATTGCGCATATTTATAAAAAATTCCGAGACACGTCGATTTTGGGTTCTTAAATGACACTACGGCGTTTTCAATAAAACTGACAATGCCGTTTATGTAGAATTTCAATTAAAGTTTTTATGTATTCTTTTTAGTTGATAATGTTGAAAAAGGATATTGAAATTGTTTTTGCTAGCCTGCAAGAACAAAATGCTAATTTTTGGAATAAATACACTAATGCAAAAAATTATAGGGTCAAAAGAATTTCCGAAATTTTTCCGTGATTTTTGACAAACTGTATTTAGGTGATAAAAAGCATTTTCAAGTTCTAAGATTTCAGTTTTTACATCTTTTGGTCGAAATTTTTTAGTGTTTTTTTTTATTTTCCGAATCCACGGACTTAGAAATTTGTTTTTCAGCTAAGCCATTGCAGGGACTAGATAGCTTGTTTATTCAGCTTCAATGTCCTTTTTTATAAATTTCGATACGACCATTTTTCATCGAAATATGGGACTTTTAAAGGAAAAGATCCTTTTTGTCTTCAATGATCGATATCTCGGTGACAAATGGTCGTACAGAGAATTGAAGGACAATTTATTCCATTTGTCTGTTCCACACTGTATACATACATGGTACATTTCCCTTGCACTAGATGTTTGGAGTTGTCTATTCATTCAAATGAAAATATTTCTCGAAAAATAGAAACATGATACCTATATTCATTTTCTCTGCCTCTGTTTAACCGGAACCATTCAGTCTCGTTCAAAATGTACTACCTTGTACATCTCTAACGTTATGGCTTTGGAAATAATGAAGGTTAAAAATATACGTAAAAAGAGAATCTCCGTAACTGAATCACAAAATTTGTAATTACGTTTTAGGAGGATACACTCTTGTTGTGTTTTTTTATATCAGGAAATGTGCTTTCACTGATCCCATTATATTAAGTACGTAGGTATTTATATAAAAAGATTTTCAGTTTATACAGACAGATCAAATATGTCCTCAGATTTGATGGATACGTACGAAACGAAACAAACAGAACATGGTCAATAACCCTGGGTTCTATAAAAACAAGTTTATGATATTTTGCACGAAAATTAGACGCAGCTGGAACGATCGCTATGACGAAATTACCTAATCCTGCCACCTTGATTTTGTTTGTTTGCATGGATTAATCGTTTTATTATTTTTTTTTTCTAGATTGATGGCTGACTGAAGCCACATCAATTTGTAACTCATACCTAAAAATAAATCCATTATTTTCTGTTGACATCGGGCTGATAGTGTTTACTCCGTTATAGCTTATAAATAGACATTTTAATGTTTGAAAACCTTTGGCAAGTGTCAGAATCGTATTGTTTGAACTGTGAAGTATTCGTTTTTGGTTAACTTCCTGCAAAACTATAAATAACGTGTCATTTGGCTTATGTTTCTAAATTCACTCTGTTCGTTAACAAACACTGCATTGGGGGTTTGATGTCAGATGTTTTTTTTTTTTAGTTGACCATGTCAGAAACCTTAATAAAACCATAAAATTACCCACCTGCGGTCCAATTTTTATGTGTTCATATTTATTTTGAAAATATTCCCTCGGACATTTGTTGCTGCCTCCGCATATCGGTTATTCCGAAAATAAACGCGTAAGAAGACCTCTTGGGCTCCAAATTTGTAAAAGCATAGGCGTTGCAAATAAAGCTGAGGTTGCACTCAATTATAAGATAAAATCTGCACTGTTCAAACCAAATATGCTGCCGGTTGGCACCATAAATTATACGTGTAGCTGTATTTATCGACGCAAATCTAAATTTAGCACAATGGATTAAGGTGCATGTTGGTAAAGAGATTTCAAATCTCAATTTTTTATGTCGATGGAGACGAGATTAACTTTTGAGGTGCCATATTAATAACTGATGTGTATGGTGGCGATGATCCTATCGTAAACATTAAGCCCTGATACGGAAATTTTGCCAGTGAATAACAAATATGACACAAATCCTGCAGAGATGCAGGTTTTCTTGTAAACCCCAGATTTCAGAGGCCTGTATAAAAAGAAATCTAAAAGTTTAAGATCAGGTCACGACGGTGGCCATCCTATAGTAGCACAAGAACACCTTGCAGAACGAATTGTTTTTTTTTTTTTCATTTTATACTAAATGTTCGATAGGAGACGGATTGGAAGATGTCGCGGAGAGTTATCAAATAGGACACCTGATCTTTCCGTTTGTTCAATTGTTTCAGCCAATCTTTCATAGTTGTTTCATTTGAGGCGTTTTTTCTATCCAAAATTCACGTAATTTGGGCACAGTCTCAGCTACATACTCTCCGTACTTGTAATGAATTTTCAGAATCTTCACTCGTCTTCCATCGTATACCTAATGCTGCTAACGGTAACTTGTTTACTGCAGTATTTGACCTTGTACAAGAGCCCTCTTGTTTTAGTATTATCGACTTAGAATAGTAAAATCGTGTTATCAAGAGAATTTTTATTAAGCTTGGTTTATGCTCTTTCAACAGTAATAAGAAAAATTCTTATTATAACATAGATTATCATGGTGAAACTTTATTATTAGTCCATTTCTCTCAGTGTATAACTTGTCACAATACAATCGATAAATAAATTCCTTATTCATTTCTCTTTTTTGCCTTAAAGTAAAAACTCGTCTAAATAAAACTTAGTTTTCTTTTACCAACAACTTTTTTTTGATAATTGAAGCTGCCCGTTCCTCTTTTAACCCGCTACTTGTTAGTTTCTGGTTAAATTTTACATGTAGATAGAAACTAAGTATCAGAGGACCGTATCGAGTTTGAAGACCTTGAATAAGTGATCAAAAGTTCTTTTTGTCTCTAAATATAGGTATACGTACATTTATGAGTCATCATTAGTAGAGATACGGGAACCAAATTGTTTTGGCATACCCCCTGCAGTCATTAAATGCACTTTATTGCTTTCAGTAATATGATGTCATCTTGAGTGTGGCGATTTATTGCATCTTCAACCGTGAATAATTTGAATTCGTTATACTTATCAAGATAAATGAAAAACCAAGGAGAGAAAAAAATGTATAAGTACCTATTGTAAAATCGCATGGAAAAAAATATATGGTGGTCCACCTATCTGTAACTTTTTCGGACTTTAGAAAAGAACCTGATATTTCTGGAAAACTGTTAGGGATAAGTATGGACAACCTTATGTAGTCGAAAGGGCATTCAATTTTGCTTTCACCCATTACAATTAATATGGCTCATTCATTCCATTTGAAAAAAAAAAGTGTTTCAACTTGTATTATTAAATGTAGGTCTCGGTATTTCCGAGTTTGAATAACGTACACGTTTTGCTCACAGATCACAAGGTAGAGTAATTTATGCCAAATTGAAATGTGAAAACTGCAGGTTTCTAACTTTTACGGTTTAGACGCTATCTAGCCTCATTTAGAGGGCTGAAATCGTAATTTTTTTCAAAAACAACTGATTATCTCAAAAACGGTAAGTTTTAAACACCATGTACATTTAATAAACTCTACCTAAGGAACACCCTGTATATCCTGCAGAAACATCTAAGATTTAATTTTCTGATTCGTTCGTGAAGAATTTGATTGAATAACATTAAGTAACCTAACGCGACATATTTTCGACCCATAAAAAGAATAATGTAAAACGATTTAATTAGTTGACAGTAAAATTTATCAGTTTACATTCGGGCTCGTCGGCGTGCGTTAAATTTAGCCGTGATCTTGAGCACGTTAATTTTTGATAAAACAGATCACGTGCTTGGAATATTTTCCTCTTGGTGCTGCGGACCCGTATATCTATCCGAGATTCTAATATTTTACATGGAAGTCCAAATAAGTTTCGTAGGAATGTCGCCTTGGCGTTCACTAATGTAACACCAAGGTCATAAACATTAGGATAATACTACAACCACATCAGTTGACAAATCTGATTATCTCGGCGTTTACATTTGTAACTCGATTGGTACCATAGGGGAACTGGGAATACGTCTGTTTTCCCCTCGACGGAATGATAATTTATTGGTACAGGCGTGGACAAAAAAAATGTTCCCTACGTGAAAACTTTTTGAGAGAAACTAAAATCCTAGCCACACAAAAAAATCTTTATACAAAAATCTACATATTTGTATTATAATGTCACAACATCATCAAGATTTTTTATTAAGTTCAAGGTTATACTAGTAATAAGCTTATTTTGTACACGCGAATAAACATACATTCGTTTTAAATTTATTAAAATTAATTTTAGCTTAGATATATTTAAAATAGTGCTTGATGAATTTACAGACTTGCAACAAAAATGTATTTCATCTTCTTTTAGATATAATAAAGAATGTAAAATATTTTTGGGTACCTACCATATATTTAACTTGCAAACATACCACACCGAAAACGACAAAAATATAGTGTCTTACAAATATTTGCTTTAATGTTGAAAATATTTAAGGAATGTTATAACTTAGATAAGTTATGAAACATTTACAAGCAACTTATGGTACTTGACATGTTAAAAATTATAAATTTAATGATCTGGACACAGCAGGAATATATTTGCACTTAAGGCGCCAGGAAAAATCGAATCGAATTCCTACTAGAGAAATAATGATGCCGGTCTAGCTTTGTAAATAACGTCCTGTATTAAAGTAAAACCAAATATTTCTTGTAGGTGTAAAGGAAAATAAATTTGGATGGTTTTACTTTTTAAAATAAAAAAAAATGTTTACGTACCTTGTCAGCTACTTTTGTTATTTGAGTTCACAACAAAATAATAATGTATGCAACAGTTCGAACTTTGAACTGGATACGTATCATTCTTAGTCATTAGTTTCCGTAGGAATTTCATGAATGGATATGCCAGCAAAATACAGTATAAACAAACTCGGTAAACAACAAATCAATGAAACTCATTGAAATCAAATTTCAAATATGAATACATAACAGTACAGCTGTTGAGGATGTTCAGTATGCGTCTACAGGGTGTTACAGTTTGGGTGAATCAAACTTCAACCACAGATTGAACCCATGAAAATATTAATAATTTTGTACACGTTTTTAAAGTACGACGATTCTTCATATTGTTATGCTGTGGCCTATGGACCTGCCCTTGTTGTTCTCGGTCTAGGCTCTGTGAGGGCGAACCCGTCCTGATGTTGTTTCAGTTTTATCTGCGGTTAAAATATGATTCTTTCTTAACTGAAACACTTCGTACGGGGTTTTTGCAACAACTTTTCATTCAACACTTGAACACAAAAGTTCATAATGGCTGTTAAAAAAAATATTTATTCGAACAAAATAAATAACAACGTAGGTATTAAAAAAAATAGTAGAAAGATTTTTTTTAGCTGGATTGTACGCGTGATGTTACTCTAATAGCATGTGACATAATAAGGTAAATTGCATTTCCGTTGTGGTGCAATTGTTTGGCCGAAATATAAACGGTTTCAGAGCTTTACTTCTAGGCAGGAAATTGCAAAATATTTATTAAACAAGTCTAAACACGCATTGCTTATACCAGTGGGCTGATTCAATAAATTTGTTTGTAATGTAGTGCAGTTTAACGCCTAATTAAAAACACTGCTTCCAAAGGTTGTAGCGCGTTTTTAGAAACACATCCTCCGCAAAATCGCCAAGCGAGCATATTTACGATATTACTTAATTTTACGTGGTCGAATTTTTGCAAGGAACAGGTCTAATTTCACCTGGCATTTTATTATTTACAATGCTAATAGTGTTTTCATAGAAATGTTGACTTGTTCTAATCTGTCTAACCTAATTTTAGAAACTCTAAGATCTTTTGAATAATATTTTGTGTTTTTTTTTGTAGAATACGTAGTTCGTGTATAAAAAACCATGTCTGTCATCCTATACTAAATAAAAAAAATAAATAAATAAAACTACGTGGCTGAAGTTGAGAAATTAGAGCAGGAAAATGACAATCTGTCATTGTTTTAGTATTTGCACAGACTAAATAGCTAGGCGATAAGCTATACCGAAGAATATCTTGAGCTCTTTTTGTAGAATACCTAGTTTGTGTATAAAAAACCATGTCTGTCATCCTATACTAAATAAAAAAAATAAATAAATAAAACTACATGACTGAAGCTGAGAAAATCAGAGCAGGAAAATGACAATCTGTCATTGTTTTAGTATTTGCACAGACTAAATAGCTAGGCGATAAGCTATATTGTCTGTGGTATTTGAAATCTTGTACAGCATTGGACAATAAAACGGTGCCTGGTCTTAAAAGTTTCAAGGAGTTTGAAGTAGGAAACTATAAAAACGTCATTTTTATTAATGTATCAAAAGGCTACGTCTTTGATTAAGACTTCTTGACGTTTCTAGACACTTAAGAACGAAGATACGAAAACTAATAAATCTGCAAGTACCACATTTTTGAGGTACCCAAAATCATTTTTTCCATGATTCCATCTACAATTCATTGCGAGGTAAGTTTTCTCATTTATTGAAGACTTTTTGCATAAGTCAAATCAGACCAACAACAAAGCAGGTGCTGATGTCACCTTCGGACGTGATAAATTTTTCTTATTCTTGTTTATTTCTTGCATTCCGTTTTTCCGCATATTAAATAACGCACCGCCAGTGCGATCTTTGAGGTTAAATACAAATTAAAACGAAGGACAACAATAACGATCAGACAACTATTGATCTATACCGTTATTGGAATAAACATCGATTGCTTCGGCGGTTCGCATCAAAACAATTATAGCCGAGAAATAAATGCAATCTCGTCTCTTTATCGGAGAGATACAGATTATGAATGACCTCGGTCCAGTCGGCCATAAATTTGTATAGAACGAACAAATGAAACAAATGAGACACGAAATGTGAACTGATCGTCCGTGATTGGAAGTAGGACAGATGCATCGAGCTGTTGGACCCAATTAAAAGCAATCGACGAGAAAAATAAGGAAGGCGGCTTTACAGCTTGATAAATATACAGGGCGTTAATGATAAGCTTCGCCAAACTTTATTGGCGTATTCTACCGATGAAAATAATCATGTTTTGTTCTATAAAAATTTTTGATAGGACGCTTCCTACGGAGATACAGGGTGTTAAAAGTTTCAAATATCTTATCATTAACCCCCTGTATACAAACCGTTTTGGAAAAAGTTACCATACATTCAGGGCCTCAAAAAAATTAGATTTTTTCCTACATAGTACGGGCTAGCAAGCATAGCATAGGTAGCATAGCATGGGCTGAAAAGTTTTTCTCTCTATTGTTTACCGGAGATTCCTCGGAAAGATTTCCTGCAACTCGGCGCCCCGGTAACGTATTTAGGAAAAAGCAGCCGATTTCAAATTAATTACTGGGGTTCCCACGCAACAGAAAGTCTTCGAAGTTTCGTTGCCTTCTTTTCACAATAGAAATGCCACGGGCTGCGTTATAATTGTCTAAATCCATTGAAATTAGCCCACGTAGAATAATTAAATGATAAATAAGTTATTTGGAAAGTTAACAAAAGAATGGGGAGGTTTCTAAATACCCTCCGGCCATAAAAATATTTCACGTCTGAAGTATTTAATTGGAAATGCTACTTCCCGCGCATCCAACTTCGAAGGTAATTAGAAAATTTTGCTTAAATTAACTAATTGACTAAAGTTAAAAAAATGGGGGAGATAGGTAATTACTCCTAAGGCGGTAGGATGGGAGAAATTTATTATAAATCTAAAAAATAACGTTAACAGAGGGCAGAACAAAGCGTAACAAAGAAAACTTTTTACAGCAGCTAGTAGATACCTTGTTTCCCCTACTGAGAAGTTATTCAAATGGAGTATAGTGTTCAGCTGCATTTAAAGTTCATTTAGTTGTTATTTAAGTATACTTTTTAAAATGACTTAAAAATCCCAAGAAATAAAGCAAAATTCCCTATTTCCCCAATTCCAAAAAAATCTGTAGATCTGGCATCACTCTTTTTAGGGCTGCCCTCTGTTAACGAATTGTATTAACATATCGGAATACAAAGTCGGAATTGTATAAGTAGTATCTATTACAGAAAAGGCAAACGACGAAAACAAAGATGACCACCGGTCGCTGAATTACAAGTGGAAGTGGATCTTATTTGTGTAAGGGCGAAAAGGGCGGTGACTATGAGACGCTTTCATTATAGCCATCCTTCTCTATCGCACGGATATCTATGACTTACTTTATCGCTTTCACGTAACAGCCGTTGAACCATGGGGACTTTCCGAACCTGTATATAAACGTGCGATACCTTAAAATCAAATCTTGTACATTTGAAGCAAGAAAGAGTGACTGCAAAATCTGCATGTTTTTGAGACTTTGACAGAGCCGACAGGAAATATCCTAAAAATATCCAAAAACTGGTCATGAAAAATGAAAATGAGCATCACTTTCAGTTTTTCGAAAATCACCCTTATTTAGCGGTTGAAAAGACAAAAAAGTGTACAAATTAAGAATCATCAACCCCTAAAAACCCTAAATATTTCTATGTTGTTATCAAAATAATATTTTTTCACATTATCTACAATTTTTGTATTATATTTGGGGGATGATTTTACCCCTTGAGAGGGATGATTGGTGGGGGTATGGGAGTACTTGTGTATAAATTATTCTAATGAATGTATTTCGAAACATTTTTTTCATGCATTATAATTATTTTATGTACTTTGAAGCCGATGGTTGAACTTAGGAGTAGTTTTACCCTCATTTTCCTTCGCATCTAGTGATTGTGGGTTATTAACGGTTCAATTATCACGTATAAAAGAAAAAGAAAATAAATGTAACTTTTAATACATTTTTTGCATTTTTAGGCGTTTAGGGGATGATTTCACCCCTTTAGGGATATTATGGGTTGTTTTTCAATCCGGATAAGACCGTGTCAAATACGAAATTAGATATTTTCACGTTCATAATATTATTTTGATAACAACATAGAAATATTTGGGGTTTTACAACTGTTGATGATTCTTAATTTGTTCCCTTTTTTGTCTTGTCAACTACTAAATTAGGGTGATTTTCGAAAATTTTCGAAAAACTGAAAGTGATGCTCATTTTCATTTTTTTGACGAGTATTTGGATATTGTTAGAACATTTTTAGGATTTTCCCTGTCGCCTCTGTCAAAGTCTCAAAAACTGGCGGAAAACTGGCTTTTTTGCGGTCACTCTTTTTTTTTTGGTGTATAAATCAGTTAAGCAAGAGAAACTAAAGTAACGCAGGATTGAATTGTACGCAATTGTCAGTCCGAAGAAGAAAACATTTCAAAAAGCACAATGCAGCGGATTTTGACTAAAGATCTGCATCTTCATACTTTTGGTTTATTTACTAATCCTGCACATAGTCAAGATTCCCATGAAACCAGAGCCTGAGTGTGTTTGTTTTCCACTGTTAAATTTCCTAAATAAATCTCTAATTTCACTATTAACAAGTGGCTGAAGAAACAGCATTTGGTTTCTTGTCACATTTCCCGCCGAAAGTTTGGAAAATCGCTGTACTCCATCGACGCCATCGACCCATTCGTTTTCTACACTTGCCTTTTTTTTCTCGGAGTCACCGGGACCCTTTAATCGTCCGTCTTCTCGAACGGCTCGAAATCAGGGATCGACACAAAAGCCTGTCGATCCAATTAGGAAAGCCCCATTTCTTAGCCAGCGCAAATATTCGTATAATTGCATAGCAAATTGCACATAATTGCTCGCTTGCATGGGTAATTACTTCGACAGCGGATATAATAAATTATTAGGCGACAGCTAAATCAAAGCCCGAACTGGGGCCATTAATTAAATCGGAAGGGACGTGGAAAAAAAAGGAAGTCGAATAACTTCCCTCTTAGGCGTTCTCTCGATTTAGCGGGCTGGTGGGTAATTAAAATAATGAGTTTCGCATAATGCCAGAAGGAATCGTGTTCATATTTTACTATTTTGTGTTTATGAAAAGAGTGAAGTGTAGGGTTTTCCAGCTACACGGGTGCTCAGTTGAAAGCTCCCAAATTTATGCCATCCCGAGGGTTACCAGACTGGAAAAAAAGTAAAAATAAATAAGATCGTTGACCATATTTCCAAGAACCCATCTCACCTCTGATCGAGGATAATCGGCCAGCGAGACGTTCACACCCACCAACCGTCCATTGTCCCCATATCAGAGGAAACTCTCGAAGAGAAAGAAATGATGGTGGAAGACGACATGGCGCCCAACGTGGAGCTCAAATATACAAAACGCCAAGGGAATATGAATAACTTCATCATACCTAAATGTATTAACAAATAACTAATATACTATAAGTGGCATTGAATGTAACATACAATATTTAATTGATGATAACTGTTTCTGCTGTTAAATTTACTAACGCTACGTCTTTGTTAGCGACTGTGCTAAAATATGTAAATACACGCTTATCCTTTGCCATTAATGGTTAATAAAATGCGCGACTACTTAAAAAGTTAAGTTCAATAATGATATTATCTACAAGTGGCGACTTTAAGCAAAAACTAATGGAATACTGATGAAATATTGATCGTGTGTGGTCTGCGCTATCAATGTACCATCAAAATAACTGATTAAGCAAAATACTGACAGTGTTACTCATCACCTGAGGTACTATGGTAGTTAACTTTAAATAAAGGAAGATACCATCACACTTGAGCTAACACATACTACGAACATGATTACGGTGTTCCGTTTTTATTAAGTTTTTTCGCAGTTGTGGGTAATGGGCAGAGAAAACGTGTCTTTATTGGATTAGAGTAATCATGAATGAACAAAAATTTATTTACAGCGAGGGAGTTTCATCACAACGTGACAACTGCGCTACACAGCTGATGCACACCACGTGAAACATTTGAAGACAATTGTTTTCCAGTTTTTACGCAGATAGTGTTGTACTTAAACTTTCGCTCGAATTTTAGTAATTATGAATCTCTTAAAAGAGGAAGTTAACTTTTAATCAAATTATGAATTTGAAAAATATGTAATTAAAGTATCCAAAGATTCACGTCGTGCAAATAATCATACGTATTAAAAATAATTTAGGAACTTACCAAAAACAAAATTCAGTAATTTTTATACGCGCAAGTACAAAACAAACTACAACATATACTCAAAATGTCCACCACCATTTTCGATGACGCACGACACCTTCGAATCCAATTTTCGCGCACTAACTGGAAAACACCTCAAGAAAAGGAAATAGTGTTGAGCAAAAAACACTCCAACACGGTCCAATTCCAGATACCAAAAAAAATTGAATTGCGTATTGCTGGACTACTTTGAAAATTAAAATAATTATGAGTGACCTTTAGAAATTAAAATATCGATTTGAAATTTTCAGAATCGAGATTTTTTTCAACCTAGAAAATGATAAAATAGCGATAAAAAAAATAAAAAAAAAATTAATTTTTGACGATTTTGGAAATTTATAAAAACCTTGAACGATCTTTAAAAAATTTTTTGAGCTGATTTTTCGAGGGGGCTTTTAAAACATGATAAACTAACATATTTTTATAAGAGACACGAATAAAAAATAATATAAAAATAAATAATATTTATATTTTAATTCTAAGAACTTTTTTATTGTGTTGCTTAGACATTAATTAAACTTTCTTCTTATACGTCGTTCATGAATTGAACAAACTTTTTTCGGTACTGTCTCCCAGATAATTTTGGCAATGAAAACATCCAGCTTTTACTGCTTGTTATAATTTAATTAACACTAATTGTACAAGTTTCATTATAGGATATCATTGGACACAAATATTGAGATTTTCAATGTAAGAATATGAAAAAATCTTAGAGGAATTTACTTTTAATTATGATATAAAAAATTATTTGTTTACAAGTTAAATGAAAATAGATACATGAATAATACAATATAATAGTACCTACTAATTAAATTATTTATATAATTATCGTGTACTGGATACAATACCTATTGTTATGTTTACATATTTATCTTATCTGTGATATATAATCGGCGCTATAGTGAAAAATAATTATCTAACCTGATGTCTACTTCTCTCTTAAGTGTGTGCAAAACAAGCCGTGTTTGTTTTCATTTTGGGTTACATCGACATCAATGTACTAAAATAATAATGGACTTTAAGTGTTGATAACAAATTTAAACTAATTGACACACTACGAGCGCTGATAAAATTCCAACAACCTCAAGGCGCCTTGCTTGGAAGACTGGTTCCTATTTAATTAAAATAAGATTTCGTTGATGATACGTAGATAGTTTAAGTGGGACAGGGATATGCAGCATAGAATAACAACGCTTTTATTACATTTTAAATATGAACACCATGTTCCTAAAATCATTTTATCGTTATTCTAGTTTCTTTGAAAATGTTCCGGACCTCGCCCAGATCTAGGGATCTACACTTTTATTATGTGAGTTGTACTGAAGTTAATCCAGAAAAAATTTGCCTGTCCCCTCTCACATCCACCATCCACCACAAAACAGATCCGCCCTGGTCTAATATTGGTACGAGCGTTTGTAATAGAGACGACATACTAGACTTAGAACTTATTGATAAGTTATTTGCGTTCAAATTCTCCATATTTGCCAATTCCTGAGCAAATAAACCTTCCCCGGCAACTCGTAAATTATTAGCCGGCTTCATATTTATGCTCCCATTGAACTTGGCTTGTTTGTTTTTAGGCATCGGCTCCCCTAGCCGTGTGCAAGCGGCGTAGTTTGAATTATGTCAGACTTCCTGTTCATTAATATGGATTAATTTGAGTCCACCTGTTGGCGAATACTTTACAACGTGCCATATATAATCGTCTGTTTCCATTGTCGGGTGGTTTTTATTAAACCGGCGAATAAATCGCTGGGGTCTGATTCATCCTGAAATGGCAACGCGGGACTGATTCAGCGCGGTGAGGAATTACCATTCGTTTCCATATCTGGGTGGATCTGTTACGATTATGCCAAGTAACGTTGGCAGATAAAAGTGTTTAATTACAGCTTAAACTTATCCGAATTCGGTTTAAAGTTTAATGAATTGGATTATTCTAAAACTAAGTACAACCATTAAAAAAAATGTCTATACCTATATATTTTAACGCATTTGAAATGTTCATGTAGAAACTCATATGAAAATATTGGATGATATTCAGGAAGGATGAGAAAAACAAAAAAATTATTGATTAGTTACGGCTTGGATTTTGCAAGATGTGCAGCGTGAAGAGGCAGCTTCCTAAAAATAAAGCAAGAAAAAAACAGTCCAAGAAAGAAAATTAAACACTCACCAGTTAAATCCACAGTTTGCCAGAGTTCAAAGAAAGTTATTTTGTCATCCCATAAAAATTTTCCGCTACCAGCAGTATAAAGCAGCTCCAAAGCAGTTTCCAGTGGCCCCATAAATAGTCTGCAAGGCATCTACGTAGTTTCTAGCAAAGAAAACTTCAAATTTTACAACGTACCAGGTACCTAAAACACAGTGCACTATAATATTGCTAGCTATCGCCAATAAATCATGCTTTCTTTCGCATGAAATCATTACAAAGTATAAATAAAAAGTTTGTGTGTAAATATAGAACCGACACCTGAGATTTTCTGATATTGTGTGATATGTAACAAATGTCGACCAACAGCTGGCCAGGGATAAGAAAGTACAAGGTAAGACATAAAAGATAGTAGAGGTTTGTATGGAACAATTTACAGCTTAATTAAAAATAAAAATTAAAATCAAGACACATACACATTGAAATTATATTTCAATATTCAGTAGGTAAGTATTATTGTGGTTTGCACAGCGCTCTTATTACCGCGGTTTATTGTTTACATCCGTCTTAGAAGTGTTCAAAGTGACCTATGTGTATCGTGAAGGGGGAAATTTGTATTTACTACTATTTAACTATTTTTTGTTCTACACTTATTACGCCCTTTTTCAAATGTACGGTAGAATAAATAAATATTGTGCCAACACAATGGTTCTGTAGGTAATAACGCAGTCGACGAACTGAACCGAGATATTATAACAATCGACTTGCATTTTCCCCGTTATCGCATTCTACCGCTGCAGCGCAAGTAAACGGTGTAGAAAATTAAAAAAGGAGCCGCGAGCGTTCGGCATTCGCACATATATCTGAAATTACAGTTAAATAAGTTAGATTTCTATTGTTCTCAGTTCATGACCCCTTTTTATATTGGCGCTGAACTATAAATTTTGCAATGATACTCAACTTTCACTCGAGACCGTAAAATATGACTTACACGATGTCTTTATTATGAGACGATTCGATCTTTTCTATTTGCGACGTCCGTGAATTTTGCACAACTCAGATTCTATTACTGAGCTTGATTGTGTCAATTAATTGGGATGGTGTCATTAGTTTATGTTATTTTCAAATTCACATCTTTTATAGTTTTGAAATTTATTATCTCGGACTTTGGTTAGCTACAATATCTCTTATAGTTCATCATGAACTGCAAATATATTTATTTCAAAACTGCCTTAAAATATATAATTTAAAATTTAGTATTAATGTAGGAATTCAAAACAAATGTAGCATATTATAATCAAACTTATGTTTTCTTGAAAGAAAATTGTAGCAGGCCACAGAGTGGTATAGGTGGGAAGTAGCACGATAGATGGAGCCACTTACGCTCTGTGTTTACACATCTGCTTGTGAGTAATGATACTAAAGCAGCGTGAGGATCATTAATAAGTCCCAAACCGACCTATGTCTAGCTGGTTTCTATAAAATCTATGTATGCTTATACTGTCTTGTCTTTTTATCACTGTCTTATCTAAACACTGTCATAGGTCCTCTTGGAGCACCTAGTTTTTTTTAGATCGGGTGAGATCTTGGTTAATGTACTGAGTACCTGAGTCGATGTTCGATCACAACCCATGGTGACTCCGCCGTGGTCTTGCAGGGACCTTCGCCATATGATTTAACTTTTGGCCTCTTTGGACTAGAGGTATTTCCATCTATACTGATGTCATTTCAATTTTTAAATTGGATTTGGTGCAAACTGTTTATTCTAGATTAATTTTAATCCGCGTCGAGTAGAACGAGAAATGTTATAATACGTGTGTCCGGTGTCACAGTTTTTAGGGCGGGAAAGGCGACACCTGCGCTAATTACAATCGCGCGGCACTTGCACTGCTTGATGCATTATTTATTATCAGGCTATGTGCATCCAAACAGATTAGGCTCAGCTGTTGCACGAGCGTGACTCTAATTAATAATATACGGCATCATGGTGTGTAACTTTACGTGGCATGGATAGAAATCTCGATGATAATGATGTGTACGCTCAATAAAAATGACAATGAATCGGTCCGTTCATCAAACTCGAGGGCCTCAGCCGACGCTATAGTGATATTATTAATGGATGCGGTAGCTGAGGAGAACGCTTCCTCATAAATTATTTTAAAATTAAAATTTATACTGTTAGCTGTAGGCTGTCGAACAAGAACTCAGACGACCTTTGATTGAGATGTATCGTATAATGAATAATGCGCATAGAAGTACCTTAAACAACTTCATTTTTAAATAACTCGGCACTGAGCTGTCTCGAACAAGACAGAACCTATTTTAGTAGATTTAAATTTCTCGTTTCGTCGAAATACACGTCATAATTAATTACTCAAACAAAAGAGAGAGACTGGGGTAAGGGGGAGAGATGACGCTTGATTTAAAAATGTTACAACGTGCGTATCATTCGCGGCTTAGTTTCGTGGCTGTTTTGTGTTATTTTGGATTAATTTAAGATGTCTAACACCAATAAAGTGGCTGAATAAGAAATTAGAGTTAAAAAACGTAAAGCAATTACCTACATAACCTCAGCGTGGTAAACAATACATTTCCATTGCCCGCAAATAAAACGGATACTAATAAACCTTCTCGGTCGAAAGTTTCACCTAGTTGGTGCTCCGTTCGACGCTCATATTTACAAAAGCGATAAATCTGATTTAATGGGGACGATAATTAAATTAAAGTGGGTTCCAGGTGACTGCGTGTGGTAGATCAGAAATCTGACCTGTAGGTCTACTCTTTCCTTCTTCGGCTCGGTGAAATTCTGAATATAAATAATATACAAACATTTGGTTTTTAGTGGAGATTTTTGCGGTATGAATAATGCATTGTGTAAATAAATTAAAGGTAAAGAAGACTCTCTTGCAAATAATTTCAACGCAAAGTCTAGGAATTTTGACTCATTATTTAAAATCTTATTGTGTCAAATTATGATCAAGTACTTCTCTCTGCATCCCGTAGAAACAATAGGCTTTAATGGCTATCTTTGGATAAATATCCCCTTGGTTAATAGGCACATAAAATACCATAAAATACGGCAGTAACGCCGTTAATACCATAATACTCCGCTTATTTATAATTTATATATGAATTGCCTATAAACTTTAAAGAGTCACTAAAAGATATGTTGGTAACTTTATGTACGAATATCACGCGTACATGCATACACATTTTATGTATCGATATCATCGTTAAAAGTACAATGACTTGTATCACAAGGATTAACGCGGCTTAGAACACAATCGTATACATCTTTTGTTAGATTAAATTACATTTCGAAAGCTGTTACTGATTTAATTATCGTTTTATTTTTACGATCAACTTTCAATCTTGTCTTGAATACCATCAACGTATTTGTCTACGTACCAACTACTAGAACACAAAAGGAAGAAAAAAAAACAGAATCATTCCTTATCTTAATCAATTCGCTAGCACAAAAGATTGAATATAAATGAGTGAAAATGGTAGGTATGCCATTTGGCATTTGCAATGTAAATAAACAATAAGCAATCTTGAAGATAGAATTATTTTCGTCGCATGTGGTATCGTGACTATCAATTCGTCACACCATAAAAAGGCTTGAGGAACGGTATCTGACTGTCAAACAAGATGAAAGGAGTTGCGATAAAATTGGCCTATTTTTGTAATTGTCTCCACTCGAAAAATAAGAAGCAATCATCAATATTAACATCGGTTTTGAAAAATGTCAAGATCAGGACTTTCCAAACTGATAACTAATCCCGATCACGATTTCTTTTTTCAAGGTTACATGAACCGACCGAATAAATAACTAGAGTGTCAATAACTGATTAGATACGAGATATAACGATAAAATCGAATAAAGGAGGTATATGTAGGTACTCGTATATCTACAATATAAATATTTTCGTGGAGAAGAATGAGTGCAAATATAGATTGGCAGTTTTGATATCCTACTTCCTAAATGTGTTGATAATATAAATGTATTACAACATAACTGATATAATCCACAAAAATAATAAGTATATCCCCTGAATATTTTATATACAGAGTGTAAAAAGTTTGACTGCCGTTATTTCAGCATGAGTTAGAGCATAAATGAACAAAAAGGTCATCATGACGTGACAACAGCGCTTAACTTAATGTTACACAGCTGATGCACACCACGTGTGCACTCGTCAGACTTGTCCTACGGAATAATAAAAATGTAAACAACTATTATTGTGAAACATTTAGTATATTTCAACCGTTTTCCCAGTTTTAAAATAAATAAAATGAAACTTATCGACATTGTAGTACGAAGATAGTGTGCTTTAATTATAAATCTCTTAAAACAGAAACTTTTAATCAAATTATGAATTTGAAAAATATGCAATTAAAGATTCACTGCGTCCAAATACTCGTACATATTGAAAATAATTTAGGTACTTACAAGATGTGCTCAAAATCTCCATACAAATTATTATAATTTTTTACCTTTAGCAGAAAACTTTTATAGGGACGCCTATGAAATTCATTTTATTGCTAGGCGTTTTTATACATGTTCAACTGACTTCGGAAAGACTATACAATACAATAATAACGAATATTGCTATAATTAAATAAACCACTTCCCACTAGTATAGAATGTTGACTTGTTTACCACAAACCGCAACGCTTGTCTCGAAAATCATGTGATCGATTGTTATTAAGCGGAACATGAAAACCATTGTCAGATCAAAATAGAAAAAGACGTATGTCACAAACCGTCTAAAAAATATTTATTTACGCTGCGATTTTATGTTATAAATACATTTTTATTCCTAAAACAATTATAAATTACATTTTTTAAAATAGTGGTATTATGGGAAGCATTGAATTGGACCAACAATATCTAGTAAACAGCTAAGATTGTTCGTTATTATTATTCGTGTATACCAGTTTCGGACTTATTAGTTCTTATCAGTACGCCACAGGTGAGACGACCAACGACCGTTTTAGGGTTATTTCAAATTTATCTTTAACTTCACACTCTTAGAGAAATGCAGATAAGGCTTTTACGACATGAGGGTCTTAGTTTGTTGATGTTTCGGGGACTATCAGTTCTGTTTATCAAAAACAAGTCTTAAGCTGCTTACGACCGAATGTAGTAGTCGATAATATTTTTGTTGATCTACGTACATGCGCAGTTTTGTCTGCTATCGCATTTTATTGGTTTTATTATGGCACACATCTTGGATGAATAACTAACAATTGACCCAAATTAGAGAATAGTAGCGTTGTTTCCATTTTTTAAATATTTTTGTAGGATTAGACTGATTTTCCAGAGAACTCCAGAATATTCTTTAGTAGAGTGACCACTTTTGTTGATTGTATTATAAATGTAGTTACTTACGTAGCTAGTCGCTATTATTGGCCGTTGTTTGCCCTGCCAACGTAGCAATTAAATAAGACAAATATGTACTTACATTCACTTCAGTAATATAGATTTCAAATTCTGTACTTACAAATCTTTACGTTTTCGCATTAACTGAGACTCCTAAACGCGATGGTTAGAATTAAATCGTCAGCACAATGAGCAATAATTCTGGATTTTTTAAAATTTCCGTTTTAGCGTTAATCACTGGATCCGCAACAGCTTGTTCTTCTGCATTCGTTAAACCAACTCTTTTATTTCGAGCGCGCCATTCGGCGTCAGCTGTTACAACTATTACAGTCGCGCCACCGTCTAATCGCAACCGCAGTCTCTGAAGGAAATCCGCGCTTTTGCACTAGATGTACTCGTACGCGTCCGTATACACTCAGATAATCAATGAATTATTTTCGTCTAGTTCACCCCGTTTTCAGCAGTGATGGAACTTAAATATTCATGTCACTGGAGAGATTATTGCCTCATCATAGATGCAGCAGATTGTGCTTAAAGCGCAAAAATACGTTGATTCACCTGTCGCAGCTGGATTTGTTGGTAGTCTTTCTCAAAAATTTTATTATATACATATTAGAAACAAAAGCAGGAGATAATTTCTTTGATTTGTAGCATTATTTAATTATTACAACAGATTTCTGTACGAGTATGTCAGTATTATTAACGATTACAAAGAAATACACAAGGTGACCCAAAAAGCATGTCACTATTATAAATTTCTCAAAAACTACTTGTATGCCACTGGGAAATCGGTGGACTGAATAAGGCAAGAACTCGTGTCTACCGAGCAATAGTGATTAAGCCTTATTAAAACGTAAGGCAATTGATAAGTTACAGTATCCTACTTTTGTCTCATCCAAATTGGGTTATGGTGTAATGATTTCGTCACTCATTTATAACTATCACGTAAGTATTATCAGCAACATAACTTTCTACAATTGTAACTGATTTCCACCCACCATGTCTCTTGATTGCTAATATAACAACTCCTGTATTAGCCAGTGACGTTGCCGATGGTCTTCGGAATGAATGGCCTGTATATGTTTCAGGATGTTCTAGTTTCAAAAACTGTGCAATCTTATTAGGAATCATAGAAGGGGTATTCTTTCTATGATTCCTACCCTAACCACGTAGCAGTTAGGTACAATTTTTCATATTCCAATGTCGATATTACTAAACAGTATGCCTATTTTTAATTCAATTAGGTATAGATTTTTAACTTCTATCGTGGTTGTTCTTTTTTTATATAATTTAAATCTGTTACTGCACTTATAATCTATTATTTATTCTTGTTTCTTGTAACTGGGAAATAAATGCTATTATTATTATTCTAATTGGTAAGTTGTTCCGATTTTCGCAATACGGCCTATTTAATAATAATACGCTCTCACATGAGTCGCGAAACTTATTGGTTTTTTTAATTAACTATGATGTTTATATTGATGTGTATCTAAATTGTGTGAAGAAAGATAGTAGACAACAACAACACAGATACCTACAATAATATTCCGTGACAGGTGGTAAAGTTATGGGTGGAAACATTTCAAACGTATACCATTGGTATCAGTAACTCACGAAAACATGTATCAGTTTTAACGGTACTCCCCGATACTGACTATTTTTTATGTCAGGATATCAGTTCCAGTGGGTTACCTGTGAACTGGCTAAGATAAGATGTCTGGCGTATCGTACACGTACATGGAAATGCTTACAAGATGAATCATTTGTTTTTTTTACTGTAGATGTAAATTGTGTATAGTTAACGTCACATTTTAAGTTAATTTTGTTGTTAGTACAATACGGTGTTTACATTACTGACCACTAGATCCCAATGCATTATAAAAACGTAAAACGATTCGCTAAAACTCTTCTTAAGATTACTTCAAAATCTCGATATTTTTTATTTCCTAAAATTATCTTTTATCTGCAAGGGAAGTACTTGCAATTCTGTATTTTGCACAAACACGATAAAAGCTAATAGTTGTTTTAAGCAAAGGCGGAAAACCCTGAATTATGGCAATGTTTGATATCAACAAGATAATGATTAGGTTTCCTTGAATTGACGGGTTGCTGGAAAAGTACCCTCAGACTAATATGCTGATCCGGTTTTAAAGCAGTATCTATAAAAAACATTATTTATATTAGTTTAAATTGGCGTATTATTAAAAATTTAATAATACCTGACGTGTATATTATTAAGTAAAGGAGACACAAATCTTGAATTCGCTGATTCTTGCCGTTACAAATGATACATTTGTTTACGTTGCAACTAAACTATTATTATAGAGTGAGTTGTCGCAATGTTTGGACTGTGATACGGTTACATTGTATGTTTGCACATTCCTTGCATTTTACGGTGACATAAATTCGCAAAAATGTACTTTCCGCTTATATGTATAGACTGCGTAAAAATTATGGCGATTTCGCACGGTTGATAATTTTATTCCGTCGGCGTGGGTGTTTATCTTCCCCTGGAATTTTTACGATATAATTGTTTTATTATCGCATAGGAAATGCAGGAGAAATACACGAAAACAAAGTATTTAAATTTAGAAATATTTAAATTATGCGCATATGCTAATGTTTACTCAGATAAGAAATTACAAGGATTTTGAAATAATAGCCCGGTGCTCGGTTCTTGGTAAAGCTTTGCTTTTAGATCTTTAGAAAACATTGTGTGCTATAGACTGACTGCTTATTTACAAAGCTGCGTCATGATTTTAAGGGCAATTTGTGGTTTATCATTTAAAAATAACTTGAAGTTGAAAATGTAGGCGTTGTCAATATCATAATACAGTGGAAGAATGTGTTACCTCTGCATATCTTGTGTACAAAGAAAAAAGAAAACTCTTAGACAGAGCTATGGGCCTTTAAATCGCAATTTGGTCAACTTGCTTGAATTTTTAATATAAGTTAGTTTGAGGTATATAATAACAATAAGTGACAGTAAAAAAGATAAAATAAAGGGGTTTTTCAAGATAACTCAGAAGGGGGAGTATAAAATTCTACATAAATATGGTCTATTGACTTTTTCTTGAACTCGAAAAAAGTAGAGTACGGATTCCAAAATAAGTTTATATTTAATTCAATGAAATTATTATCTAAATATCGTCAAAACTTTTAGTTCAAATTTTAATGTCTTTACCAGGTTGCATAATTTAGTAAATTATAAACGGTTCTAAAGAATACATTTTGCCATTAAAAAAATAGATTTCTAACATCAAAGTTGATCTACAAAAACTATGCACTAAATAGATGTAGCTAGAATGTTTCAATACCAATAATAATGCGCCTGGTAGTCTGGCGATCCTTATACTCATTGAAACCTCTGTTGGTCCTTGATCTAGAAGTTCCATTGTGGTATCGTCATCCCATAAAACGTTAAGTTAATTTGTATTGCAGTTTATTATGCAAATGTTGAATGCTGTGCATATTATTACTCATTATTTGAACATTATTAACAGCGGAGTATTTTTAGTTACGTGGATCAACACTAAATATAGACGTTATTATCAACCAGGCATAAAGAAAATATTATTTTATGAAAAATGTTTAAAAATAACTTGGATAACTTTTTTATAATTTTGATACTTCACCTCATCATGACGTCCCCTGACTTAGTTGTGGATTTACTTTTTTTCACTTCACTATAACTAAACATTGTATTTTCGATACTGCTCTTTGTTGCTTTCATCACACCATTAGAAATATTCTTGCCAGCTACCTTTATAACTTTTTCTTGCACTTTTAGTAAAAAAATTAGTAGCTCCTAAAAAACTTCCACCGAAAGATCTAAAAACTAGAATCTTAGAGCTTCAAAATGTTTTTTTTTTTAATTTCCGATACGACCATTTTTCACCTAAATACAGTCTGTCAAAAATCACGGAGAAATTTCGGAAATTCTATTGACCCTTTAATTTTTTGCATTAGTTTATAATGGTAATGCTATTATTTTTTTTTTGTGATTTACATATCGGTTGTTTGAGACAAAGTTACGTATATATGTAACAATTAAACTGACGCATAATTAAATTAATAGCATGGGTTTCAGTTAAAACTACAATCCGTGGTTGTTCTACAACCTCAACTGATTAGAGACAACACAATTACTGTTTCGTTTACAATTAGATCCACTTAACCGAAAAGAATGTCGTGTCCAAATAAACAAACACTGAAGAATGCATGTGGTATTTTGTTGTGTATAATAAAGAGCCGTAAAGAAATATTTTAAATTATAATCCGCTTCAGAACAAGTACAAGTTCCCACGATGTCAAGGGTCACAGGAAATTTAAAATTCCTGCGAGTAATACGCTATCGTCTCTCATTATTTGTTCGTTATGAAAGCCAAGTAATGGTTTCTGTAAACATACATGTATGCAACTACCCATGTTAAAAGTACGAGGTATGTTCAGAAAATAACCGAACTTTTTGATACGCGGTTGGCAGCATTGCGTTGCGCATAAGTTTTGCGTAAAACTCGGGAAAACTTTCTTGTATGTTTTCTACCACGAAAATTGAATAATTCCAATTATTTCGAATTTTCACCACCAAGAACGGCAGTGACAACATTTTTCACATTAAGGCGGTGTTTCGCATTGTATTAGCTTTGTGCTGTCCAAATTTGGTTAGTGCAACTCTCAGCTTTGTCAATTCGTTTGTTTTGTGAGTGCGAATTTTTCTTATTTCCGAAAATAAAGTTAGGTTATTTTCTGAACAGACCTGGTACATTTTATCAAGAACGTCATGCACCTATAGAAACGACCGTTTTAAAGACGGCCTCTGCGGTGTTTTTGCATACACTTTAATATTTAAACGCAAATATTGTTTTTAAATACAAAAAAGTGGGTTTATTAATAATTCAGTGGCTGTATGTATTTTTGCGGATGAATATTCATCGTATGTAAATGGAAGATATGTCGAACGTATTATGTAATTATTATTTAAATACTTTTTAATTGATTTTAATTTTTATTGTATGGGGATAAATTCCAATGAAATTGTACTTGTTGCGTGTGTATGTTGTCGCCTGCAGCTGTTACATTCGTCAAAGGGCCTTGTTTCATTCATGTACTTGAATAAAATAACGGCAAATTAGATATATCAAAGTTTTGAACTAAGTACTTATTCTCATCATAATTCAAGATTTTATATGCTTAAAATAATTTTGTAAAATAGTAAGTAATTCAATAAACTTTAATATTGACGGTTTATTCTTTTAAAATGTAGCTAGAAGTGAATAAATGCCTATCTTTAAGATTTATTATCAAGATACACAAATATGCTTTTAATCATTAATAGCCAATTTATTTAAATTAAATAGACATCACCCAATCTCCTTGCCATCTAAACAACATAGAATCAATTCATTTTGTATGTACATTTAAAAATGTATCTTATGCGTTTGGGATTTTTGACCTTTTAGGTATCATTTACAAAGTTATAAAAAACAAAAAGCCTTTTCATTTCGTTTAGTTCCAGGTTTGGTTAAATTAAAAATATGTATTTTAGGATCAATTATAAAATTTAAATATTTATTTACCAAAGCTTGGAAACTATTTTTGATAAAATTTACAAATCTGCAGGACAACCCGTGGGCTAATAATATAAAGATAGACAGATATTTTATTTAAAAATTAATTTTAAAAGGATAATAAAACGTAATTCTAAACCATCATGTTCCCAGCGTAAAAATTATGTATTAATAGGTTTATAGATAAATAATTTTTTCACATGTACACAAATTAATGGGATTTATTCCACCTTCAGAAAAATCATGTGTTGCAAGGATGTATTTCGAAGAGCAGATAGATTAATGCTTTTAACATATGTCTTCCTATATACTTCATCAGTTCAATTAAAATTTAATTGAAGCTGTCCTTCCTAGCTTTGCAGCCTTTCAGTATATTTTCTTTGGATATTTAACCTTTGTCTTAACATAAACCTTAACCTGTATCGCCTTGAACAAGTACAATTAGACTTCATGGTAGCCAAGCAAAACATAGAAACAATAAAGCAGGGTTTAGCGAAGTTTGGAACCTCTAATATTTTATACAGGGTGTCCCGAAATGAGTGGGATTTTGCGCCATAAAACTAGTGTACCTTATTTGTGTTTTATATCCTCCAAGAGTTTGAAGTCTTCTATTTTGTTGTACACACAAATATTATGTAGAATAAGAATCCGAGTTTGCCTATTCCAAAAAACTATTGCTACATTCAGGAGAACAACAAACATACAAAAAGAACGGAAAATTACCCGTTTTTCGACATATTTGTCCCTGTAACATTGAAAGTAAGCTTTAAATAAAAAAAGTCATTCTCTATTTTTGGTTTATTTGACGATTTTCTATAAAGCTACAACAACTGCGAATCAAAAAAGTTGAATTTTGCATTAATAATATTCAAAAATAGTAGAAAATATTATGTCTATTTGGAGAAGTTTTTAAAATAAGTAAATATTTACAAATATTGATGAAACTTTGTGAACAAATAGTAAAACTTACGTCAATTATGTCCTAAAAATTTTGCTACGATCGATAGCGTGGTTTTCGATTGATAGGATTGTTAATTAAGAAAATTTCAAAAAGTTTATCGCGTTTCGTGAGTTTAAATTAAGGTTTAGGAAGGGCACACAATTTTTTAGAATTTCTTGTCTTAATAAACAATGATCAATACTAAAAATACACTTTTATAATCATTTAGATTTTTTAAATTCGTCAAATAGACAGAAAATAAAGAATTACATTTACTTTCAGTGTTACAGGAAAAAATATGTCGAAAAACGGGTAATTTTTCGTTCTTTTTGTATGTTTGTCCTTCCCCTGAATTTAGCAATGGTTTTTTGGAATAGGCAAATTCGGATTCTTATTCTACATAATATTTGGGATTTTTCTGTACAACAAAATTGTTCTGTACAACACAAACACCCAAGCCGACTTTTACTGCTCTATCGCCTGGACTATAACCATCAACTTTTAGACTACATCGCATTATTTTGCCCTCAGGAATCTACTCTTTCTGTGTCCCATTCATTTCGGTACACCCTGTAGATAACCTTGAACTTGCGTTGATTTGCGGAAACTTCCTTGTTCCACCGTTTCTTTGAAAGTCTTTCATACATTTTTACATGCACATATTTTTTAAATCCCATACCCACACGTATTCCCGTTCACGTATCAATATTCATGTTCCACACTCACTTTCGTTCACGCTCCGACTCATTATGTGTACAACCTTTTAAAGACATTAAAATTAATTACAACCAGTGCTCCCGTGTTCGCTCTTCTCCGGTGTACGTTTTTCTTCTCCAAATAAGGAACCCATTATGTTCTCTGATTCCTTAAATTAACCGAACCCCGTTAATAGGATATCTAAATAGTCCAGATGGATGCCTAAATGTGGCGTTTTCTTATTACTTAGGGACCTAGTGGAACTAATTTGTATCGCGCCGAAATTGTGGTACGACTGGACTGACGAGAGAGGCGATAGATAACTTAATTGGTAAGAAAAATACTGGGAAGAGAGATTTATATGCCTCCTCCGAATTTGTAATTGGAGTAATTATTTCTCTAGGAACTGATACAATCTTGGTAACGTTAATATCGCTATCAGATTTTTTGTGGTCACTGTGAAAACTGTTTAGGCCAGGCCTTTGGGATATGGCAAATGAATAGAATGTATACAGGGTCGTTGATACGTATGGAAACGGTCGATTATCTCCTAAAGTAAAATAGCTATCGAAAAACCATAAAGTAGTCAAAAAGTCATGACGAAACTAATTTGTTTTTTTTAATACAACACCCCGTATATCATTCCATATTTCAATTATTCTGGAAACTCCAAACAAAATTCATATAGCACATCATGTATCTAAATTTAACCGTTTTCGAAAGCTTTGAAAATCATTTTCTTATAAATTATACAAAAATATTTTAATCCGTTGAGTTTATAGTCCATCAAGTTACCTTTGAAAGTTTCTAGCTCCATAGCAACGCCGCGTCGTTCTTTTGTCTAACAGTAATTATCTTGGCAACCCATGTCAAAAGTACATTTAGAACGAATAATTTTTAATGATCATAGCGTACAGTGATAGAAGGCGAAGTTGTGTCGAAGTAGTGGATATTTTTCATGAATTGCATCCCGATCTAAATCAACCGTTTCATCAACATTACAGCGTTTTCATGAAACTGGAGGTGTTCAGATCGACGAAAAATTGGAAGACCAGTAAGCGTTACAAATGAAGAAAATCTTTGAATGTCATGTTATTGTGGTGGTAAATTCAATAAATTCGACACAACAGAGAGCTTTAAACCATAACAAGAGTCGATATTCCATTCAAAAAATGTTCAAACTGAAAAACTTACATTCACATAAAATTCATTTGTATCAAGAATTGAGTGAAGAATGGATTGGACGCAGAGGAACGCAATTGAATGGCCAGCTAGGTCTCCCGATATGACCCCGCTTGACTTTTTTCTGTCGGGTCACATAAAAAATATAAAATAGGCCGCAAAATATCGAGGAGCTATAGGAAACTAGAAAATTTTGTTCATCGAATTCATTACTGTCGGGAGTTAAATGAATTTTGAGCACCTTATAAAATAGAATTCCAAAGAAAATATTTGTTGTTTATTAAAACTTGTTTTCTCTCTCTTTTTTTATTCCGGCATAACAATTAATTGTTTTCATAAAATTTAAAATATCCAGGACATTCATTAAAAAATACGTTTTATCGTTTCATGCATTTTTATCAATTCTGAACTATTATGCTTTTTTATTTTCTGTAAAAAAGTAATAATAAAATCAAATCGTATCCAAATCCTCCACCTTGTGTTATTTTCAAAATAAATACACGTAATTTGGGGCCCTTCGTCTTTTATAAATTTGAGAGTAGTAAAAAGTTACTTTCGAAGTCCGATATGTCGAAAATGGTTAATTTAGGTACATGACTTTTAGAGGTACATGAGATTTAAAAAAACCCTAAAACGTTCGTTTCTTATGATTTTTCGATAGGTATCTTAGGAGATAATCGACAGTTTCTATTCATATCAGCCACCCTCTATAATTTTACATAGAATTTCAGTTATACTCGTAGAATCAACCCTATTATAGATGACCTACTGAAAGAAATTCTACATTTATTTTGTATTTTGTATAATTTTTGCAGTACCTGTATCCAGATGGCTAGCGAAACCCGTTTCAATAAATTACCTTGTTCTTTTATTCACATCTAAAAATTTGTTTGATACGTAGACGCTATAAATGTACAACACATAACTCTATGTTTGTCAAATGTGTATTCCCCCACAATTTATACCTCCTATAAAAGTCACATATAACGTGACAGACGAATATATTTCCGAGTCGGCACCAAAGAGTGATTTCACTTTTCCATAGAATTAAAAAAATCTGCATATGCCGCGCGTCCCTCTCACAACGCCGCCTTCGATGATGTCAGGATATCAATGAATTTTATCTGAAAATATTATCAAAAGTAACTGCATTCTATCCCGTAAAGAAATACACAAAATTTTAAGAGGTAAAATGAAGTAAAAAATCTGATCCCGAAAGGAAATTTATTTTAATATTTCAGCAAGCCTCCCAAAATTTTAAGAATGATACCTCATTAGTATAGTTTTTCCGAAGTCAATTGAAGAACCTATTATTTCAAGGTATGTACCAGGCTCGGTCGCTAAGGCATTGAAATATTTGAAAAACTTGTTCCCATATTTATTTAGCCATCTGACTTTCCATAAATAAATTATGATTTATTTTTTTCTAATCTATATTATGGTCGAACACCTGGTCCAGATGCTGCGGGTGGGATGAAAGAAACCTCTGCCATTAGTCTATCTATAATTTAAATTAAACAACTGTGTTGTTTCCACTCTGTCGCCCACTATAATTCAGCAGCTATACTGGCACTTAACAGTACGGTAAAAACGTGGAATATATTAATAATAGCTATTTCATACTTAACCAGATTACACATTGTTGTACTCTGTTTTGATATACAGGATGTGAGAAGTTTGACTGCCATTAATTCACACGTGACAACAGCTGATTCACACCAAGTGTGCACGCGGCAGACTTGTCCTACGGAAAAAATGTAAACAACTAGTATTGTGAAGCTTTTAGTATATTTCAAGACGATTGTTTTCCAGTTTTTAAACAAATAAAATAAAATGTGTCGATTTTGTAGGACGAAGATAGTGGTGTGCTTAAATTTTAGCTCGAATTTTATACATCAATTTGGAGATTTTTATAATTTTTTTCTCAGAAATGGTCGAGTTTAGGACCCATGTCATACAAGGTTTTTTTGTTTACTTTAATAGATTCTATCGTCTGTCAAAATTAAGGCAGACAAACTTGTAACACCCTGTGTAGGTAACATATACAAACAAAATTGATAAAAGGATCCAATTGCAATGTAAGTGACGAGGCTGCGAAAATCCTTAGCAAAAGTTTTAAAATGTCGTGACATTATACAATACATTTATCCTTCCGGGAAACATAATATGATACAGTTATCTCTATTGGTTTTAGAAATGTCAGCTATTAAATTACATCGTTCCAATTTAATGAAACGAATGAAACGTCAGATGCATACATATTAACTATTAATAAATACCTATATAGAGAAATAACCTTTCAAAAGTCGGTGACAATAGCTGTATCCTTGAGATGTAGTTTTTTGTCCCAGTACCAGTGGCAGGACCTTTTAATATGCCTACGATCTGTCTAGAAAAAGCTACAATGATTATTGATTTTATTCTTCATAATATGTACTTGTATATAAAGACACTCATTTTTTTTTTGTTTCAGGTAAGTTGTAGTCCCCTTGAAGTAGCTAGTTATAGAGAGAGGTAAGAAATTCAGAAAATCTTTGATTCGAATGTAACATATTGCAGCTAAATTCTCAATTTTTTATGATGACGAACAATGAATAAATTTAGAGATAGTTTTCTGTCTCCACGAACAGTACATCATTTTATATAGTTCAAGGAAGGTCTTCTAACTGCATTTACAAAAATATACAGTGTGTTTTATTTAAAAGACAGAGATCAAGGCAGTGCATTAAAAAGTAAGTCTTAACTTTCAATTATTAATGTACCAGATAGTTTTCTAAAATGTTGCCAGTAATTTAAAAAAGTAAATTTGTCATGAGCCTCTTTTTATTAATATAAACACTCATCTTAATAATTAAAACATCGCTTTGCGAGTCCTTTTTTGTTATTTAATAACGCTTCCAGCTTCACTTGACGCCATTTTAAATCAAATTTGGTGATATTTTACTTCCAGTGC
The DNA here is from genome assembly GCF_000390285.2 of Anoplophora glabripennis. NCBI lineage: Eukaryota > Metazoa > Arthropoda > Insecta > Coleoptera > Cerambycidae > Anoplophora > Anoplophora glabripennis. Next base: position 1,224,696 of record NW_019416324.1, on the reverse strand, counting down.
AACGTGTGACCAATTCACTAGACTTCACTTTGAACAATTCACGTGCGACGACCTTCCAAGGTGATTCTCGTGTAAACGCTCCTTAACGTGCTACACTATCGCACGCCTCTGACTTTTCCCATCTTCCGCATTCCCGCTTATTAGTTTTACGATAATTATTTATGTCATCGATAATAATTCCAACCAGATGCAGCGGTTAAATCAGGTCCGTCGGCATCCTTTTAATTAATACATCCCAGTGTGTTGTGCAGGCGTATTAGTTGCACTCGTATAAATTGCAGCTGCGAGATTTTTAAATCGCCCGTGGACGGGATTCCGGGGCGGGGAAATGTGTCAAGTTGGTCGGTGTCAAGTTCGTCGGGACCTTTTTTGTCGTAATTCGTTTAGTCGATGTGGCGCCGTCTTCGTTATTAATTTCGGTTAAATTTACGAGTCATAATTTTCATATTAAAGGTATCTAAGTAGGTTCTATCTCGAGACGATGGGAATGGCACGTAGAAAACGGTCGTAATTCTATCACAGTCCACGAAACTTGTTAGTTAATACCTTATCTCTGCTGATAAATAAGAAATATTGTTTTCTCGATTATTGTTACGTCTTAAAACTATAACAATAATCCGTAGAACCAACAATAAGAACCGAAATGAACATCGCGGTTGGCCTAGGGGTTCAGATGGCGAGTCCGCCTCCACAGATCCTAGTACGAGAACAACAAAGGGCAGGTCAGAGATTCATGGCCAACTTAAGTACATAGGCCATGTACCTATCAAAATGTTTCCTTAAAATAACCGCCGATTTGAAAATATATTCGCCTGTTTTATTTTTATTCTGTTTACAATTAACGTATGCTGTAAATAGATATCCAATTTTATAAATGTTTGTCGTGTAAAGGTATAAATACTTAAAGGTTATTTATTTAGGGAAATACGTGCATTCGTCAGTAAGAAATAGCTCAATGGCGTGGTTGAGAATAGTTCAAAGCGTGGATATATCGCATCCTGAAATCAATTGATTTAATATGCGATTTAACGATGCGGAAGATTGTGTTTTTTCTATAAATTTCCTCTGTAGAACCTGCTACGTAACGTGAGTATTAAATATTATTTTGAATTTTCCGGATCAAAGGTTTCCGCTTCAAATGTACGGTTATAAAAATCTTTAGATTTCAGTGAAACATATTCTTTGTAATGGCAAAGTAATATTCTTTCTGGATATGCTATATTGAGTCGAGTGGGCGTATTATTTTGTAATACTGAAATATTTGAGATTGCTGACTGAGTTAGAGCCATTCTAGTTATGTAAATGTCAGATTTGCATTCAATACTGGCCTTTCATCGAAATGAGAGAGATTTACTTTTTTTCTACGAAATACATAACCAGGAAATCATCCGATACTTGCCAAGCCAAGTTTTTTTTTTATTTATGACTAGAATGTCATAGTTTTCTGGCATATTGCCCCAAAAAAAGGCACTTTACCAATTGCGAAGCTGTTTTTTTTAATAATTTTCTACAATTACTTTCTTTTGGAATATGTGGCACAACATACTTATATCTGTATCAATAAAATGGCTTCGGAATAATGGCCACTTAAGAATATATTTCCGTCAAAATATTCCAAATTGTATAATAAAAATACCCAGTACGGAGGTTGTAATAGTCGATTTCTTCTATGCATTTGACTTTCAATTACATTTTATTACAGCTCTATCACGTATATCAGGAAGACAGGATGATTCAGTCATAATGTCATTAATTTTAAGGAGAGATAAGGAAAAATGAGTAGAATACAAATACGCGAATAATAAAACGCTGAAAAAAAATTTTCAAATCATTATTTAAAATGACAGTACGGCTAAAATAAACACTCACTCATTCGTCCGTAGCACTTAATAAAGTTTTAGGATCCGCTCCACTTTTGAAACCAATTGCAAAATTCTAGACGACTGGAGAAATCAGCCGTTTCGCTTCGACCGTCGACCGCTTCTGTGTCGCGAAATAGGGCGCAGAATTAACGGGAGTTAAGGGGCATTTTGCTTATCTTTTAAAAGGTAATAACATTATGACTGAACCACCCTGTATATCATGGGATGTTCTAGTTCCTACAAATCCTAATTCTTAGTTGGGCTGTGAGCGACGAATCGCCGTTTCAATTTTTTTATTTTTTCGCGTAAACACGCGAATAAATCAACCGTGCGATATGTAAACAAACCTTAAACGTCAATCCTGCCCTTGAATTTTTAATTGCCACGTTAGAAATATAGCCACGGCGAACGTGTGATATATCGCGAGCGGTTGCGGCCACCTATTTTTACGAAATAGCCCACGGGGTCAAGGCTTATTTCTTCGAACGCTGCCGAACGAGAAGTGGCCTCATTTTAAATTAAATTTTAATACGACCGGATTATCTTGGAGCCCAGGAGCGCGTATCCGCGGTTTACGGGTTTGCGCGTAGTCCTACAAAATGCATAATTTAATAGGACTAGTCAGGAAATTGCAAGAATGGGGCTGGGTGGAAATCCGAAGTCGGGTATCTGGTTTTTAAACTGTGGCAATTCCGGTCTTGCTTTGCTCCGGGAGCGAGGTAATTGCAAATGGCGGGCTTAACGTACAAATGGAAACGCCGGGTGATCTTTGCGTACATAAGTTGCTAAAGTTAGCCAGCCGCTTCCAGCAGACTGCAAAAAATGTATTAGTAGAGGTTTTGTTACTTTTCTGTTGCTATTTTGTTACATAAAAATGACTTTTGTACCTTTTTCAAGGAAATTACAGTTGACTTAAATCTTAAGTTAGTTTAAGAGCACTGTCAAATTTAGTAATATATTCTGAAAGCAATAAAAATATTCCAGAAAAGCGTGATTGCCAGAAGAAGGCCTTAGCCGGCGACGGCGGGTCTCAGCTAGTGGATCTCAGCCAGGACAGGAGTAGGTCCCGCGGAGAGAATTAATTTCAACACTGCACTGAAAGAAATACTTTTTATTCTTTATTAGAATTCTATATACCATTATAAGACCATTGTATACTATATGTGACAGTTAAACAGGAATATTGGATATAAAACGCGTATTGCTAGTACAGTTGTATAGTGACTATAAACCTTATTCTTTATTAAATTATTGTATAACTAGTATACAACGTTTTTTATACCCTTTACGAAATAATAGCAATAACTGTTATTAAAGTGTTCCATATTGTTATTAGAACATCAAGTACTGGTTATAAGTTTTATAATAATAAATGTATTTAACTGTTGTATACTCTGTATGAGTTAAAAACATATGTCATTAAATTTTCAGAAATTTTATTGGATAACTGTAATTACAAGCTAAGGTTCTAATGTGAACATACATAAAACATACTTTTAAGCATTAAAAATGATGACAAATCCCTCCCAAAAATGTCCAGTTTATTTTCTTAGCAACGATGCACCCGTATTTTCTTGTATTACATGAGAATTTGCACTATAACTCTTCCACCTTAATAATGAAGCATCCCCAGAAAGGTTGAGCTTCTTTCCATATAATTTTATTTCCTCTGGTTGATTGACTGTATACCCATGCTCTTCTTTGTCACCGTTAACCTCCTGTTCCTCCATCTTATGTAAAACTTTACATCAGCGATTTCTAATAGGACCTACAAAATAATAATTTTTAAGATTTAGACAAGATTTACATTTGAAAAAACAAAACAATTACAAGCCATAAAACAGTTAGATACTTACATAATAATTTTCCATTTCACACAACGCGATATGATCATGTATCCCACAAAACATGTGCATATACTGTCCATTTTCATCAAACTAGACGTATGTAAGTCGATGCATAGCGAACTGTCGGAAATTTTACGATTGTTGTATTTTCTCTTCTTGAGTAAAGATAATAAAGACGTTGTGGTTTTGTGTGTTTATTTTGACAATGATTGAACATGTATGGACAATAAAATTGGACTGTATAAGATAGTTGAGTACCGTTCTGCTTCATGCATAGCATGCTACTGAAATCTTAGAAGGGATGAGCTCGTGCGGCGAACCCTAAATCAGCGGCTGGAATAGCAAGGTTTTTTATTGAGTCGGCGCACATCGCTCTCGCGTCTAACATATGATACAAGACTATGAATATAACTTAACAACGATCATAACCGATTATGCACCGAGAGGTGACGATCACTTAACCATTATAAGACGCGTTTTACACGTTAAAAACGGAAACATATTCAGTATAAGAACGAATAATTCTGTTAATACAATTGTTATATACAAATTCGGATTCGAAGTCTTTATACAACAAATCTTCCCTACTATACAACTGGAATATAAAGTCTATAACACCTAATAATGTATAAGTAGTTCATTATAACCTTTATTTCATAGATGCATAAGGTATATTAAGCACCGTCCAGTTAAACTGATTGACAAATTGACAAATTTTGACATTTTTATCTTCAGGCGACTTAAAGATAATTAAGAAAAACCATTTGGAAAGTAACAACTTCAACACACTGTATTTCGAAAATAGGGCGTCGAAGAAAAAAACTTTACATGAACTACCCCTATTATTTTCCCATGAGGAACTTGCACACAAGTTTTTTGGAACATAAACGGGACACCCTGTATTTTTATATAAAAATATATTTAGGTATATTGGCAAACATATCGGTTAGTTATCGTTGATTTTATCAAGAGTAAAATTTTTTCAATTTTTCTTAACTGTTTTCCAATTTTTCTAGAAAAAAGCCAGTTTTTTCCCGACACCCATTTTTTTTCGAAAATTTTGGACCTCCACCCTTATCTGCCCTTAATAAAACACCCTTAGTTACGTTATTTAATCCGTTGTCGATACAAACTGCAAAGAACAACTTTGAAATGCATCCGTGCAACTGTGGGAAATGCTGAGCAATATTTATATGATTCGTGCATTATTCATATCGTGTTGTATCACTGAGGCATCACATTTTTGTAAGGGGGTTGACCTCTTGGTCCCCTTCCAACTTTTAAGTAAGCCACGTAAAGATGTTCACTTCTGGAAAGGAAGATAACTTTCAAGTGCATACGAAAATCATACGTATTTCGTTTTAGTAATATAAGTTTGTACATATGTATATGTAAAAATGTGATATTATTTGTCTCTATTGGATAGATAACGTACATATTTTAAATAGCCTTGGGGAAGACACAATAAAAGTGTCGAAACGTCGGCAAAGCGAGATTGTACAAGGTGTTTCAAACTCGATAGTATGGGCCTACTGTGAAGATACGAAAAAAATGAATAAAATTTGGGACACGTGGTGTTAAATGGGATTATTTTATTTATTCTTAATGACATTTATGCACTTTAAACACGAACATTCAATTATTTTCTAACGACTACTTGATCCTTCCACCATCAATGTGATTTTTAGGTGGTATTTCTTTTGAAACTCTTTACGACGATATCGCTTCTAACTTAAATGGAAAAAAAAATACAGAAAAAAATCTCTAATAAAAGTTTATTAGTAGCAAGGACAGTACTGATTTGGCGTGATTAGTTTTTTTTATTCATTAATTTATTGCCAGTTATTTTGGAAATACTTATGTTCCTTTTTAGTCGTCTTTTTTCCTGTTTTCATCACACTAAAGTAAGCCTATTGCAGTACCTACGTCTTTTCCCGTCAATCAATTTCGTCTGGAAACACTTCACCGGCTGATAACCGGCCTGTATTGTTTGCTGTACGTTTTTAAGGAGACGCATCAGATATGTACACGTCTCTATTTTTTCTCGTCACATACCAGACAGAAAAAACTGTCCGTTTATCTATGGATTAGTTAAACGGCGCTTCACTCTATAATGCTGGCTCCGATTTGTCGACAGCGGCGTTAAAAAAAAAATAAAACAGATAGCGCTCTAGATAGCGGCGGTGTCAATTAGTCCAATATTGGCAATTTAATCTTGATCTTAGTATATCGAGAATACGTAATGAGATATTAAAATCGCATAAATTAAGGTCGCGTCTCTTGAAGGTCGATCTATTAATTCCATATTAATTAACGAAGGCATATTCAACCAGCCTCACGCTTTTGTAAGTTTTCCAATGAGAACAGAAAACAGCAGTGTCAAATCTTTTTTTCTCTGCAAGATGTCTGTTGTTTAATTTTCCTATTTACCAGTTCGAGATTTTGTTTGGAACTACAAGCTGCTTTCGAAAGTATACAGCGACTTGCTCATTTTTGGACCGATGACACAAACAAACGCACTCTTCAGACGCAATGAATCTGCTTCTATCCAAACGTCATGAAATACTGACAGTACATCAGTGAAGAACCTATCTTTCCGTCGCATGTAATTGCCAATAGATGGCCTCAGTAGAAATACCTATTTCTGAACTTGTATAATAACGATATTTTTTATGTATTTTTAAATTAAACGATAAATTTCATTTTAATAGACTACAAGCCCATTGGAAATTTTCAAGGGGTTATTTGACCCATCATGAATTACTTATAAATCAACACTACCACATATATAACATACATATCACAATAACTTTAGAAACTATGCCGTCAATTCTTGTTGGTACAGGTGAGTACACAGTAGGGTTTCTGATTTCTCGGCCTACTTTTTTTCTCGGGTCTTGAGAATTCTCGACTAGGAATTCCCGGGAATTCTCGAATTCTCGAGAAATTTCTAAAACTTAAAAAGTCATAATTTTAGTAGATATTGCAATGCGAAATATAAACATGCTATCACACAATCATCATTAACATTTATTATTTATTCAGTATTTTTATTAATTACTTATGTTTCTACTTCTACTAACAAAACTAAATTAAACTTTGAGTTTCTTCTTAAAAACCTTTAACTTGTTTTTTTATTAAACACTTTCAATATATGTACTTATGTTTATTTCAATGATTTTTAATCGTAGTTTTCTTCCAATAATAATTATTAATAATCATTAATCATGCAGTCTTTTAATTAAATAAATAGTAAATAAGGAATTTAACCGAAGAAATCTTTAAAAAACAAGCTTTAATTTAAAGATACAGAAGCGTTCTTCCTATTAATATCTCACTTATAATCACAATCTTTTAATTAACAAAACAAAAATAAAATAATCAACTAAAGGAACAGGAACTAAATATTTTCATAATCAACATCGACATTAGGTATCTGCTTATAATAAAATTTCTACACAGACTTATAACTAGGTACAGGGTGATTCACTATATTTTGACCCCCCTTTAACTTTTTTGTTTTAAGAGTTATAAAAAAATGTGAAATACAAAAGTTGCACGATTTTTTATGAAATTTTCCATAGTTTATTTTAATTCCTAATAATATTTCAATTTTCTACTTCTGTGTAACCCGTTTTAATTAAATACTAATACAAACTGTCAAACAATAACAATGTTACCATGGCATTACTGCCTGTCATTGTCACGACCTACCGTATATAAGATTGTCCATGAGTAATTGACCTCACACGGTCTAATTAGTGAGATTTACTTAAAATACCTATACGCATTTTGGACTATATCAATGTCCGATATGTCAAAATATATTACAACTAAATCTAAATCCTTACGTAATTGGAAAAAAGGCAGAAATGCCTGAAAGAGGTCTAACAATTACAAGATGCCTTATTTTCTTAATAAAAAAAACATCATTTCGTTTTTTAATATTATCTCGACTATTATTAGAGATGGACCCAACAAACCTTATCTGACTATGCTCGACAAGGAACGTTCTATCCAAATATGTAAAAATAAGGAGGGTGTTCCATTTAAATTAACAAAGTTAACATCCGCGACCATTTTGTTTGAACTTCATTTGTTTTTCTACTATAATTTTCGAAAACTTCATAAAAAATCGTGCAACTTTTGTATTTCACATTTTTTTATCTCTTAAAACAAAAAAGTTAAAGGGGGGTCAAAACATAGTGAATCACCTTGTACATTAAAAAAATAAGAATCATCAAAATAAACTAAAGCCTTAAAAACTTAAAATAAATAAATCATGAGCTGGTAGAGAAACCACTTTAACCGCTCAGTTATTTGCCGAGAAACGAATTGAACGCATGAACGAAACGAACTCCAGTCAAGAACTTAAGACGCACGTGATTTTTAAATTTCTCGATTTCTCGATACTTTTTTCTCGTCTCGAGTAAGGCCAGATTTCCCGGGAATTCTCGCTTCGAGAAGTCTCGACCAGAAACCCTAGTACACAGGTAAGCTAAACCTGTCCACCAAGGGGTGTGGTGTTCGACAAAATATTTTTGTACGGCATTTCTAAAGTATATAGGTTATACAAAAAGTAAGTATTAACAAAATATAGTAATGCCGTACAAAAATTTTTCACCGGGAAATCCTACTTTTCAGAGGGAAATTAATTTTCCTATAGTAAGCACATGTTTCATGAAAAATGTACGGCATGACCAAAAATGTCATTATTTTATAAAATAGAATTAAAATTAGTGAATTTGATGTTGGTTCAAATCATCCCCCATACGCTACTTACAAATAGAGGGTTGCACCCTGTATTCCTATCACCTGCATCAGCAAGTACATACGGCGTCGCTTAATAATTTATCTATGTATCGATCCGAAAGTAGTAGTATAAATAAATTTACAAAACAAAACTAGCTGATCCTTGGAAGCTTGTGTCATTTTTCGTTTAATCACAGCTGCCTAACCGGCACCTAATCTCTATAAGTAGCTTGTACTTCTTTTATGTAATACTCATTACAGGTAAGAAATAGATAAGTAGTTGATAGGTTGATTGACAGCCGTTGCTGCGAATCTCTGCGTTTGCTGCTACGCTTATCAAAAGAGGACATGCCGAACGGTTTATTATTGCTTGACCTTGAGATTTAATGTAGCCGTAGGAAAAAACACGTTAATTTATTTTACTTAATGAAAAAAATTAATTACGCCGGGAGATGTCGAGGAAACATTGACATTTAATGTCTTTCTTTTTGTACAGTCTTGTTTTTGAACATGAAACAGCGTTACGTAATGTGTTTCTCTTGATCTTGAAGCACCTTAAAAGATTGTCTTGTCAAATTATTTGTCTGTAACATTTTTTGTATTGAGTATTTCTCACCACACTCGGCAAATAAAAATACGTTGAGGATCAGTTCAATTTTAGAAGGATATGAAGTAAAATACAGCTAAATTTAAATAAAATGCTTTGGAATGTAGGTATTTTGTAAAGTTTTTATATTTATTTATAAGAACAAATACGAACCAGGTAAAAATTGACCGCTTGATATTTTTTAATTAAATAATTACACAACATTGTTGGTGTATCGCAGAGAGTTACAAATTGCTGTTTTTAATTAGCAGTCGGGTTGTATTCTTTGCGATTTACGAGTTTCAATTAAATCTTCAGCATTTCTGTGGCGATTTAATAACTTTGTGGTTTTGTGTACCTTGTTTAAAATGTAGCATGTTTCATATTGAGTTTTTAATAGGCCACCTAATATTCGTATTCATTTTTATGGTATTGTATTTAAAATATGGGGGGGGGGGAATGTAAAGGTAATATAGACAAATTATGTGCAATTGTAAAAAGGCAAAAACACAAGCAAATATCGTAGTAAGACAATATTAGAAGACAAAAACGGTTAACTTTAAGAATAGGAAACCTTTATGAAAGTTCCCCATAAAATTGACGTAGAATCCAAAATTGCAATAATATAGTAATAATTATAATAAGTAGTCTCTGAAAAATGTCTAATGTCTCGCCACCGTGACACACCCTGTATATCGTTCGATGTACAAAACTCGTTAATTTGTTTCTGTGGTACAATATAAATTATTAACAATTAACACATTTGCCAAAAACATTGAGATAAACTAGAAGAAGATCTACTAGTTTTCTGAAGAGTGCACAGATTTCAAGTGGAACATACCATGTAAATTAAGTTGTTTAACTACTGTATCAGTGTTATTCAAATTTAGGCACTTCGGAAACGTTCCGTGGTAAACAATTTAAAAATAATTCGTTATTCATCGCTTCAATAGTCAATATTGACGGATAAAACCGTATTTACCATACAAGTTTTATACTTACGTTATTTATTTAACATCTCGCCGTAATCGATATATATTTAAAAACAATGTTAATGGGTTTTTATTCAAAATATTGTATCCTGTAGATATGGATATCTAAGCGTTATGGTTTAAATGGTACAGAAAGAAAACACGTTGTTTTGTTTACCAGTGACCTATTTTTTATTCGAAATTCAATATTCTCTTAAAAATTTAATAAGGTACGCCTGTGTAACTTTATACAAGGTGTCGTACTGAAAGCTCTGGAAAATACTTAAAAATTAAGGTGAAATCAATAAAATTGTTTCTATGATATTAATGTCTATTAGGGTGGCCCAAAAAAAACGAATATTTTTTTCGTGTCTCTTGTGAAAATATGTTAGTATCATGTTTTAAGAGCCCTCTCAGCTCAAAAAAGCTCGTTTTTTTAGAGGTCGCTCAAGATTTAAAAAAAAATCCAAAATCGTCAAAAATTGAATTTTTTTAAATTTTTTTTTCCGTTATTTTATTATTTTCTAGGTTGAAAAAAATCTCGATTCTGAAGATTTCAAATCGATATTTTAATTTCTAAAGGTCACTCATAATTATTTTAACTTAATTTTAAATAACTTAATAATTTTAAATGTTTTCGAGCGACCTCTAAAAATAACAAATAATTTTTTTTATTGAATTTGATGAACAAAAGAATATAAATAAATCACGAGACACTTAAAAAATTTCTCGAGGCAAAATTTATTACCGCACTGTGAGTACCAAATATCTATAATTTTTTAATTTTTAAAAATTTAAGTGCCGTGATTTATTTCTATTCTTTTTGTTCATCAAATTCAATAAAAAAAATTATTCGTTGATATTTATTTTTAGAGGTCACTCGAAAACATAGGCAACCTACTTTGAAAGTTAAAAAATTATGAGTGGCCTTTAGAAATTAAAATATCGATTTGAAATTTTCAGATTCGAGATTTTTTATTCATTTATCATTACTCTATTTGATGCTGAAGTATTGGCAGTTAAACTTCTTACACCCTTTATATGACAATGTATACATTGTTCAAATACGTTTGTTTACACTTCCTTATATACCAGCATGCCTTCTCAAAATTCTCAGGCTACCTTAAAAATTAACACACCTCTGCACCAAAAACCGTAAATGAACAATGAATATTTTGAGAAGACAAATAAGAAATTTAAAAATATGCATGCGTACATTTGTTTTAGTGGGTGTAAGACTTCAATATGTCGTGTTATTTTTTATGTGGGCATTGTTAAGTGTGTTTTTATAGGAACTAGAAAAGATACGGTAGGATCATATTAAAGTAAACGTAAGTTAAACATGTATGTTCTACATACAGGGTGTCCCAATATTCCACGTACCCCGCCTTATCCTTTTTACCTTGATTTAATGAAATATTGTTTCATATTCTTTTAAGAGAACCGTACGGAACAATATAACCCTTAGATACCATCCGATAAAACAATTTCCTCCATTATATTCAAAAATAGACAATCTGAAAGCGTTTTGCTCACCATTGATATTGTTTTGTTAATAATGGTCGTCTGACGTATTTAAAAATAAACTGCTCTCAAAATAAGTAGGTGGATATTCCTCTTCAAATCACTACAGATACAGAATATTCTAGAGATGTATTTTTCTTACAAAACGTCACAATATCTCTCCCTGAGGATGTGATGTGTATCCTTTCCAAAGAACTCATCCGATCAATCATAGGTACGGAGCACAGAACTCGAAGTTAATGCAACGACATTCCATTAAGTTTTTAAATATTCAATAGAGTATTCAGTGCTCTCTTATCTCGCTCCGACGATGGTATATAAGATGGCATAGGCCGATAGGAAAATCACATGAAGCAGAGAGCTTTAGATTCGACGTCCGCATCCGCATTCTGCTTGGGACGCGTCTCCACATTATGAGACCAGTGGCGTGCGAGGCTGGATCGACGCAATACAAGATTATCAAGTGCTTTTCAAATTAAACACGCATCATCAGTGATCATGATTCGAATAGTAAAATATTTACGATATCCCTGCAACAAAAATTACTAAAAGTGTGCTTGATGCTGGCGACGGACGGGTATTTATAGAGATTAACGTGAAATTGCCTGCATTTAAAATTAATCGTTACGAAATACGATTAAAATTTGAAGAGTGTGCTCCATTTTTGATTTCGGATTAACAAACCTCCCATAAATAACTCGGGCCGGTAAAATATTCAGCGAATGTCTGGGTGTTGCATAATTAGAGTAACAATTTTACCGAGCTTTTAGGCGCCTGGCGTTTTGAAACAGCTCGAGTGAATAGTATTTCCGCATGTTGACAGGTTTGCCAGTACCATATACGGTGTACAATAATCCATTAGTGTTTTTTGCCGTGATCAGATATGGAAAAAATCTGGTAATTATTGTAATGAGGCAGACATGATAGTCATACAGCCGTTTTAATATAGCGTTTTTTTTTATAGTGCATATAGGGTGTCACAAATAAACAGGGCATACTTAATTGACAAGTTTTCCATTCGTATATCTAATGGATCATATACAATTTTCAGTACCCTTTGGTCGCAATATGTTCTCACATACACCCTCTGAGTATGTGTCAGGAATTTTAATAATAACCACACAGTCTTTGTCATGTCATATTAGTTCTTGTCTAACATGAACGCGAATTACCTTCTTTAATTAAAATTGATCATCACAGAGATACTTTTTTGTTCTTTAGGTGATCCAACCCATTTACTTTTCAAGTATGGTCTTTCCGAAGACAGTTAAACAATAATAACTATTTTTACAATACCTTAAATTATTGGCTTTAACCGGACAATGTCAGTCAGCTGAAAAAAAAAAAAAACAATCTGGAAAGAAATTGAAAGGTGGTTTAAGGGAATCAGTACAAACATTGGCAGAATTAGTTTTGCTAATTTACTGTTTTTATTCGTAAAGTTAAAGGCATATCGGTGTATTTGTAACATTGGCAGTAAACTACATTGTATGTTTGTACGCATACATTTTACTTCTTTATGTACGACATAGAAAATTGTGCCAAACGAATCTGCGTATTTAGTTCGGATTCCTGTCATCCACTGCCAAAATGTAATTTACAGTTCTCGTATGATGAAAATATGATACATATCATAAATATTTCGAATTTAAATTATATTTTTTTTCTGAATAATATAAATGTTGCTCTGGCACTAGTATACTTCAGATATAATATGTTTTATCTCTGTTGCAATTTTTATGACAAGTTTCACATGTGTAACGCATTAGATGGGTTTGGAAAGTTCCATCTGTTATTTTAATCATTTTCTTCTGTTTTTGAAAGACGATTTATTGAGAGAAATGATGACCATACCTAGTTTATAGTTCAGATATATTATATTATTTTTTGTGTGTGTATTTGAAACCTATTTAATTAAATTGATGATTTCCAGCTGCATAAATACAATCATTTTTCCATCAGGAATCATAATTATAAAAAGATTTCTGAATTTTTTCAAGCTCAATTTTGTGAATCGGATAATCTGGATTCCATACCACTGAAACGTGTTCAAGTCTTGACCTAACAAAAGGTTTAAAAAAATTGAAATAATCTAGAATTCTGGAATCTAATAATAAATCTTAAATTCCTATAAATGCTAGCCACAACACAATTTTCATGGAATATATTTGCTGTCAAAAATCTCGCCAAGATCTTTAAGGTGATTGTACTATAGAATGAAATTACGTATTTAATTTATAATTGAATTATACAGGGTGTTAGAAACTTAACTGTCTTAATTTTAGCAGAGATAGAATACATTAAAATAAACAAAAAAAACCTTACATGATTTGGGTCCTAAACTTAACCATTTCCGAGAAAAAATTATCAAAATCTCTAACTTGATGTACAAAAGATCGATCTATTAAGGAATATTGACATAACTACGTGCATAGAATATCATAAAATACAATGTTTATCACTTTTTTGAACTGTTTTATGCTTAATTCTAAAAAATTCGATAAAATTCATATCGGGCAATTTGACAACGGCGCAGCTGATAACACGAGGCACTATAAGCTGTCCAGCATTACGCAGTTTAGTTGGTATCTGGAATTGGACCGTGTCTGAGTGTTTTTTGTGTAACACTATCGGATCCTTGTGGTACCTCAAATGTATCTGTCAAATCAACAGACTTGTAGCAAAATAATTCTTGCAGATAATACTGTGATCGAACCTGTCGAATTCACTAGAAAAGTCAGGTCGAACCCTTCTGTTCAAGTTGCTGAGTTTGGTTATTTTCTTGTTTGGTCCTCTGCTGAGTCGTCGCCTTCTTTGATGTCTTCATTGGCTTGCGACGGGCCTCTTGAAGTGTTGGAGAGGCGCTTCTTGCCTTTATTACGAAGTCGTGCTTTTCGAAAGGTCGGTGAATTTCGTCCAGGCTCAGCTGATTAGATACTTTGGCAAGTAATCCGTGTTGATTGTATCTCCACGACTGTATCGTTGAATAACAAACGTTTATTTCGTCTTCACCTTGTCACACCAAACACTTTTGTACCGCTGGGTAGGTCCACCGTGTAAGATCGTTCCAAGGCTGCCGCTGCTTTGATTGATGGCGGAGTGTGTCCGAAACGAGAGTCGGTAATATAACGTCCCAAGTTTCTCAAACTCCTGGCGCCGCCGGTCAGGTATTTTTTTATTTGTTCTCGCCTAATATGTACTCGGGCTGGTGTTTGTGCACAATCGTTTTATGTGCTTAACAAATACCGGATAGCCAGAACGTGGTCTGGCGGCATTTTTTTTCGGAAAGGATAAATTGGACACGATGCTCGGCTTATTTGCTTTATGGTCCAGGGGACGGTCCTTTCATTATAAATAGCCACTCGCAGATAATTTCATTAATTCTGATATGGGATATATTAAATGGAGTACAGCTCTTTTTTAATGTTGGTATCTATGCTTTTTGTGACATCAAGTCTAGAGTGTGTATATATTCAATTTAAAAAGCATACCCTCTCAAAGTTTCAGACAGTACATCTGTTAATGTTACATTTTACCAAACTGTCTAGGCTCTTGTACGAAAACCGAGCATTGGTTTAGTCAACCATGAAGGGACCAAACCTAGAGTAGTGCAAGCAAAGCCTATCCCTTCGTGTGAACAACTTGACAACACTGGCAACAGTGTAACTTATAACTCTCTTTTTCTTATCATATCATTTTTTATATCATCGTACCGTCATCCACTTCTTTAGCCGGCTTTGTAGACAAGGGCTTGCCAGCAGGAAAAAAATTTGAATATGTTTCTGGAAAAAAATATAATTGATGTCGTCATTAGTCGTTTCTGTCAAATCCCAACTGTAATACTTTCGATTGAAAATGGACTTTACCTCATCCCATTTAGCGCCACGTGTACCAAATTTTATTTAAATTTTTTGTATCCTCACAGTAAGCCACATACTATCGAGATTGAGACATCCTGTACATATAAATGTACCTCAATTTCTCAGGTATTCATTTCTCGTTCTCAATGTGCATTAGAACTGCCAGTTTACACACAATTATTTTATGTATATGTCTAACGAATAGGAAATACCTGGAATCTATCCGTGACCATTCATCGTTCAAGATTTATTGGATTTGTGTCGTATAATGAGAACGGTCGTTTAGAATATTAAGTTTTTTTTCTCGTTAAAACAGGCAACTCCCAGACGTTTTGATTTATGCTTATGTGACATTTAATAGACTATCCTATGTACCTATGGCTATTACGGAACTTTCAAATGGACGACTTGCATGTTTAACCTTTTTTTAGTCGGTTTATTTAAACGCATATATCTGAAATCTCTGTTTTTATGAGATATTTCTCTCCAGAAATAGGTATTACAATACAGTAAGCAATTTTTCATTATTATACATTTTTTTTAAGAGGGATCAACACTTTTGAAAACTGCTGTCCATATGGAATTTGCCAGGTTATATGTCAACTTTGTTTCTTGCAAGTTATTATTATATAGTTTAGAATTGCACTATTTAAAAAACAAATCTGGAACAAATAAAAGTTAAAATTAAGAAAATTAAGTCACTTAAATAGTACAAAATAATTGCAGTCAACTAAGTCAAGCTAAAGTTCCCATCCACATGTATACAACTTCTACATCATTTCTACAAAAATTTTCAAAATGGTGTTATGTGAAATAAGCTAATTTTGAAAAAAAAATTTTTTTTAACCAATAAAAAAATAGAAAACGAAAAATCACCAAAAATTTGAGGATTTGCAAAAAATGTCAGTTTTTTATAAGAAAAAAAAACAAAAATCAAAAATGGTAATCAAGATATTTTCTTTTTTTTTCGAAAATTGAAAAAAAAATAGTGGAGATAGGTCCAGATAATTTTGATCTATTTTTTTTTTCAAAAAGTACGTTTAAAAAAAAAGTCCCGATAACTCAATATTTGAAAAAGTTATGGTTATTTAAAAGAAAGCTATTTTTTTCAAAAATTTTTTTTGAGTTGGGTGAGAAAATTTGAAAAAATTCGAGAGGTTTTCAATGGGGTAGAAAACAATAAAAAAAGTTTCAGCCAAATCGAAAGGGGTCACTTTGGCGTGGAATGCCTGAATATGTATTAAAATGTCGAGATCGTCTCATTTCGAATATGTATCACCAGGAAACCAAAACTGTGGATTTACTTACTAGAAAATAGATTATTTTGTATTATCTAAATGCAGCTGTTCTATCTACTAATCCTCATGCGTTATTATGTATGTGAAGGGACTATCACTGTTGAATTGTTAACGAATTTCGGTCATAGAAATGTCATGGTATGACTGATAGTGCATTTTTATTTCAGTTCATTCTCGTGTTCCATATCTTTTTAAAAGTTGGAAACTTTAGCCATTTAGTACTCCATTCGCTGTAGCAACAGTAGTTTTATTCCAATGTAAACTATTGTAAACGCGCACCCATGTAGATTTACGTGTTTCACAAACTGATATTTGAGCTTCATGATACCTATAGTTAGTAATAAAACATGAACTGACGGTGCAACGAACGTCGGCTTACATAAAACGGTTTGTTTACCTGTTAAGTTTCTCCGTGAATAAGGCTATGTCGATAAAGAAAGGGCATGGCTGAAAACAAACGTGACCGGGTTTAAGAGGTATTTCGCTATGTTCGTTGATTATCTACGCGCAAAAATTAGTCCTAGAAACTTGATAATCTCTTCAAATTTTCACTTTTACACAAATAAGAAGTGGATCTTCTTTGTGGAAGGGCGAAATGGGCGGTGACTATTAGACGCCTTCATTATAGCCATCTTTCTCTATCGCACGAATTTCTATGACTTACTTTATCGGTCTCATGTAACGGCCGATGAACCATGAGGACTTTCCGACCCTGTATGAAGATTTGAAGTCAAATTGAAAAATATTTCTCACTAAATGAGATATATCTAAACGGTACAGGAAAATAATATGTTGTAGAGTGAAATTCAATTAAGCAAGAATGTCTATGTAACTTTTTTATATATACCCATCGTGAAATAGAAAATTACTGTATTTACCATGGAACTTAAGGCGTTGTTTTCTGCAGTGTTACAGCGCGGTAAGATGCCCCAGGCTAATACATTCTAAATGTTTTTAATTTGTTAATTTCAGAGAACAATTCGCGTTTGCAATACCTTGAATCCATTTTTTGTAGTTAGTATGCGATATGATAGACACGTAATCCATTTAATCTAATCTACAGCTCTAGAGATGAATATCAATTAGCGTTGAAATAACCGAGTGGGCGTAGCAAGAAAAAAATATAAACGCTATTTTATGTCAGATACCCAACGTATTAGAAATAAAAAAAATTCTCATAAAAGACAGATACAATTTGAATAATCAGTTTTTTTGCGACGTTATATCGTATTCAGACAGGGTCCTAAAATATTTTTGGTTTTCCCACTATTGCCATTCATTTAAATTCGTGTCAACGCTCTTAAAACTAATTGAGTTTGATCCAACCCGATATGTAAGTCTGTCAGGAGTTTCTTTCATGATGCCATTTCAAAATAATATCAAACGTGAATCAAAAATCCCGTATTGAATTTAAAGTATACGATTAACATATGAATGTGTAAACATAAAAAGGATATTTCATTCGCGAATTAATTTGCTTGTATAAATCACTGTTCTTATTTCGGTAAAGTGCCGGGTCTATTTATAAAGGGTGTTCTCTAAATGGTTGAATCTAGACTTTAATTCATCTTTAATTGTTCAAATCTATTACAGGCTCTGTTAAATATTTTATAAGCAGCATTCCAGATATTGTATTAAAATTTTTCCTTATCGAAATCTCGTGTGGAAGTGTAGGGACAAAGAAATCGTTGAAATAAGTCGATTTTATCTCAGTGCGTCGTATCTAATCTAATATTTGCCAATTGGAAATTCCTATTATATTTTGTTTGAAGGTGGGTACCGTTCACCAACAGCTATTTATGGGACGGTGACAAACTACTCACAGTTATGGTACCACATATGTTAACAAACCATTCGCTCTCTAAAACCTATGCTTGTTTACTGTATAATAGCCGTACAATACGATTTTCGCTCATTTGCATTTAATCTGCTTATATATTGGCGAATGCATTAAGATAAGTAAATTAAACTGTCATTAATTTTTTATGTTCAAAGGTCATTGGCGTTTAGACCAAACTGGTACATGCCATATGATGTATGAGTGAAATGTGGTAATTAAGTTGAAACTCCTCGATCAAATTTCTCAAGCTGTTTTTTTTTCATAAATTCCACCGTGTTGTTTTATATTTCAATGACCTTCCTTAAGATTAACAAAAGAAACAGTTGGCTGTTTTGATCTCAGTTGTAAAAAAAGTATTTTCATTAAAGCGTAAAAGTAATGTCAATAGAAACTTTCTCGTGACAAAATATTTAATTTGGACTTTGTAAAAACGAAAAAGATGATAACATTAAAGTACAAATTGTAATCAAGCAATCCACGTTATTATACCAAGAGTGTGAGTGTGAGTGTGATTATACCACAATCTGTGTGAGTGAAAGCAATAAAGGTTCGGTGTGAATCCGCTGAGTGAAATTATTGAGTGCATTTTCACTCAATATTGGGCATTTTGATCATTTTAATTATTTGTGATTGTATTTAAACTAAAACTGAGTAGTTTCACTCAAATATGGGTACTCCTTAAATAAACTATTCAAGTAAACTTGTATTTGGTTTACTTGTACCTAAATCAGAGTAAATGTCACTCACTATTGAGTGAGTTTAAATGTATATTAATTTTAGCTGGTGTCTCAGCTGGAGGGTCTCAGCCAGGACAGAAGGAGATCCCGCAAAGTGGATTCATTTCAACACTGTATATCCTAATTCATCATTTATGAGTTTTATGAGTATTTATTTTTGCACTCAACTAAAAACCAAGTCAGAGTAAAAAATTACTCAATAATAGTTAAATTTAGATCGTATTAGAAAAAAAGTCAGCTCTAATTTGGTTTTATATACTCAGAATAGAGTCAAAAGTCGCTCAATTGATAGTTAGTAGTAAATCGAATTTGAGTAAAACTCACTCATTTCTGATTTCTGATGCAATAGTTTCACTCATACTAATAGAGTGAAACTTTCACTCAATTGAGTGTGGAAAGAAATTGATACATTATTGTGTAAAATTGGGTAAAATTTAAGTGAAATTTTTGTACAGTGTATAACGTCCATTCCCAAATATAATTTAGTATAAAGCACTATTTAATTAACAAATTATTAATATACAAATCATAAATATTGATTAGAATAACAAGAAATTAACAAACTCATACTTGAGTAAACGAAAATGTACTATTTTAAGATCAGAAAATATTTTGTTTGTTTTGCAGTTTGTAGAGAATTAATTGCACTTTTGCAACGAAATGTCTTCACTTAACCTTGTTAAAATTTCCCAATGTTTGTGCATTTTAAGATTTTATGTTTTGTTTACTGCATTCACGAAAAAGCTTATTTGCATTGCGATAATCTCAAATATAATTGTTGCTAATGCGTTTTTTATTACAGTAAATATTTAAAGATTCCAACATCTTCGTTTGAATTGATTACTTTTAATCAATGCAGCGGACAAAATTTTTTGTTCGTTTCATAAGGAGATTTCAGGACATCGATACAATATACATACAATGCGACATCCTGACAACTCAATAGAAATCTAAGGAGGCCATCATATCCTTCATAAAAGGCGGGAGAGGAAATTCACAATCACCACAAGAGAATAAAAATACTGTATGACAGTCAGAATGTAATATTTTATTATTTTTTTTTAATTTGTACTTTAGGTACATACTTAAAACTTATTGAGAACGTTTGGAATTTAGTCAGCGGTTCCAAAAATGTTTTTTCGTATTAGGGTGGTAAGTCAGTAGGCACTAAAAAAATATATATCAATTGAGTTTCCTCGGTACCTCGATTTATTTGCTGTGCAAATATCCTTCCAATAGATAAAAATATATACAAATATATGCAGTTCCTGTGACGGAAATTAATTACGAGGTAACAGAGCTATCTGTACGTGAAAAATCGCCACATATTAAACTTGCCAAATAGTGTTATAAGCGGTTCTGTAATAAACGATTACTACCAAATGATAAATTTAACATCGCCCTAACGATGAACGTGATTTATCCTCAGTCTTTATCTGTTTAATTGATCGTCTCATTAAACTCCGGTAAAAGGTTATTCGACCCGTTTAAATCGGAGCCAATTCAGTGCTGAAAAACAACGCCTTATATGGTTACCCTAAAAGGTGCATATTAAGTATGTACTTTCACTTTTTTTATTTATAGTTTTTGCGAGTAGTAGCCGACCGCGTTGACTAGGTCAATATAGAACAGAGTTGGCTATGATCCGGCCATAATTAAGAACCAATTTCGCAACGGAATGCGGATTGGTTCCGAGAAGGATATATACACTGGATTTTTAATTTACTAGAGAAGATCGAGCTTCTCTAAATGTAATCTCAATCACAAAAAAAATATTGAGTTTCATTTATAAGGGAAGGGTATATTACTTTTAATTTGACTACTAGATTTTTTATGATGAATTAGATGTACCAAGGGCGTCGCCAGCCAATGGGCTGGGGGGGGGGGGCAAGATAAATCATAGGTAGGTTTCAGATATACAATACCTATGTATGTTTTCAGCCACGAAAATTGAATAATTTCAAATATTTCGAATTTTCGCATCTGAATCGATATTAATCATAATATTATCATATCCGTATGGGTAAAATTGGGGCAATTTTCATGAAATTGTACTTTCACAATTAAAAATTGAAGAATGAGTCTCACTGGTCGATAATTCTAATTTCACATGAGGAAAACAGATTGTATTAATTAATAAGTGGGCAAAGGTGTTACATGTTTTTAAAGGGTGGACATTGCCATTGAATATTAAAGAGGACATTGAACAGATGTCCTCTGCAACTCATTTGGCATACTCAACTTCTTTTAAGAAAATTTTGTCTGCAACCGAACCTGTTTCTTCAAATTTGGCAATTAATCCTTTCAAAGTGTCACTTGAGGCGTTCGTTGTACCGAAAATTCTACGTAATTTGCGCACAGTCTCAGCTACATACTCTCACCATTTCGTCTAATGCAACGTTTCTACTACAACATGTAACTCTGCACAATGCTGCCAACTGTTCGGAATGGCTAACAATTCAAATTCTACGTTACTTTTGGGACGTTCTTTATCTAGGTAAGTATTGAGCAAACTATAAATGATCTATTGCGTATCTATTATACATATATGAAATTTCATTCTGGCACACGATACTAAACATGTTCAACATATCTCACGTATTAGTATCGTTATATTTATATAACGTAATGATTTCAATTGTCTCCTATAAAACTCTCCTACGTACGCGAGTGGAAAGTAACACACTGAGATCATATCTTATTAAATTTTGTCGCAGTAACGAAATAAATCGAAAACAAAAGAGGTGTAACATTCTTTGACGTTAACTGGCAATTACAATTTTTGAGTATAATTGCAGGTAATAGCATTAATGTTTTTGCTGGGGGATAATGTTTAATTATCCAATTAAGTTAACCTTACCGAATTTTGAACACCAAAGCTCATTAATTGCCTTGGCTTGTGTTAACAAAAAACGATAAAATCCAATTAGCTCACGTCGTTTAAAGAATGTTACAAAAGCAAAGTATGGAATCGTTTCTTTTTTTAATTAATGTGTTCTATACAGCATGTTTTTCAGCAACAGTGTGTTGCTTCAACTACTGAAATGACAAATTTACAATAAAAATGCAATATATAATTTAACAGCTTTAATACAACTGGTTCAGTTATCGAGGTTATTAACACCATCAGTCAGCAATGCAAGGGTTATTGAGTTTGTTAACACTTTATTGAGAAATGTTCGTTTAAAAGTCGTGTATATGATAGAATTTTATATCGAGAGCTACACGTATCCTAAAATTGATGTAAGAATAAATTCCGGACCTGATGTTTAGTCTTGGCAAAAAAGCAAGCTGTATGTAATATTTTTAAATAGTTTTGTTGATATAAATGAACAAGGTAGGCAAGGAAGTTTGGCTGATTTTAAGTGCTTATAATTTATATGTATTTATAAAATATTGACGGCGTTAGGAATCTTACTGGTTGTAAAAATGATCTATATAGCCTGTTTAATATACGTTCAGAAAATAATTGAATTATTTTTTAAACTTTATTATCAATTTTTATATGGTCTTTAAAGTCTGTGACGAATTTGCTTTCATGTCGTACTTTAAGCACTGATTGTAATTTGGGAAATAACAAAAGAACAAGAACCATGAGTTGTCCCGCCACAAAATGTCCTAAATTTAAGATAATTTAATACTTGTAATGTTTCTTTGTAACGTTAATTCACCAATGACGATGTAAAAACTGATCTCTAGTGAAATGTTTGGCATAATTTAAGCTACTGTAAATTATACTTATTGTAAAATATATTAGATGTACATTTCTTACACTTGTAGTTTTGTTCTAATTTATGTACAGGACGATATTGTAGCATCGCAAATTATTACTTTCTATTGTAATTAATTGCATATAAATAGATGTACGTTTAACATGAGACAACTGGAAGCTAGTTGGCAAGCCTAAGTGGCATCACTTTTATTTTTAAACGTGTTTGGCAAAGGATATCCTATCGGTGCAACTTACCAGTAAATTGATTTTTAAGGTGTCTAATTGTTAGCATAGAAGTATCAAATTATGTCTATAATGGCCGTGTCATCTCATCCTTTGCTTATTTTATGGCAAATATTTTCTAGGTAGGGTCTTACACTATTATTACACCTTTATAGAAATTTAATTATACATTAATGTATTATTATTATTTAAAAAAATGTGCTCATTTGCATATTAGGTATCCATATTTTTATTTCAAATTGCAGACTAAAATGTTGTAAAATATGTCAAGAAAATAAAAATTAAAGGTCCTTATCAAAAAAACGGTGCGGTGCATTTTAGAAAAAGGTTTGTACTTTTTTCTTTACCTGGGAAATGTTTCTTTAATGTGCGGGTGCTTTCTAGCGGGACATCCTGTATATGATAATTTGTGCTCGGACTACACCAGTTATTTGCTCAACAAGCATATTTTCAAGAAACTCTAGAACATTTGATACAATTTGTGTTAAAAAATTGGAGCAAAATGTGATACAAGGTCAAAAGGTCTAACATATTTAAAAAATGTGTTGTCTTATATTGCGTACAAATTCAAATAAAAATGGGGTACAGAAAAGAAAATTAAATTATTTCGTTTTGTTTCTATAGAAATGTAATTATTCAAAGAAATATCTTGTATTCTTGCTGTTCTGTTACACACGACAAAGACTATTCACTTAAAAAGCAGCTACTACAGTGTATAAAAAATTTCACTCAAATTTCACTCAATTTTACTCAATTTCAGTCCACACCCAATTTAAAGTTAACTTTTTTTCTATGATTTAAATTCAACTATTATTGGATCATTTTTTACTCAGACTTGGTTTTTAATTAACTAAATATTCAGTGCAAAAATAAATCACTCATAAATGATTAATTAGGATATACAGTGTTGAAATTAATTCACTTCATGGGGCCTCCTGTCCTGGCTGAGACCCACCAGCTGAGACCCGTCGCCGCCGGTTAAGGCTTAGTCTCCTGGCGATCACGCTTTTCTGGAGCATCTAACGGGCCTCTGTCAACTGTGGTCGAGATTACAGAAGCAATATGTAAGTGGTGCCATCTTCACGACGCCATTCAAATTACTCGAAATTAATATACAGTTAAACTCCCTCAGTAATGAGGACATTTACTCTGATTTAGGTACAAGTGCACCAAATACGAGTTTTCTTGAAGAATTTATTTAACGAGTACCTATATTTGAGTGAAAGTATTCAATTTCAGTTTAAATATAGTCACAAATGAGTAAAATGGTTCAAAATGCCCAATATTGAGTGGAAATGTACTCAATAATTTTATTCACGCCGAACCTTTATTGCTTTCACTCACACCGATTTTTTTACAATATCTAGTATTAGAAATATATGTTTTTTTAATAATTTCACTCATTGGATTCACACCGATTTTTTTACAGTGTAGAGAGAGGGATACTTTTGTACCCATATTTTACTTAGGATTGTTTCATCAGGTAACTTCGTGTTTCTCTTATGAAATTAGTAGATATTCGCAGAATAATATAAGTTTTAAAAAAAATTACATTTTGAAACGGCAGTTGGAGAAATAAAAATGATTATCGTTATGTTAGCTATAAAATCTTAACGTATATTTACTCTAACAGCTTAATAACCAAGTAGCATCAATCCAGTGCCAAAAATTTTGTATATCCACCACCTGTAGGTACTGAGGTTTATGCTGGCGCTATTAAAGCAACATCTGGATATATTTCTGTTCAATAAAACGTTATTTTAAGAATATTTCGGTGTAGTTCGCAACGGGAAGTTTGCCAACTAAAACAAACAAGTTTTTAAAATTAGTTTAACCACTGACCTATAACAGGATCTTTCGGTACTGAGATTTAATGAATGAAAACACAAATATTTACCGGTTATTGTTATAATATCTGGTGACCTTGAATCGTGTTTGGATTACTTCAATTAACAAACATTGAGTAAGTGGAATCTGGTCGATGAAAATTTCCAAATGTTGTAGCTTTGTAACTGGAGAGCATACCCATGTTTATTTTTATAATATTTTCCTTATAATACACCTATAAATTCATATAATATACATGCGCTGTGACAATTTTTATGATATCCTGTGATATAAAGAACACAAGTGGCTGCGTTTTTAAGAAAAACTAAAAGAGAAATTCTCGAAATTTGACCACATAACTTCAACACGCGTAGTTTAGACAATACAACTGTCAGTGTAACTTTGAAAACACATAGGATTGATAATTTATACTGTTTTCATATAATGTAGTGCTTTGGTTTGTCCATTATTATTATCATCATTTAACACAAAGTATCTGAAATGTGCGGGATTGGAATTTTGTCGAAACTGTTTCCGTACGAGCCTCGAACTTTTCGCGAACACTGATCGATTTTGGTTTTCAACGTTGTTGTTAATTGTATATTTTATTTATATTTTGCCACACTGTAAATAAAAAATTAAAAATATGCTTGTCTCAATGAAGGATTGTTTGTAACTAACCAGTTTTAGTCTATTTTTAAATATCGCAATGGGATGTAGATGATTACGTCACTATAAAACACTGTCCACACTATGCAGGGTAGTTACAAAATATGTAGCCAAATTATGGACACAAACTCAAAAACATTTTTTTTTCTTATTTATGTGTAAAAAAAATCGAAGTCAAGCCTTGGCGCTTTTGATTCTCGGAGTAAATTTTGTACTAAAAATAGTTTTCTATATGAAATATTTTTGAAGGGTTTTAAAGAATAAAACTAATAAAAATTATTGATATAAATAATATTATATAAAAGGTAATCGTGATTCAAATTATGTTTTTTTTTTAAGAAAAACACTTTAAATGTTATCGTTTTATTAAAGAGAACTGAAATTGTAGTTCTTTTCGTCGTTTACTCATTAAAAAATAAATATTTTGTTTATTTTTGTTGTTTTAATTAAAATATATTTTTTCTTCAACCATCACAAAACTATGACATTTTTTACTGTCATTAGAAGTCTTTAAGGTTGATATTTTTCTTATTGAGAAAAGAAATGGTATATTAGCAACAAAAGTATTCACTTTTAATCCTAGAAGTTAAAGTTTTAATTTATATTTTTCCGTTTTTTTCTGAATTGTTAGTCCCTGTTCAAGTTGCAGATACAATAAAAAGTGGTAAAGCTTTAGAAATGCGAAACTATTTCGTGGATAGTGTTTTATAACCATATACTTATATAATTTCTCCTTGTAATATAATGAAAAGGCGATTTCGCGTTCCTTGCTATATAGGCGAGCAGTTCACCCCTAAAAAAGGCATGAACTGAGTAAATTTTTAAAACAAAAATCTACAGCATGAAACTTTTTTTATTTTATAGTGTATTTTTCTGATAATCTACATATTTTTTTTTTTTATTTTTCGGCGTGGTCAGTCAAATGTTATAAACAAAAAAGTTGTAAAAAAAATTACTCGCCGAATGGTTTTTCAAACCGCCTGAAAACAATTTTCTATTGTAAAATGGGCCAAAATAAATACTTTTTGTACTTTGACAAAAATTCGAAAAATGCTTCGTTTCCGAGATATTTACAATTTAATGTGAAGAAAGTGACGAAATCGACAATCGGAATTTTTTCTCAAAAATTACTGAACAGATTTTAATTCTAAAAAAGCATAATAATCAGCATATTTTCTACTTTAAGATATATTTTTTTGGTATGGGTCAATCATTTTATTGAAGGTCTAAAGCGAGTAAAAAAAGTCTTTTAAAGAAAATTATGATAACACTTCAAATTAAAATTTTCTTTTTCAATATCTTGGATTAGATTATATTTACAATAAACATTATTATGATTCCGAAAGTTTGTCGATTTCGTCACTTTTTTCACATTAAATTGTAAATATCTCGGAAACGAAGCATTTTTCGAATTTTTGTCAAAGAACAAAAAGTGTTTATTTTGGTCCATTTNGCTTTTTTTAATGCAAAAATTATTATTTATGATTAGAATTATATTACTATTAATGTTTGGTTGTTTGGATTTTAATTATTTCGAAGGAGAAACTGCGTTAGATATGCTTCAAAAATATTTTTGTTCATGTAGTGAAAAATGTTGTCATCGAACCTGGAATGCTGTGGAGTCTGTGTATGCTCAGATAAATGTCAGAATGTTCGATTCGAAATTGATGATAAAACGCTTATTTCAACTCAAGAACTTGTCGAAAATAACGAAAAACTTAATTATTTAAAAATTAAATAAAAAAGAAATTAATAAACTTTTATTGCTCTTAATATTTTTGTAAAATAAAAATAAAATAATTATCCTATGCAATAAACTATCCAATAACTTTTTTATTTTTTGAGACCGCTAGGTCAATTATTATTATTAGGTTAATTTTACGATTTAAAAAGCTTATTTAGTTTAATTTTGGTATAACTTTCAAGTCAATTTTAGCCATTTATAAAACCAAAAATCAAATATTTAAATTTTACTAATTACTTGCAAAAACCTTACTCCGGCTACAAAATCAAACAAAATGATCTTTTGAACATTTGTACAGTTAACATATATGGATTTAAAAAAATCATAATAATGTTTATTGTAAACATAATCTAATCCAAGATATTGTAAAAAGAAAATTTTAATTTGAAGTGTTAATCATAATTTTCTTTAAAAGATATTTTTTACTCGCTTCAGACTTTCAATAAAATGATTGACCCATACCAAAAAAATATATCTTAAAGTAGACAATCTGCCGATTATTATACTTTTTTAGAATTAAAATCTGTTCAGTAGTTTTTGAGAAAAAAATTCCGAAAGTTTGTCGATTTCGTCACTTTTTTCACAATAAATTGTAAATATCTCAGAAACGAAGCATTTTCCGAATTTTTGTCAAATAACAAAAAGTGTTTATTTTGGTCCATTTTACAATAACTTTTTTTACAACTTTTTGTTTATAACAATTGACTGACCACGCCGAAAAATATTAAAAAAATATGTAAATTATCAGAAAAATACACTATAAAATAAAAAAAGTTTTATGCTGTAGGTGTTTGTTTTAAAAATTTAGTCGGTTCATGCCTTTTTTAGGAGTGAACCGCTCGCCTAATAGATTTTATTGACTCAAAACCCCAAAAACGTAAAAAAATTTCCCACACTAAGTAATTAGCGATATTCTCGCTTAAATCAATCGCCACCGGTTCCTCCGCGTTCTGTTATTATTCATGTTATTTTTATTTATTAGCTTACTGGTGCAATTAACGCACGGGCGTTCCTTTGTTCCTTCCTGCGAGACGTCTGATCTTCGTGACCTGACCACCACTTTCGTGAGAACGCGTACAAATAAAAGTGTAAAACATTTTTTCCGCAGCGAATGATGTGAAAAACCGTAATTAGCAAACCGTTTAACGCAGTAACTGGTATAATTAAACCAACGGCGCCTTTGTACCTTCGGAATGGTTGCTGTGGTGTCCGAAAGGGAATTATTATGCGTTGCTGGGCATCGATCACAAAACGCGAAACGTATAATTAGACGGAGAAGGAATTATCGAAATGATAGTCCTTACATTAAACTGATCTGCAATAAAAATTGGAAAACGGCTTTGGATTTATTATAATTATCTTTAACAATTTCCTGCTGTAGATTTATTGCGTTGTTTTTAACGAGGACTAGGTTTAAAATACCGACGCAGTGTCGTTTCTGAAGATTATACAGGGTGTCCCAGTTTTAGCGTTCGTCAAATCACTTTACTTCGATTTTATCGACATGCACCATCCACACGATACGGCAGTTTGACGAATAAGTGTACTCCTGCAAACCTATACACATTTTCGCGCATTTTCGGCGATTCAGTCGTTCATACCATACTGCATTTTGTTTATATTTGGCAAATGTTTCGCATGTGACTGGGTCATGTGGAGCCGGATTTAGAAACATCGATCTATATAGTCTTTTGCGAAGTAAAATATGTCTGCAATGTTTCATTTCTTTACCCTTAGGCTCATTTAAAAAACATTTTTGGGAATTGCAAGTTAAACATTGTACACTCACTGAAATTAGGCATTTTCTGAATTTCAATTTGCGGGATTTTTGTTCTTATTTCGAGGAGGATTTAAAAACAACTTTCCGGTCATCGAATATAACTGTATAACGAAATAATGACGATGGAAACATTTTCATGGACATACCACTGAAACGAGTAATCGGCACCGCTGAAAAAAGTTCGTCGTGCTACTTAACCTAGTAGACAGTTTTATTGCCGTACTAATAGTCGATGATAACTATTTGTCGTTTGCAGACAGAATTCTATTTATAAACTGATGTTTAATAAACTTTTTTGACAGGAAAGGTCAGTTATGTAAATAATAGCTCAGTTAAGTGCCCCAGCGCGACATAATTTGCAGGGGTCTATTTATATACAGCTGTCTGTGACTTGTGTTAAGTAATATGTGAGTCTGTGACTAGGTAATAATTTATTTTGTAATTTTAGCTTCTGTTATATGAGATCTTTCATATTATTTGTTTTTGCTAATGACTCAATAATATGTAAAAGAATTGTTATACTATGAAAATAGTTAAAATCACAATCGTAAAAAGAATAAACATATTACTTTTTTTTGTTATTAAGAAGGGTAGTTTCTCAGTTAATTATACGAAAAAAAAGTTCCTCGGCTTAATTTCAGAGTATTCAATTTTAGAAAAAAATATACTAGAGATATTTTTTATGCATACACATGAATCAAGAAAGGGTTGATATGGTTAGAGCCTATTTTTTGTCAGGAGAAAACGATGCTGTTGCAATAAGATGGATTATCTCGATCCAAAGTACCGAATACACAGAGAGAGAGAGAGAGAGAGAGAGAGAGAGAAACTAAGATTTAAACTTTAATTAAAACACTTAATTAACTCAGCTTAATACCTATCAAAGATTCATAGTTAATTTCTAAACCATACAAATTTTAAATTTAATTTCAGAATGAAGTTAGTAAGTGGCAGTAAAAAAAGTTTTGTTTTTTGTTCTAGTCGAATACTAAATTTGGGAAAATAAACGATATGTAGAGAACTGAAAACTGAGTTGTATATACAGGGTGTAAGAAGTTTGACTGCCACATTACTTCAGCGTGAGTAATCATGAACAAAAAAGTTGTATATTTCAGGGGCGTAAGATTAACAGTTTTCAAAATACAGCGAGTATTAATATTGGGGAGTTTCATCACAACGTGACAGCAGCGCTTAACCTAACGCTACACAGCTGGTGCATACCACGTGTGCACGCGGCGGACTTGTCCTACGGAAAAAATGTAAATAAAAATAATTTATGTACTTACCAAAAAGCAAAATTCAGTAATTTTTAAACGCACAAGTATAAAACAAACTACAATATATGTTCAAAATGTCCACCACCATTTTCAATGCACGCACGACACCTTCGAATCTAATTTTTGCGCATTCGCTGGAAAACACCTCAAGAAAAGGAAATAGTGGTACGCAAAAAACACTCAGACACGGTCCAATTCCAGATACCAACTGAATTGCGTAATGCTGGACATTACAAATTTATTTTTTTAGAATTAAGCATGAAGAAGTTAAAAAAAGTGATAAACATTGTATTGTCAGTATTCCTTAATTAATAGACCTGTTGGAGAATTTCATAATCTTTTTCTCGGAAATGGTTGAGTTTAGGACCCATAAGGTTTTTTTGTTTATTTTAATATATTCTATCGCCTGTTAAAATTAAGGCAGTCAAATTCCTAACACCCCGTATATCGGTATAATTATTTCACAGCCACCCCAGAACTAACATTATGATTGTGCGCTGGCTCGGCAAATTAGAAAATTAAAAGCAGCTGAGAACATTCCCATATTCTAACGAAAATTATTGTTGTATTCGTGAGCTCGCAGTTCTGCCAAAATTATTCGTACCAAACTAAAATAATATTATCTTAATTTGCTAATGTCATTTTCATTAGTCTCTCGCCTTTTGCAGATTAATATTTTGTATGGAATGCTTTGGAAACAAAAGATCCAACTGTTACTGCAAACAAAATTCTGACAATTCAGTTAAATCTGGAACGATCTGATTTTGCGATTTAATTAATTATGAAATTGTCAATAAAAATTTAACTGAACAAAATTCAGGTAATCCTTCGTGATCTTGTTTTTTAACAGGCAGCTCATATATACGTGCGCTCAGAAGTATTTTCAAAACTAAAATAAAAGAAAGGAATTGAAGAATTATAAACATTCGATGTTATGTTGAAAATACTTGACGTGTAACACTCAGTTTCGTTCTTACGATCATACTAATGGGAAATATAAGAAAATTAAAAAGAGTTTCCGTAAGACGCAACTCTTATTAAATTGTCAAAAAAAATGGAAGCCTCTATCTTCCGCTTGCCAACTGTTGTTGATGTGACAATATCAAAACCTCCCCAAAAGTTGCTGTCAGTTAAAAGAACGCGGCCGATGACTTCTTGCGCCAAACCATTATGTAACCTAATACAAGCCTTCCTCGACGGGTTGTATATATTTTTTTTAATGCGGTAAACCTGAAATGTTTACGAGGTGACATAAATCCGGTGAAGTGTTTATTAATATGGCTTAGTCTCGATCGGATTGAATATCCAGAAATGGCCGTTCCCGCACTTTATGGCCTTTTTTTCTTGTTGCAGCGTTCTGTTAGATCGATCAAGTAGATTTTGTTAATTGGAAGAAAGGCCGTACCATTTTCGATCCAAAGAAGTATATCCTCGTTCGCTTTTTTTGTTACAGAATATAAATTGGGCTTTTAAGCTTTCAAATAAAGTAAATCTATAAAAATCTATATCGGTGCAACTTTTCATCAGATTCGAAACGTAGGTCAATGTAACTTTAATAGTAGGCCATGTAAATAAAAGATACAACATTGCCATGATAAAGACAATTCAATACCTGATTTGGGGAATATACTTTGACCTAACTGTACTTCTTAAAATAATCAAGATCTTCGCAGTGAGGCTAGAAAAACGAGCTTCCAATATACTTCCTACTTGATATAGATTTAAATAATGTTATTTGTACACCAGAATATAGTTAAGTGACTATTTAGCTATTTTTACTATAAAGGGAAACAGTCATTATATTGAACTGGCTAGAAAGTTGGATACAGTATATCTGTTTAAATAATGACAATTAAATAGAGTGTTAGAGTCGCAAACAGATGCCGTATCATGTGGATGGTGCATATCGATACATTCGAAGGCACGTCGAATATTCACCAGTGCTACACAAACAACACACCTTTTGGACTGTTCAACAGGTGAATAGTATCGAATATGTGACGATTGAGTCAAAGGACGGTAAATAAATACACATAAAAGAAAAGAAGTCAACTCTTCTAGCAAGTTCTACAGTGTACTGCTTTTTATATTTATAAAAAATGCGTATACACAAGCGGTTGACATGCTGATCAGTCATTGATTGTGACATTGAGGTTTTTGACAACCGGAGACAGATTTACGAGTTTGTCTTACTCAAGTTTTCAAATAAGCTTATTCTGATGCTCCGATCAAGGTGCTGGAGGAAAAAATAATGGTAAACAGTATATTAAGATTAAGCTGTTTAATTGGATAACTATGAATAAATTTAAATATGATGCTTTAATTATAAATACAATGAAAAATGAAATTAAAAAGGTTAAACATTCTATTACGAAAAATTTTTATCGTCTTCGGTTTCGTTAAAATGGATGTAAGTGAACTGGGGCGAGTCTCGAGATCGTGAACTGTTTGAGTCAGAATCCTGCGCGAGTTCATGATTTTCTGGCGAACGTAGTAATGACGAAGAAGGGATCGATGATGGCTGCTGTGAATATAAATGTGTAGACCGATCACTTGTCGACGTAGAATGTTGCCCAGTAGCCTGTTTTCTAGATTCCATTTTTGCACGAAAGACTAAATTGTCTATGTCATTCATAAGAATGTCACGAGCGCATTCATCGAAGGTTCTCAAATTTGCCGCAAGTAGCTCCCCGTAATGCGCGCATATGTCTTTTCCTTTTGGCTTTTCTGATGATGCTTCTGGTATGCGACTTTCGATTACGTCAATCTTTCTCTTTTTCTTCCTTGGCATTATTGTGGAGGTAGCGAACGTTCTGTTATCTGCATGGCCTTCAGTGTATGCGATATCCTCGACTGTTTCGCTTTCTTCGTTTAGCTCTTGCTTGGTATTCGCAGGTTCCTGCAACTGAAATTTTTTTTAATTATTCCCGACCTGAAAAACTTACGTTTTGGGAACCTCTGGTTTTGCCAAGGCTTCTGTGTACAGAAAATATGATTCTTTAAGTCAAATAAGAATAATATTTCGAGTAGTAAATATTGAAGTAAGCATTGTTAAATTTAAAGAATTATTTTTATATAAGATATTTTGGTTTAACGTTTTGAACGACAAAGGAACTTTCCAAACTGTGACATTTAACATAATATTAATAGCATTGGTTGATGCAAACTATAACTATCTTGGTGGTGAGGGCACTCAAAGAATAATTAGTGATGGTGGTGCTTTTCAGCATCCTATTTTATTTCACAATATCGAGAAAAATGGACGCACCCAATACACCATTAAACAGGGTGTTAATGAACTTATGTCAATTATTTTTCCACATGTCCGTATGTCAAAATACAGTATAATGTAATTTTAAAATCTGTCTTACCTCAACATTGCAAGGGGCCACCTTATGAAAACCTGCTGATTTTCATAGAAGAAGTTCGATGTACCCTCCATTTGCTTGCACACAAGCTTCAGCGCGACGTATCCAATTCACTCGCACGCGTTGTAATATTGCCACGTCCTCTCGAATCGTAATACGATGTCACAATTGGTCGATGTCACGAACTATGACCTTAAACTCCCAATACAAGTTTGCGACATCGGTTAACTCAGTTTTTCTTCCTTTTTCAGCCCTTTAAATTTTTGACATAAGTTCATTAACAAGTATATTTGCGAAGAAGTGGAAGAAACAGTTTACACATTGTTTTGTAATACTTGGGAAATTAAGTGGGCAACAGTTATTTCACTAAATCTGCAAATAAAACTTACCTCTGCATTCAAACCTGATTTTGGCTGGTAAATCCCTTGCAGAAACTTGAACATGGCGTCGAAAGCAAACCAGTTCGATTTGTATACATCATCGGGGCCGCCGCCGCTTTTCTGGCTCGCTATCACTTTCTGCATTATGGGCCGGAAAGTCGCCATCAGAGACTCCTTTTTCTTTTTTAATTCCGGCACAGACACCTCAACGCTCAGACTGTATTCGATTCGCTTCCAAGCGTCGCTCACCGCGATTCTGTTCTTATGCAGAGGGTCTCTCGGGTTCCAAATGCAAGCCTCACGTTCGTATAACTCTAAGAACTCTAGCGTTAATTCGGCCGACCATTCCATCCTTGTTAGAATAATTTCGTTACTTGATGAACGTAGGCTAGAACGTATTTCACTTTTTTTTAAGTATATACGTGCTGGGAGCGATACAAGTCGGCCCGATTACAAGTCACAATTATTGGCGATGCCTTGGACTTGTCTCGGAACCATCGACAGTCGTCGGGAAACGACAACTGACGAATAACTGCGCTTGCTCGGTATGTGTACACTTCTCAGATCCGTTGGCAAACACGCACAGCGGCAAATGTTTGCCAAACACGCCGGCATCTGGGGACTGGCTTTACATGCGGTCGGTTGTAGATGTTCTAGTAAAATTGTCAGTTCTAGGTTCAACTTTTCTTTAAGGTGGATTACTTACAAGCAATTTTATTGCATGAATTGTTCAAAGGGTCATTTTAGATGAAAAACCCGCTGAGTGCTATTAAATTAGAGGGGTGAAAATGCACCCCTTTCAGTGTTTTAATTGTAGCTCGAAAACGAAGCAAAATTTCGCTATAGTTCATAAGAAAAATTATTTAGAGAATTGAATTTCCCATCGAAATAGCTTATTTAAAAAATTTAAAAGAAAAATTTTATGCAAAAAATCGTTCATAAACAATTTAAAAAAAAGTAAAAAATATGATTTTTAGATTTTTTTTTACTTTTTTGACTGTAAGTTGTGAAAATCTTTTATTTATTATTAACAAATAAAACTTTTGAAATAATTTTTTATTAAGTAAAGAACCAATTTGTTGTAAAAATAATAAGAATTATAATCATTATTATCTTAAAAACGACGAAAATCTAAAAAATATTGAAGTTAACCGGTTATAACTCAATCAATATTAGTTCAAAAACTGTTGAAAACGCATCATTTTGAAGGGAATTTCATCTAGTTTTTTGTACAGTAATTTCCTTTGCCTACTTCTACTAAAAAAAGAAATTATAGTCAACAAAGTAAAAAAAATCAAAAAGTCGAATTTTTTGCTTTTTTTCAAATCGTTTTGCATAAAATTTTTCTTTTAAATTTTTTAAATAAGCCATTTCGATGGGAAATTCAATTCTCTAAATAATTTTTCCTATGAACTATAGCGAAATTTTGCTTCGTTTTCGAGCTACAATTAAAAAACTGAAACTGAAATGATTGATGACCTCGGTACTTACAAATATTTTGTGTGCCGCTCTCCTATTATTTTTACTCTTCCTAGCTGGCAACACTGACAATGATTTACTTCGTTCAGTGGCGGGCTAACTGCAGTGGAAATAGGGTCACACATTCAATTTAATCATAAAAATACAACACAAAAAGCAAAATGAAGCATTAATTAATTTGAGGGGTTTATTAATTTGTTAAAGAAAAGGATTAAATAAAAATGATTAGATATTTTTATTACTAACCTCAAAACTAAAATTGAGTCGATTTTTAACAATTATTTGTCTATCTGAACACAATAAAAGCACGGGCATTTCTGAATTGTCAGATCGTGAAGGTCGAAATACCAAGAACACGGAAAGTAATTTTGATCAAATAGAAGTAAATTTTAATATATTTGGTAACATTTACTTATGACGTCAGCTTCAATCATTCTGGATCGCTCGATAGTATTACTCATATTATTTGAGATAGAACCAAAAAGTTGAAGCTTAACACAACTAGTGAAATCCGAATTAAAATTAATACTACAAGTAGCTTGATTAATGCTTTACAATTTTTTCTTCCTTAAAAAAGTACCGACTAATTCATAACACAGACCCACGGTAAAAAAATTAATGTGTGANGTTGTGAAAATCTTTATTTATTATTAACAAATAAAACTTTTGAAATAATTTTTTATTAAGTAAAGAACCAATTTGTTGTAAAAATAATAAGAATTATAATCATTATTATCTTAAAAACGACGAAAATCTAAAAAATATTGAAGTTAACCGGTTATAACTCAATCAATATTAGTTCAAAAACTGTTGAAAACGCATCATTTTGAAGGGAATTTCATCTAGTTTTTTTTGTACAGCAATTTCCTTTGCCTACTTCTACTAAAAAAAAAAAGAAATTATAGTCAAAAAAGTAAAAAAAATCAAAAAGTCGAATTTTTTGGTTTTTTCAAATCGTTTATTAACGAATTTTTGCATAAAATCTTCCTTTTAATTTTTTTAAATAAGCCATTTCGATGGGAAATTCAATTCTCTAAATAATTTTTCCTATGAACTATAGCGAAATTTTGCTTCGTTTTCGAGCTACAATTAAAAAAACTGAAACTGAAATGATTGATGACCTCGGTACTTACAAATATTTTGTGTGTCGCTCTCCTATTATTTTTACTCTTCCTAGTTGGCAACACTGACAGTGATTTATTTCGTTCAGTGGCGGGCTAACTGCAGTGGGGATAGGGTCACACATTCAATTTAATCATAAAAATACAACACAAAAAGCAAAATGAAGCAGTAATTAATTTGAGGGGTTTATTAATTTGTTCAAGAAAAGGATTAAATAAAAATGATTTAGAAATTTTTAGTAGGTACTAACCTCAAAACTAAAGTAGAGTCGATTTTTAACAATTATTTATCTATCTGAACAGAAATAAAAGCACGGGCATTTCTGAATCGACAGATCGTGAAGGTCGAAATACTAAGAACACGGAAAGTAATTTTGATCAAATAGAAGTAAATTTTAATATCTTTGGTAACATTTACGTATAACGTCAGTTTCAATCATTCTGGATCGCTCGATAGTATTACTCAAATTATTTGAGATAGAACCAAAAAGTTGAAGCTTAACACAACTAGTGAAATCCGAATTAAAATTAATACTACAAGTAGCTTGATTAATGCTTTACAATTTTTTCTTCCTTAAAAAAGTACCGACTAATTCATAACACAGACCCACGGTAAAAAAATTAATGTGTGATAGACTAGACCACCATACACATACGTTCTTGCGATCGCTGAATCCGAATCCGCTGTCATTTTGACGAAGTTAGCTCATATTCAAGGTTATTTGAATGTCAACTCTTGTTTTCTTATTGTAATACTTGTAATACAATTTCTGACCCTAGACTCTGAAAAAGCTAGAAATCTCGTCGTGGTTATTTTCTTAATTTTTCATTTTCAAAATCATTTGAAGGTGAAATCTTCCTCTCGAAATTCTCAGGTTGCTACTTCGTCAGGATAGTAAGACACCAGAAAAATATAATATATATAAAAGTTGTTTGGATCATTGGTACCACCACTTGATGACCTTGGATTTGACTTTTGGGGTAATTTTGATAAAAACCACTAGAATCGGCTTTAAAACTGTGAGGTGATGATTTTATAAGGAAAACCTAGTCGTTTATTGCCAACTGTTACTATTAATATTTAATTTGATGACTGTGTTTCGCTTCGGCATTAAATGTACTACTGGAAATTTTAATTATTAATAATTATTTTAACAAATGACTAGTGTTTATTACAACGGCTCATAGTTACATCCATGACAAATGGATATGCTGTTATATACGGCGAATGTAGACAAAATGCCGTTACCGCAGAAATATACGCGAGTGCACATTGATTCTTTTGAAGCAAGGCAATAATTATGAGTTCGTAACGATTTTTAAGTCCTGGTAGCTTTATATCAGACCGATACCTCATTAGTTTTGTCGAGAGAACGCGCGGGAAAAGTCCTCGCACAGAAAGAAAACAAATGGCTTGTCAGTAGGGATCCCTTGTACCCGGCTAAATAAATAAAACGCGTCCTTTCAAAATCCAGACATACTGGTTTCATTATCGCACCTAGCGCCGACTTGTTCTTATTGCCTACGGTTTTCGTTTGCGTACGGTTGTTGTTCCGCTCTCTGAGTTCCATAAAGTCTCGCTAGCTGCCCGACATTGAAATTGCGTACTCGGCAATGCATTCGCTGAATGTAATTCACGTATATTTATTGGGTTAGACGGGAACTAACCGACCACGACACCCCTCTCGCTAGGTGGTCTTCATCGCCCAAGAAACCAGGCTTTCAAGTTAAAAATGAGAAGTACACGTAGCCAGCCAGCAAATGATTTCATAAACTGCCGTTTCAACTTACATAAAATCCTCTAGAATTCGTAATTTTATTAGACATTTTGCCCACTGCTGGGGAAAATAAATATATCTAAATAAAAGCCCTCTGCGTCGAAAGGAACAGTCATCAGTTAGTTTTTTTTATAAACTTTTTATTGCCTAATGGGAGGTCCCACACTGAGAGTGAATGTAAGGAATGACGCAAATAAACACATCACTTATATTTAAGGTGTTTGTTTTGCGTCAAACTTATTTTACCTTCTCAGTGTGGGACTTTCATTAAGCAAGAATGAATGCATAGGAAAAAAAACTAACCCCTGATTTCGGCGCAGAAGTTATTTTGTTTATTCTTTTATCAGCACCAAAATAGAAATGAGGCCATCCAAAGAACCATCCATTCTTAAAACCATCAGAAGTGATTAATCCTCAAAAGACTTTATTATTGCTGAAGTTTCATTTGCCTGTGTGGCCTATTGAGAACCAAGGCACAATTTTAATTTTTTTTTTCAGGCGTACAGTTCGAGTAGATTTGTTTTATGTGTTCTTCTAGGTGTACTTGTTGAACCAGTTACAATGAATTATTGGTAATCCATGACCTGCTGCAATTGTCTTAGGGAAACATTTATTTTTGGAAAAATTAATTAGGAATTATTGTGTTAAAAAATATGTCTATTGTAGTCTTAATCTGCATCATTTAATTTATCTCAATATCAATTTATAATTGGTAATAGGAAATAAGAACTAAAAAAAAATTCACTCAAATTTCACTCAATTTTACTCAATAATGTATCAATTTCTGTCCATACCGGCTTGAGTGAAATTTTCACTTTATTAGTATGAGTACAACTAAGTGAAACTATTGCATTAGAAATGAGTGAGTTTTACTGAAATCCGAGATATTGCTAACTATCGATTTTTGACTCTATTTTGAGTATATTATAAATTGGTTAATTTAGAGTTGACTTTTCCTCTAATATGATTTAAATTTAACTACTGAGTCATTTTTTACTCAGACTTGGTTTTTAATTAACTAAATATTGAGCGCAAAAATAAATCACTCATAAATGATTAATTAGGATATATACAATGTTGAAATTAATTCACTTCGCGGGGGCCTTCTCCTGTCCTGGCTGAGACCCGCCAGCTGAGATCCGCCGCCGACAGCTTAGGCCTGTTCTTCTGGCCATCACGTATCTATAGTAATAAAATATATGTTTTTTAAAAGAAATTTACTTTCAAACGTTTCACTAAAGTTCAAAATCGTAAATCTATAATAAGTAATATTGACCTTTAACCTTACAAACCTTTTGACCCGAAATAAGAAATTTTATTATATTGGCACTTGCACCCTTTACATACATTTATTCGAATCGTCAATAAAGTGACCCTTGTTCTCAATAGGTCATTTAGATTTTATAGTTGGAAGTAAGCAGTTGTATTCAGCGTCAGAAAGAAGTAAAATTCCAAGATGGTACCCCATCTTCGAATTTCTGTTAAATTCATAGTAAAAAAACATTTACTGATACAACTAAAAAAAGTTCATCAGTGATTTCTATTCGTACAAAATAAATATCAAAGGAGCAACTCGTTCTGCGTTCTCTATTGCGAAATGGCGTTCCTCTTGCTTGCGTGTGTATAAAGCCACTAATTTCAGACAATGAAATAAAAAAAGGGTATCAGCCTTTCATTTTATGTTTGTTTTAACACTTAGTATAAAAGTGTAGCCGTCTCGTCAGCCACACAGGCGGTTAAGCTTGGCACAATAAACATTATACCCAATTAGACACATTAGACACGGTACGTCAACATCAATAAAGGGGCCTGGGAGCAAGTGTTTAATGGACGGGATATCACTACAACGACGCTGATCTGCATATCAGATAAACGGTCTATTCTTAGGTTTCGGTTGGGGTCTTTGATGACGTTGTTGGACGCTCTAAAATATCTATTAGTTAAATAGAGCCAACATTATTCTATTCTAAGTGGCGTATGAATTTTTTCGGCAATTTTTGAAGGTAAATTTTATAGTTTTCCTCGCAATAATTTTTTAAAGTAGGTGTAGGAAAGTGGTATATGTGCTTATTCAGCTTTTTGTGAACATTAAGGTTTATTTTGCTTAACAGAAAAAGTAAGATGTTACATTCACTTTAAAAAAATCACTCAATTTCACTCAATTTTACTCAATTTGTGAAATATACACTATATTAGTACAACTAAAGTTTTATGAGTGAAGCTATTGCAACTGAAGTTGAATTTTACTCAAATTCGAGTATCTGCAATCAAGCGAGTGACTTTTGACTCAATAATAAATCAAAAGACTTTATTTTCGATAAAACTTTAGAATAAATTCACTCTACCGCACTTTAATCGTTTATTAAAATGTAAAAAGGCAGCGGCCCAGGAGGTAAGCCTTGAGGAACACCTGATAAGGGACAAATGGTGGCGATGCCAACAAACTGGACGATCAATCAAATATGAGGGGAATAGAAAAAGTAAGATGTGACATTCACTTAAAAAAAAATCACTCAATTTCACTCAATTTTACTCAATTTGTGAAATATTCACTATATTAGTATGAGTACAATTAAAGTTTTATGAGTAAAGCTATTGCAACAGAAGTGAGTGATTTTATTCTTATTACTATTTTTAATCACATGGAAACTATATAAAATTTACCTATATTTGAGTGAAAGTACTCAGTTTTAGTTCAAATATTATCACAAATAAGTAAAATTTTCAAAATGCTCAATATTGAGTGAAAATGTACTCAATTTTATTTACTTTATTGCTTTCACTTACACCGATTTTTTAGTGTTAATTTGTTCCAGCTTATGTTACAGTATAAAGTGGTTAATTTGATCAAGGGCGTTATCATAAATGACTCCAATTTGGAACTATTCATACAAGTGTTTACAGTGATGATTTCAAAGTTTAATTGACATATCAGACGTAATATATATATCCTCTTTTGATATGTTTCTAATATTTCTCGTGAACTATGATAAAGATTAAATAGTCACGAAAATTCCCATTAGAAACAGTTCTTCTGCGAGTATAATAGAACTGTGGCATTTCTAGAAATTGTTTTACATAATTCAAGTTAAGTCTTGATTAATTGTTCCTTAAATTCTGAAAACAATCTGCCTCATCGCGATCGATTCTGAATATCGAATGGTCTAATCAAGTTTAGTATTTATTTTAGCGCATCAGGTAATAAATTAATGCAAAAAATTGAAGTGTCAAAGGAGTTTCCGAAATTTTTCCGTGATTTTTGACAGACTTAGGTGAAAAATGGTCGTAGAGCTCTAAGATTCTAGTTCTTAGATCTTTCGGTCGAAATTTTTTAGGAGCTACACATTCTATTATTGTACAGACTGAACATCAATAAACTGCATTTCTGTTTCTAAATGTTACAGACATTGTTCTGATATTTCGGCCTGAGATTACAAAAATCGAGGTTTTCTATAGTTGAAATTTATTAAATTTCTGTTCTTATTTTAAAATAATTGTAGTTCTAAATAGGCTAATAAATTGGCCTGCCAAAACTTTGCGCTATCGGAGCAACGATTAATAAATAGTCCCTACACCAATCTCAGCCCAGACTATATTTGCATAATAAATAGGTTGCGTCGGTTCATGCAACCTTTAAATTAAATTCAGGCAATATTTCATATCACAATAAAAACGAAAAAAAAGTGCAGCTCTCAATTACTCTCGCTGTGGGAGGTAAAGGAAAGCAAGCAAGAAGTAATTAAACTGTAATTTGATGCTCTCTTATAAAATATTTTTAATTGAAGCAATTTTAAGGGTGATAAACAAGTTTCTGCGAGCTCATTATTCTTAATTCCTCAGGTTATGGAGTTTTTATTATTAAACACTTAAAAGTCCGTACCATAAAAGTGATGCAACGATTACGACGTTGTACGGGGCTGTATTACACACTTAAAATGACTTGAAAAGGAAATACAGAACATAAAATCACGAATACAATGGTACTCGACAAATCGCTAACGTCTCGGTAATTTTCCACGGGAATGTTGATAGTTTTTGGTGATTTTAAATTAGTTTTTGTTTAACTCCATATTACATTACCTATTTTAACAGAGAAAATGTGCCCCGAAATTTCAGTTTGATTTAAAGAATTAAATTATAAAATGTTTCCTCAATTTATTTCTTTAAATTTTGTTTATGTTTTCCTTAATGTGGAATTTTGTTACTCAAAATGTATCGATTTCAAGAAATAAATATCAAAGACCATCTTAAAATCGTAAATATCCATACTCACATTTGTGAATTAGAAAAAT
This sequence comes from Anoplophora glabripennis, assembly GCF_000390285.2. Classification (NCBI taxonomy): domain Eukaryota; kingdom Metazoa; phylum Arthropoda; class Insecta; order Coleoptera; family Cerambycidae; genus Anoplophora; species Anoplophora glabripennis. Next base: position 1,181,749 of record NW_019416324.1, on the reverse strand, counting down.
GGCAAAATTTCGATTAAAAATTTCGTCGCCATAATTTTGTTGCCGAGTGTATTTCCAACGTGCCATTCGTTCGTTCCGTCATAATACAATGTTATTAACGAGTAATTTATTCGCTACAAGACAATTATCGTAAAAATAGGAAAAATCCTTTCATATTCGCCGAAGAGTAGTTACTGTTTATTGTGCTAAATGTTGAAGTGAATGATGTCAAGCTGTATGATTTATAGCTTTGTGAGTTATGGTGTGCATCTATCTTTATACGTGAAAAATACACGTAGGCGATTTATAATCTTATAAATACTAACAATGTTAGGTTGTCTTTACAGAAATAGAACAGTAATAAAATCTTTGCAAATACGTTTTTTTCTTGAATTATTAATATTAAATAATATTGTAAGCCTTCAAAATAATATTGTAAGCCTTCAGAAATTCATGTTTATGCTTGCACAATAGCGTTCGATTTGTAATAAATATATTGTTTTTGTTTTCAGGTAAGTTTACCACTTCTGTGTCAAAGAGGGAAAGAAATTTTCTAATCATAGAGTCGGTGAGTAGAGAAAAAAATGTTAGTAGTTTGTTCATTAATTACAGTTTCAGTTTTGAATTACTAAAACTTATACACAAGTCAAACAACTACAGAATAGTTTGTTGGAATTTATGCACTCTTTGTAATAATTCATTTTCACATGCGCTCCAAAAGCAGCAGTAAGGTGGAAAGACGTAGTCACATATTTGGGAGTCCCAGGAGAGAAATGTCCTGCAGTCCTATCCGACTCTTTTTATCGACAGATAGGGAGTAATTTCGTAACTTTGTTTGTAATGGATGCAGCACGTACTTATAGTTTCAACTTCTTATTACGCTACTTAACTGACATATATGTTTTTAGGATTACTATTAGACAAGTACAAGGTGATACGTTTAACATTCAACTATACAACTAGGTCTGAGATTTTTACAACTTTATTGTTACGGTTTTGAAGTCAAGGGTAACCTGTTTTGTTATTAAAATTAGAATACACGTATATTATTTACACAACGAGGTTAATGATTTCGTGAAGATATGACAACTTTCTTGTCTATGGTAAATGTTTGGTTATTCGATGTTATTTTGGACTTTAATCGAATAAGTTTGTGTTTGTAAATATAAATAAACTATTGTTTTAACACGTAATGTCCCCGAAATAAATTTTAGGTCATATGTAAAACAGTTCTAAAGGAATTAATGGTCTTCATAGAATTTTTTATCTTTAGTTTATTTCTAATTTTGTCTCTAACTCTTTGAGTACTTTGCCGCCTGCTAGAAAAATTATTGAATAAAATTAATTAATTAATAGAAGCAGGGTTTTCATTTTTTTAATATGCCGCAGAATGTCAAAACATAAAAAATGACTAAGAAGTACGGCATTTCTCTCATTTACATATAGTTGTTAAGAAAAAAGGTTCCAACCAAACGTTTAAGACTTAACATCCAATAAGCCTAAAAACATATATCTAGCCATATATATCATATATCAAGCCAAAATAATGAATGAATCCCACCTAAGTAAAACTGTTGTGAGATATAAGTATATAAAAAATTTTCTAATCGTGTTATAACTGCTTTGACTACACCAAAAAAATGAATGTATTTTCATAAATTTACCAAAATTTTCTGAACGATTCTGAAGGACAATACGCCAGGAGAGACTAGTTATAGGAAATAAAAATCCAAAATCCGAGGGCAAGTATATCAATCACAACTAGCTTGAGTTGACTAAAGTCTTCCATAATATAAGCTTTAAGTTCTTTTTTCAAAACAGATTTTTTTGAGATAGTTTTCATTGTTTTAGGTAATAAATTAAATAATTTAGAACCAAGATATTATCTTAGTTCTTCAATTGAGATCGAAAAGACTTTACTGATAATTTCGAAACCGGTATAGAGAGAAGAAAATACTTAATAGTTTTAAAAGACATTTTATCTTTCTATTGTTTTCAAAACCAGTTGTTTGATGAAGATAATATCAACCAGATACCGTGCTGTATGCTTGCATCAAGTAAATTTAATAATCTTTCCAAGATTATTATATAATTAAATTAAGGGCGAAATATTTCGTTCAGAATTCCGAATCCTTGCAAGGCAAATATTATCCATCAACAGAAGCAAATTAGCTTCAAATATTCCCCCGGCATATTTAAAATTTTTCCTTATTAATTGATCTAAGCACTCAGTCTTTGTTAAATTGTATAATAATTAATACGTATCTTTAAGAACAAAAATCTACATATTTACGTTAGCTTAATTCAAAACAGTTTAATGCAGGGTACATAGTAGCCATCTGTTATTCAACAAATATAATGGTGTTTTCGAAACCGTATTAATTAATACCTAACAACCGTAATTCGTTTTTAATAACATCTAATGTTATCTCAGTGCGGTAATAAACGATTATCAAATTACACGACAAAAGTGATATATGTTAGAGATTTTTCATAACCACAACCCAGCGAACTAAAAGTTAATTCGAAACGAGATAGGCGACCCCGCTGTAACTGTTTCGCTATAATTACACTTAATTGCCGCCGGATTAAGATATACCAACCAAGTTTTTTTATTTATTTTGTTAAATCCGACCCGCGTTACCGACCGAGCTTGCCCGGCCTATCTACCATTTATTATTAGTTATTCCTTCAAGTAAACGCGATTTATACCGATTTTAAAAAAGCTTTCAGTAAAGCAAACAGTGATATACTGCCAAATAAGTTGTTAAAACTATTTATTTCTTGTTTACGAAGAACATATGGAACAGCATCATTTCAATTGCTTATTCGGGTATTCCTCAAGGTTCCAACTTGGGACTGTTATTATTACTTTACTTTATTAATGATCTGCCCAATATTGTGCGCCATTTTTGGTGCCTTGAACATGCAGAGAAATTCTTGCTGAAAATGATGATGATTTGTTACAAGCTGATGTTAATGCTATGTCGATTGGAGTAATAAAAAATTAATTTCAGTACCAGCAAATGAGAAGTATATACAATTTGCAAAAAACTAAGTGAAGTACTTAAGAGTAACATTTTACATAGAATTTTTATATAAATGACACTTAGGTATTGTAATTAGAGAATCAAAAAACTTTTACCACTTCAATTCAGTTATTAAACTTATTATGCTTTAGTAAAGCCTATGTGCATGAAATTTAGGTATTTGTACTTTAGGAACAGACCACCGGATAATCGTTTTGTTCACAATAAAGACCTACGCTTGGAATTTGGAATGAATACGTTGCATAACAAACGTGTTAGAACAACATTAACATTCGGTTATAAAATTTTAAATGATCTGGTGCATGACTCCATTTTTGTTGGCTTTGTTTCAGTTTAATGTTTCTTCTAGAAATGTCCGATCATAAGAATTATTACTTACTCTTAGAGCTACGAGCTGTGCTCCACTTATCATTGCGTCTGATGGACCAGGTTTCAGCTAGTAATAATGTTGATTTTTCACATAAATGTTCAATATTTTTACTGTTAATAGGCTATTGATTATAGGATTTTAAGGAAGTATGACGTTCAAGATATTTTATTACATGAATCGTTCAAGTGGTCGTTTTAGATAAAAAAAACGCGGAGTGCTATTAAATTAGAGGGTGGTAATTGGAGATGGGGTGAAAATGCATCCCTTTCTGTTTTTTAATTGTAGCTCGAAAACGAAGCAAAATGTCGCTACAGTTCATAGGAAAAATCATTTAGAGAATTGAATTTCCCATCGAAATGGCTTATTTAAAAAAATTAAAAGGAACATTTTATTCTAAAAATCGTTGATAAACTATTTGAAAAAAACAAAAAAAATCGATTTTTTTTAGTTTTTTGCCCCTAGTTTTTTTTTTGAGTAAAGATAGATATAGGCATTGCTTCGTAAAACAAATAGATAAAATTCCCTTCAAAATAAGGAGTTGTAAAGTATTTTTGGACGACCATTGACTGATATATGGCCGTTCAAACTTAGCCAATTTTTCGATTTTCGTCTAGTTTACCATTAATTTTTTTCATTTATCTACATTTCTTCATTTACATTTGCAAATTGAATCTCAATTCCAATTGTGACAATATTCAAGAAGTCGGAGTTGCAGAAGACGATGCACTTGAAGATAGATGAAGCTATTGAGATTCAATTTGAAAGTGTAAAAGAAGAAATGTAGATAAATGAAAATCCATATCCATGTTCTCCATATGCCAGATAATAATATGATTAACTGTAATTTCATTTGGAAAATCCCTCATAGTTTCATACAGTTGTGAAAAATCTTTATTTATTATTAACAAATAAAACTTTTGAAATAATTTTTTATTAAGTAAAGAACCAATTTGTGTAAAAATAATTAAAGAGTTATAATCATTATTATGTTAAAAACGACGAAAATATAAAAAATATTTAAGTTTGACCGGTTATAGCTCAGTCAATATTAGTCCAAAAGCTTTTGAAAACGCACCATGTTGAAGGGAATGTCATCTAGTTTTTTTGTTCAGCAATTTTCTTTGAATACTTCTACTAAAAAAAATATTAGAGTCAAAAAAGTAAAAAATCATAGTCCCTTATAACCTTGTTTTTGCTTCTGTCCGTGCACAAATGCAAACTGAAATTTATTGGAACTGCTATATTTACTAGTCTTACAAAGTGCCCGATAGATGACACCATTTATATTTCACAGACAGTACTTCAATAAATATCATGGTTAACTTAAAAACACTTAAAACTTAAAATCATTGCCCGAGAAAAGGATTTCTCACTGTCGGTGTCCTTTTAACAATACCAGAATTAATGTTATCAACTGGAATAGTCATCTAGACAAAAAAATTATCCCATTTTCTTATGGGGAGAGTGTAGTTTCTAATTTTGAAGGCCCATCCTTTATTGTCATATTAGATTTACGACCTTGGCTAGTTTGCATAAAACATTTTTTATGTCTCAAAATTCAGTTACACGTAAATCTTGACATATTAATTCGTCGCACGTATCTTCTCAATTCATATATGTATACTTTACCTGAGCAACTGAACCAAAAATGTAAATTTATCCGAGTCAACAACTTTTTTATGCCTTTTATTGCTTACTTATAATAAACGCAGACAAAATCCCTCCGTATTGACGTTTGAATATTTTTTCCATAAATTATGCAAGGCCCCAGTCGTAAAAGTAAAACCTGTTGGTGTTAATATATGCGCCGATAAATATTATATGTACTGGTATAGCTAGTTCACGTGTAGTTGAAACGAAAATAGACCGACACTTAAAATATCTTGTGTGATCGGAAATGATGCCCGTTACATTAGATCATTGTTGTGAAACCGGGTAAGCAATAACTTTTTGACGGGTAATGAGGTAGCAGCTACTTATAGGCTGTCGTTAAGCTAAATACCTAAAAATGTTTATTTATATTCTGGATTATCGGCAGCCCGAGAGGCTTGTCTACGTAATGATGCGCTTAAGAGCCGATTTAAACGAAGTTTGCTTATACATATCGATAGGTGTAATTTATTGTTTAAAAATTACCTCTAAAAATAATATCGAGGTCAACGCGTGCCTAAATGTTATCATCAGATAATAGTAATTATCGGTAGAAATACCCTTATTCTTTGGGAATACCTGTAATTAGGAAAGAGGAAAAAAATTACTGCAAATTTAATTGTATTTGCGAACTATAATGTACGTTTCAAGTTGTAATAAAAAAAGCCCGGTCTTTTAGAATAAATTAGGATAAACAAACTTAGCTTTATAAAATTGAAAATAATTTTAAGGAAAACATCGAATTTTGCCGTTTTCTTTAATTGCAGAAATTATTCTTGCAATGAAAAAATTGGAGCGACGCTATCGCGCAGAACATGATAATTATATGCGATTTCATATGTCTACCTATTTCAAAAGATTTAAATGTTTTGCAACTTTCTTGTAAGTACAGATTTATTGTTAATTTCAGGTCTATACTACGCGCTGGTATACTCGAATACCTCTCATTTTTTGAAAGCTGCAATCGTAAGCAGTCGTGGCCGAGCGGTTAAGGCGTCTGACTAGAAATCAGATTCCCTCTGGGAGCGTAGGTTCGAATCCTACCGACTGCGTCTTTTTTGTTTTAATTTCACGGGCCGACAAGATTTTAACCTAACAACACGAATATATTTTCCCAAAGGATTTTGGTGAGCTGAATTCTAATAAGGGGTCGAAATTTCTAAATTGACTCTAGTTTTCGAGATATCCTAACCTAAAAGTGCCAAACTCGCGATTTTTTGTCATATTTGAGGTTATGTTACATGGAAAAGTAATTTTTTTTGTTGAAACCATTGATGGGGTGTTAAAGTATTATACTTACTTTTTGAAACGCATTTTTCGTCTTTTAGAAATCGCATTTTTACATGCTGGTGGGTTTATGGGCTTTATGACTTCAGGATTGAGCGTACTAGACTTTTTTGCGTGTAAATGTATTTCCAAGTTGATATAATGCGTAAAATATCGGCCATATATCGAATTTCTAGACACTTTAAAGTTTATTGCAAAATTTTACGTCATAGAGTGTTTTGGAGCTCAAATTCGTGATCAGCGACCCCAAAAACATGGAAGATCCCTACTTCCGGGTGCCGATGAATTTAGGTTTGCGGTGCTATGTTGTCAGTATATTAAAATATCGAGAAATAACTCAAACTACTAAATTTCATGCGATTTCTCAAAGATGAAAAATGATATCAGGATTTTTTTTGTTTTAAAGAATGAGTATAGCACTTTAAGACCCCATTAATGGTTTTAGCAAAAAAATTACCTATATAATATAACCTCAAATATTTTGGCACTGTTAGGTTAGGATTTCTCGAAAAGCAGAGCCAATTGATAAATTTGGACCATCGGAAAAGTACATTCTGGTTTCTGGGTTAGAGGATCGGCCTGTGTTGTTAGTATCATTGAAATTGTTTTTCCTATTAAATAAACAAATGCCCAATTACAGCATAATATTTTGGTAGGCTAATACAATAAAACAAAACATTTCAGATAGATCAAATCACGTACGTAATATGTACTTGTACTTTTGTTTAAATCGTGATAAATGTCTGAAATATTTAATATATGAGTCACGTTTTTATTATTCATCTACTCATACTATGGTGATGTAATTACTTGCCAAATTAAATTCCAAGAACGCCAAATAAATAAACAAAATTCGATTTTTTGGGTTTGAGTCATATTCCGCAAAGTGCATCTCAGCCAAAAATGATGTCATTCTTTGATAACCAACAAAAAATTCATGTAAACAATTAGCTTATATAACACAGATCGTGTATTATTATTATTTGGATTTGGCAAACATTTTTTGTTGCAAAAGTATGCGTGAGCTTAAAATACGTGTAGTTAAGGTACTTTAAGGGTCTATCTTCGATTTTTTATGGATGCTATTTGGAAAATGTGTACGTAAATATATAATTGCTAGAGGTAAAAATTTCTTCGCGTTTTTCCCGTTTGCCTCCGAACTAAATTGATGAGCGCTATTCTGTTCGATATAATATTGCCATTACAATTCCGTGGCGTTTTCAAACAACCCTCCGGAATTGGAATTTAACCGAGGAATACATTGCCAAATAATTAGGACAGCGGTAGAAAGCGATGAGAAAAAAATTAGGGCAATTCTTTTAAAAACGCGATTTGCGAGGACCTCTAAAGGCGGCTTGTTTTATATTCGGTTAAGTATGTGTATTTTATTGGGAAAGGTAACCCTAATTGACTTAGTACGAGGGTAGTTGGGGGAGAAACGTAAAAAAGTTATATCATTTTTATTTATCGCGAAAAGAAGCTAATCATTTAATCCGGCAAATATACAAAATTTTAATTCTGCCAGTTTATTTTCCTTATTAAATACATATGAAACCGAGGAGATTATTAGTAGTTAAAAAAAAACAAAAATGCACCAGGATCAGTAGTGTACTAAAACTATAAAATACGGTGTTCCGCAGGGAACTGTCTTGGGTCCAATATCATTTAATATTTATTCGAATTCACAAAAATATCAGAAACGGATTTTCTAGCAATAACTAAATACTTCAATCACAGGCTGCTGACAATAAATATAGAAAAAGTTAAAAATTACTTACCATCCTCCAATTCCTTGATAGTCTCCTCAAAAATAGTTATAACTGTAAACATGCGTTGGTTGTTCTTAAATACTTCTAAATCCTTATAAAAATAAAGTTAATTTGAAGTTGATCATTTTTATAGTATCTATGAAAATAATACACAAGGATAAGATTCGGTCTGTACAATTTCAACTATGACAATTTGTTACGGGTAAATATGTAAAGTCGCAATGAAAGAGTATATTCTTCGATGTTGTGCATTATTACTGTTTCAAAGGTCCAAACAAAAAATAATCTAGAGACGTTAGATCCGGTGACCTGGCTGGCCACAACTCTTGACGATGTTGATTCCGGGTCACGTGGTTTGTAATCAATTATGAAATAAGAATGATTGATTTGTCTTCGATATTGAAATATGTAGTTCCTTGATACGTAATATACCATTTCTCTGATTATCTGGGAGAAAAAAAAACGTCTATACTTTAATTATAGATTTAGCAGTCAACTCTGAAACCAGTGAGTGGAACTGGTACGGCCATTAACACGAATTCAATTAGTGCGTTCCATTACACATTTTTCTCGACACCTCAGTGAGTAACTGTAAATAAGTACGTGGGAGAGGAATAATTAAAACGCAAACTTTCAAGCGCAGATGGACTAGCGAACGTTAGATTACATTTTTCCGAACTTGGCTCAAGTCCATGGTCATTTTCATCCATTGTTGTGTGTGTGTAAGGTTTAATCCACGGAATTTACGGCAATTATTTTAAATACCCGCCGTGTGGGCCGATCGATTTTATAGATTTAAGTGGGACGTTTTTATTACGTTTTGTATTTTGTACAATTTATGTACGACTATCGGATAGGAGTAAATAATATTTAGTTTACTCGTTGGGCTGGGAGCGATACCAGAGGTAATTAGGGCCTGGAAATTGATGTTGTTGTGGGTAAACAGAGATCTTATTAATATCCGAAGGTAATTTATTGCATACTACTGCAAAATTCCACGTCGTTAAACTTGCTACTGCAGTTAAGAATCCGTACTTAAATGAACCTATAATTACGCAGTTATGATCCAAGTAAGTATGGCAGTAATTTCCTGCAATGAAATTACCATTTAAACTTAAAAAAAAGTACGCTTTTGGAACTCATTATCCAATCAGTGACGAGAAATGGGTCGCCGCTTTACAGGGGGCATAACGTACAGGGTGATGCGTGATTTCCGCTTCCATACAATAATAAAATATTTGCTCCACTTCCAAACGAACATTTCGAAGCATTTCGGGCGTTATTAGATAATTCTTCAACAATTTCTTGATAAAAAAATTGTTTTAATTTTTCGTTTATCTGTCAATACAAAAACTTCATACTCTGTCAACTTTTTATCTTTAAACGAGACATAGAATATTGTCTCGTCGTCAATTGTTGAAGAAGTGGAAATAATTGTCTCAATTGCGAAGTTGCAAGGTGTTCATAGTTATCGACAACGATCAAGTTAACCCCATTCCGATTCAGTTTTCACTCTCAGAGAAAGCAGTGACAAATTTTTACTAGAACTGTAAAATGTCTTGGTGTTTGTAACACTTTTTTTACGCCTAATTTATACGTATTTTGGCTACGAGCCATGTTCTCGTTAGTCCGCCTATAGAGACGGCGCGAAAAATGTTTGTGACATTTAAATAGATTATAATACTACAGTTTCAGACAGCTGTTCTTCTATTTGTTGTGATTAGCGTCATGTTAAACGACACTCGCTGATTTGTTGGTTTATAGATTAAGTCGGAGCATATAACTTTGTAGAACTTGTTAATAAGAAATGCAAATTAGTTATTTAATTAAATTTTAAGTTTTAACGCCTGAAAAAATACATTTTTGCTCAGTATGTTTCAAAAGCAAGCAATTCTGAGACAATTTTTTTCTTAAAATAACCCTCTGTCGTCTCTGTCGTTAATAAACTTGCTTGTGACATTACATTATTTTTCTTTATCATTTTGATTTTTTTTTTTAATTCAGACTCGGTCCATACCGTCGTTTTCTTTATTTTTCTGTCCTTTATGTAAATTTCATTTGTTTATGTAAATTTCGCAACCCACTCCCGTTTTTAGTCATTCTAAAGCACCCGCAGCCCTCGCTTAGCTTTATCGACGGACCTGATATACTCGTCTCCGAGACCTTGCATCAGATTTTTTTACCGAAAGAATTTCGAAATCGATACAGCGCACCGCATAAATCTTCCCGAGCATCCTGCATGTTTACCTGTCGCGCGCAACAGTCCATTTATTTAGGTATAGCATCTTTTTTCCCGATCTCGTATGCGACATGTCCCAACCATTGATGTATTCTGTGTATCGATTAACTTAACATTTATAGACAAGAAAATATATCGTCTACATTTATTATCTTCCATCTGAATGCGTTGTTATAAAGCTGAAAGCTTGCTGAGGTCGCGAAATCATTTATTTCGATCTGTGTCATATACGCTGACAGATTGTTCTTGAATTTAATGGATTGAAAACCGCAAAATGAAATAATAGAAACGTACAATCAATTTTAATTTTTCGGTTAGTTTTAAACCATTATTATACTGATAAAATTGGAGTATTAACATAGCTTGATGAATCAAAATCCTAAGTCTCGCATAAAAAGAATCTTATTATAGTTCTGATCGTCGCTTCTTTATTCAAGGTCACATAATCCGGTTGAAAAAGATCAAAATGCCGACAACGAAATGTAACTGCTGGTATATATACGCTGTGGTTTTATCACAAACCTAATAACAAAGTTTAACTATTCAAACACCAAAGATTATCTTCATACTTACTGTACCTTATTTTGAAAAAATTTTAGATCTAATTAAAACTTGGTAGAAAAATAACGGACCATCTATGATGGCTGACACTCATTATATTCCGACCTGCCATATTTCACAAATCTGCCAATCCACTTGTATAAGTTTCTGGATGAACGAGCTTCACTCGCAATCCACTGACTACATTGCCAACTATTAGGCCGGTTCATTATCATTTTATTGGAATCGCAACAATAAATTAAAACTTCTCCACCCTCAATTGCCGATGCTAATGGGGTGGCTAAACTAAAAACAATTTATTAATAGGGTATTGAAATTAAGTTAATTAGCATTCTCATTAAATTGAATGGCAATAATTGGCAGGCGAAATTGGAAAATGGCCTACAGATTATTGCTGGTTTGCTTTCATACCATGTTTGTGGAAATGAACCGTAGAAATTGATGAGTTGTAGGGCTTTAATAAATCTGCTGATCGTTGCCGCAGATGGCGAGTTATTTGTTATGTTGGTGTCTGGACAGGAATTACCTACTTAGGTTTGCCAATTAACGACTTTAATATCCAGTCAATTTAGAAATGTGAAATAATTTATAGCAGAAAGGAAAGTTGTGACTTGATTTTTGAATGATTAATCAACATCTACAGATTTTCCTATTAATTTACATACTTTTGCGTAAGAAATATCCTTTTCCGAAAGAGATTTGGTACATAAATTAAATACAGTTGTTCTCACATATTCTTCAGTTTATATATATGCCACTGATATATTATAAAAAAAAACGTATCTCGATAGTTTATACTTCGGATTAATTCATTCAAAATTCAAATAACACATCAAGTTTCTCTTCCCAAAGTTCAAATCGGTTATGATAAATTAACGATTCTAATGAATATGTAGACTGCGTAGGAGTTAAATTTGGTATCACGAATAATATTACCGAGTTTAGTTCAGAATTTATGATTTGCCTTTGTTTTTATACAGATATCAATCGCCCCTGAATAATGCAACCAACTAACTGGTTCCTATCAATCAAAAACTGAATAGAAATCTATAGATATCCGTTACTGCATCTGGAATTTTCATGAATAAATATCAGGCAGTAGAAACTATATAAATTATTATTGAAGATTATTTTCGGATCGAAATTTGATTAAGTTCTATACAAAAGATCTCTCATCATTAATCAAAGTTTTGTTGATCTAGATTATCTTATTAATTCCGCCATTATAAATTGTGGATTTTTTAAGTATTCAGTTAATAATAAAATAACATCTGATAGTAGACCAAACAACAAAAGCATTGGTGTTTTTAAAATGTAACAGTGTCAAGCAATGGTTTTCTTAAAATAACCTTTTAAATGGTATCTCACTTATTATATATTATTCAGTACTTCAAAATCTTTGTCGCCATACGCGTGGAATATTAAATATACAGGTATTCATATTTTATATTTGAAAGGAGATACTATGACTGACAAGTTTTCAAATTCAGGATATAATTTCTATATACTATTATAGCGAAAATGACAGTCTCAGCATATCTCTTTGAATGGATGCTCTACAGCAGCTAAGAATTCCAAATTTCTATAGTATCCAATACGTTTGTCAACATATCGAAATTCGATTCGATATAAGTTGCAATTTCACCACAGAAATATACATATTAGATATTTTTTTGATGTACAGGGTGTTTCAGAAAGACCTCTCGTAAATTCAGAGGGTGATAGTACGACAAAAAATAAGAATTATTTATCTTATGAACTATATGTCTATCTCCTTTTGTTTTCGAGATACAGAGCGACAAAACAAAATTTTTTAATTAGAATTTTTACGAAAATTTCCAAACGGTGAGAAATATTTTTATGAAATTTGGTAATCCGGGGTTTTTAAGGACGCCAAATACGCTGGTCTAATTATTTTCTGGATATTTCATAGAGGGCGCCAGTTATGCTACATTCTTATTACATTTTAGGTTCTAATTTTTTTAAGGTTAGGTTTTTTACCATTCGGGCTCCAATTTCTAATGTACAATTTTATTTCCTAAAAGTAATACTCTTGTTAGAACTTCCTAATGTGGACGGTTTTTGAGAAAAAAGGCTTTTAATTGAACTCTTACAATATTACGGTGAAGAAAATAAGTGACTTTTCTCAAAGTAGGCTTATGTCAAAATTTATTGATGGATGTCTCATGAACAACGCATACATTCTCAGTAATATTTTAAACGCTAATTAACTTTATATCAAAATTTCACATTACTGTTGAAAATTTTTAAAATACTTTTGTATTTACAAGTATTTGTTTACAAATTTTCTAGAAATTATCTAGGGGTACTGGTGCAATTAATACAGGCGTAACAAAGAACTCTTACTGCGCGTGTCAAGGTCATATCTATCTGAGTATTTTTTGAAAAATTGCCATAAAGAATTTTAAATAGAAAAAACTTTGTGGTAAAATATGTTTTAAAAAGTTGTGTCACAATATTACTACTTGTTTACCATAAGCAACGAGTCAGATATAAATTTGGACAGCTTTTTTTGCAAAAGTGGAGAACCACAATAATATAGTCTTGTTTTACAAGACACCGACTATTACAGCAATTGTATTGGCATTTTTATATAACCTAATTTTTATGTATGTGTGTATTTGTTGCCGTGACGCCACTGTCTTTGCACACAAACGTCGAGGTTCAACGGTAATAACTTCGACTGATTTAGATGGAAAATTGAAACGAATTAACAAAATAAACCATACATTTAGATATAAACGATTCCTAAATGTTCCAGATATCGGTAGGCAAGACAGTTTAGGAACTGGTAAATATTTTCTGCTCCGCCGTTTCGAAATATTCAGCGCTAAACCTCGGCTTCGGCACATGTGGGTCCTGCATTAATGCGATGTGCGAAGGAAGTCTGTTGCGGCCGCAGCGCCTTTATAAATATCAGGAAATACCGGCGGCCACTCGAGTCTCGAGTGAGACGGGTATAGGAAGTTATCCTTGAACTTCGCCGAGATGTATAACGCATTTTAAATGCGAGATTTCTGCCTCAACTAAGTACCGACGACTTAAGTAATGTCCGTACCGGCCTCTGTAGAACAGAACGAGTTCAGTTTTGGTGCTTTCCAAATTTTTTTCAACCCAATTTCAAATGTTTGTACGAAAACGCCAGGAATGTCACGAAAAAGGCGGGACAAGAAATCGAGCAGCCTTAGATTTTAAAATAACAACCAGATTCCACGACGGGCCTATATCGAAGAGCAGTCCTCGAGAATAGGCCGAGCTACCATCAAGCGGGATCGAACGTCTACTCTTGCATCTTGTAGAAGTCTGGTTAGTGGTTACTCAACCTGACCGACTGACTAGCACTACCTGATCTCGCCAAGCATCAGCGGTAGATGATGCTATTGAGAGAGGCATCCAAGAATTCTAGCTCTTGCTCCTCTTGTTAGGAGGTTTTTGGAGGAAATGACTGTGTTGTTCAAAATAGAGGTATGGCAAATCCACGACAGAATGTATGAATGTTTACATTGCACTTGTTAAAAATAAGATGTAAAGAATATAGTTAATAGTGTGAAATTTTACACTTATGTGAATAAAATCTAAGGTTACTTGTAACAGAAAACAAAATAGAAACGCTATCAAAAGATATAAGAGACACAAATGTCATCTATGTTCTAATCCACACCAAGAAGTCGCCAAGAAAAACTGCTAGATCGTTGGAAGGCAACCCTAAATCATGTGATATTTATTAGGGTGGCCCAAAAAAACGAATATTTTTTTTATGTCTTGTGAAAATATGTTAATTATCATGTTTTAAGAGCCCCCTCAAAAAATCAGCTCAAAAAAAAATTTTTAATTGGTCGCTCAAGATTTTTTAAAATTTCCAAAATCGTCAAAATTTGATTTCTTTTTTTAATTTTTTTTCTCGTTTATCATTTTCTACGTTGAAAAAAATCTCGATTCTGAAAGTTTCAAATCGATATTTTAATTTCTAAAGGTCACTCATAATTATTTTAACTTTCAAAGTACCTAACCTAAAATGTTTTCGAGCAACCTTTAAAAATAAATATCAACGAACTAATAATTTTTTTATTGAATTTGATGAACAAAAGAATAGAAATAAATCATTAAATCACACTTAAATTTTAAAAAATATAAATATTTTATACTCACAGTGACAGTGCGGTAGTAAATTTTGCCTCGAGAAATTTTTTTATGTGTCTTAAAAAATAAGTTTACTTTGGCTTAATATGTAAAAAAAAATTACTTTTCAAATGAACGATAGCTTCATTTATTTATTTAATAATAGTAAAATAATTCCGAAATTCAAATTTTAATTAATATTTCGTTAATAGTTTTTGTGATATTTTTGTAAATTAAAAAAAATTAAGTATAAAAGATGCATTTTTCTGGGGTTCAGGGCTGTTCTACGAATTCGTTAATATGCCCATTGTTATTTTTTCTTCGAGCTAACCCAGTTAAAAAAAAGAAGTTTCTACGATGAATAGAAGCCGAGATATTGCAAAATTTTACAGCGCGCATCAATTTGAACTTTCACTTATTTGTTTAAATAGAAAAGTTAGCTATTAAAATGTTTTGACTCACGAGATGAGAGATGTCTTATATTATGTTCCTTTAGACAATTTTACAATAATCTCGCAGATAGGATTTTTTTCGAATAAAAATTTCATTTGCCTGGTCTATTTAGCTTAGCGCGAGTAACGTACCGAATCAGAGTGTAGTTATTCCTTGAATTACCCTCATACATCCATCAGGAGATATCCAAAAAGTCTAGCTGCGTTGAGAGATAAACTACCCATACGGTGGATACATCATTAACTGTTAATGAAGATCCAGTCGAGTTCCACCGACTGCTCAAAATCAACAACTTGTCTGTCGGGAGTTTCGGCCACCTCTCCCAACAAATAATCCGTGTCTGAATCAATTCCTGAACGACTGATAGCAGTCGCGTTGGGATTCCAGCCACGTCGAAAAGTGTCGAACTTTAGTCCACTTGCAGCGTTGCATTGTTATACGATGTAGTTTCGGCGGAGTAAATCAGCGTTTTCTGGTTTGCTGATGTGCATTCCCCTCGGGTACGTGTTCTACATGCAGGATGAAGTCGGCTTAAAAAAACGCCGCGCGTCGGGCGCTAACCCAAAAAATTAAACTGGCGATCCCGTCGTGTGTCTACATGAAGCAGGAGCTAGTTTTATTGCACGTTAAACTGATGCAGGATAAATATTTATCACATTGTCTGAAATTATTTTCGGATTTTAATTGATTGAGTGTTTTGCTACGGTTCTGAAAAGTGTGTAGTAAATATATCTCCATGCCAAAAAGGCTAGCCAGAAATTATTTCAGTGCATGAGTTTATGTAAATAGAGAATTATAAAAATATGAAATAATGCGTATTACTTTCAAAAGTTGTTTTTAATTTCGAATATAGCACATAAACTAATACAATATTTTGTATATCCCGACGTTTCGACCTATATTAAAATATCCTCAAGGTGCTATGTACAAAGTAAACTAGGGTAATGTGGCTATTCTTACTACAGATCTCTGGGCTTTGACTACAGAAGTGCAGCAGCAGCAGCAGCGGTACTAGAATAATAGAAATGTAGATTTATGTAATAAAAACTACCAATAAAAGTAGACAAAATGATTTCCAAGGATCCAGGTTGCCCAAGTTTGAGTGCGAAATGTATTAGGGTGTGGTTGCCGAAGTTATTTTGTGAAAAATAAGTTAATATAAACGTAGGTCGAAATATGCTTCGTTTCCGAGATACAGAGTGTTTAAATTTTAATCTTTTATTAATTTTTATTAATTATTTCAAAGAGATTTAATGTTATTGATTCGAAATTTGAAAAACGCTTTGAAGGGATAGAAGTGCATTTTTTGGGGTGATCCGAATGTTCCTACTTGCACCAGTGGCGTTCGTGCGAGAATGCCACAACCTTTTTTAATAAAAAAAAATGGTACGCCACTGACTTTTGCCCGTGTTAATATTTTTTAGAATATCGCCATCAATTCAGAATGAAATAACTCTCTTCAATTTTTTTCGTAGGATGCACCGTTTTTGAGAGAAAGCATAAAACATATTTTATTGTAAGTTGTGATCCCATCACGTCTAGATCAAGGTCAAATGAAGGTCATACACATTAACCCTAATGAGACAATTTTTTTGACCCTCGATTCAGATAGAGCAAAAAATTTACGTCCAATATACTTCGACCTGTTAGCCGAACCGACCTATGAAGGTCATTTGAAGATCATCTAGAGGTCAAATCCGTCTTTTGATCTCTCGGCCGATATCTTAGCTAAGAATGAGTCTCGAACCAGTTGACCATGTTTTTGTGATTGCTAATCACGATTCCGGTGTCCATATGACCCCATCACGTCTAGATCAAGGTCAAATGAAGGTCAAACACATTAACTCAAATGATACCATTTTTTTTACCCAGAAAGAGCAAAAAGTTTTACGTCCAAAACGCTTCGACCTATTGGTCGAATGAACTTCTGAAGGTTATTTGCAGGTCATCCAGAGGTCAAATCCTGCTTTTGAGCTCTCGGCTGATCTCTTCACTAGGAACGGGTCTTGAACCAGTTGACCTCTGTTTTTGGGGTCGCTAATCACGATTCCGGTGTCTACGCGAACGCACCACGTCTAGATCAAGGTCAAATGAAGGTCAAACACATTCACTCGAATGATACCATTTTTTGACCCCGGATTTAGAAATAGCAAAAAGTTTTACGTCCAAAACGCTTCGACCTGTTGGTCGAATGGACCTTTGAAGGTCATTTGCAGATCATCTAAAGGTCAAAGCCTTCTTTGATTTCCACTTTAGTCACCAATGCAACTATGATAATAACATTTGCATCTTTAATTGCGTGCAATGAAATACATATCTTCATTTACAAAGAATTTTGTTATTCTGATTATGAAGTACTGTTTCATTATCCTGATACACACTTTCCATAGCACTTATCTCACATTGTTTTTTTTTCTTCCAGGTAAGTGCGATCCTCCGGCCGTCCGACGGTGCTCAATTACTCCCCGCCCCCCTGTAAGGTAAAAGGGACCTCTCGTCCTCTGCGACGAAATAATAATTTACTTTGTAATTAATGCCCCGGTTTCAGGACCGCGTCACGCTGATATTTAATTGGGAGGGCAGGGAACGGATTACGTTTTGTATGCTGGGAAAGGCGAACTGTGAAATGAAAACAATCATTTACTCGTGGGGGATGAGGAATCATAAGGAAACTCGCGAGAATAAGCGTGGTGAGGTGGCCCGATGAGGATCCTTGAGACGTGCTGTAGCTTAGGAAACAGGAGGTTCTAAAAGCGAGAGATTGTTTTCGAACATTTTTTTATTTTGATTCCGATGTAACGGCGGCTGACGTTCTCGCAAATCGGCAGTTGAAACTGAACTGATTTATATTAATATTAATCTTGCTAAAACAGTATAGTTCCTCTTACTGCTGCTCAATTTATTTATTGAGGATAAATGTGAAAGAAATGATTTAAATCGTCAAAACATCATTTGCTTTTTTGATTACCGCGTAGTGCTAATTTTTATTAAAATATATTTTTTTTAAATATGTACTCATCAAAATTTAGTCTGCTTTTTTTACCATATAATAGGCCGAATAATAAATAGTCATAAATCGATTTAAAATGTAATAGTCCAGGAAATATAGAGTTGGGCGCGACTTTTTGTTTCGGCAAGCTAAATTTATTGTTTACAGGGTGGTTAATTGTATAATTTTTACGTAAATTCACGTTTTTCGCTTATAACTTTTTTCCCTTCATTTCCACGAGAAAACAGTAAAGTACTTTTTCGTCTTCAAAAGACCTACAGAACTAGTCCTCGAGCGTCAAAAAATGTTGATTAGATCAAAAGTTATAAACAGAAGAAGATTATTTATGACTTTTGAATTAAACATTTTTAAACTGCGTTATTATTACCAGAACGTTTTGGCATCGCATCCTCTCATTCCTTATCACTGTCTCATAATTTACGGGAAATCTGGAATCGGTAAGTTGAATAGTTTACAAGTTTATGGCCTTATAAACAAATTAACTAATTATTAGTTAGGACGATCCCGAGGATCTTCCACAATCCCACTGATTTTTTCATTGTAGGTTTCATAATAATACATTGAAATCTATAATTTTTTTTTAATTTCAACTTTGCATTTTTTTATTTTTTAGCCTTAGTTGCAAAATGAAATATACGACGCACGAGCGTGATATAGTTATATATTATTACATATTCGGTAAGCTTATGAAAATAGCTTCAAATTAAAAAAAAATCGTCATGATTCGTTGAAAAACAACGGAGTTACAGAAAGACGAATCCGAAAATATTATGGTCGTTACGGTAAAGCAGTGGCGTACTATTTTATTTAAAAAAATATGTCACGGATACCCTGTACCTCCGCCACTGGAGCATCTAAATTTTAGGAAAATCCCTCAGATTTTGGACAATGTTTACATGAATACATGTGCCCAATGTCAAATTATTTCTCTTACTGGTTTTCAAATTATTAAAAAAATTAAAAATATTTTTTGAAGTTTGACACCCTGTATCTTTTTAACGAAGCGTCCTAAATAAAAACTATAGGAAAGACTTCCCTTAAAATTCACAAAAGAATGGTCGCCATTTGTGAATCACTCTGTATTTGTCGTTTCGGCGCTGAACGAAAATATTTAATTTTTAGAACTGACATTGAAAAAACGTATTAATTTGATTGGATGATGTTTGGATGTGTCCGTATGTATTAACGACCACATGATCGGAATATTATCCCGACTAAGGTCAGGATGAAATAAAAATACCCAGTACGACAGCTGTAGGAGGAACGCCAGTCCAACCAAATCATAGTAGAACCAAATAATACCAAATCTTCCATTTGTGAGATTAAATTCTTACTAACAAATTATTGCTAAGAAAATTCTCGAAAACGCAGTAGTCTGTGGAAGGTTTTAATGACCCTTTTTAGAACAGCATATTTCACCATGTTTCTCATGCATGGAGACCCTCATGCGAATATGATATTTACGCGGAATATAGAGTTTCGTAGAATCTTAATCTGCAAACAAGACGAATCGAATCCGCTGTCTTCGCAGGAAAATTCATTACGCTAACGTTACACAAACAGCGTTATCAATTACAGCAAGAGTTATTTATAATTGCGAATGTGCAACTCCTTTGCCTACTTGGCAGAATCAAAGGACAACGAGGAGTAATTTTAGCGGGAATTATCAAGTTGTGTCTATTTTTAGCCTACTTAGAAAATGAGTATAGCCGAAGGCACGTTAAGTTTATTTATAATTAGAGTAATGTAAAAAAACGGCAATGATGTAAGAATAATTTTAAACGCAGACCAAGGATATTCTTGTTTCTTTAGCGGATATTTCGAGAGGCTCTCTGTTATTTAAAAATCAGGTTATGCACACAACCCGGGATTTATTACGGGGCTATGGAAACAGCAAAGTCCTTGGCATATTTTTATGTTAAATTAGACCCGGTGCGGGTCATATTTTACCTGGTATATGCGTAGAGAGGAGAAATTGCGAAATAAGAGTTATTTTTAAAATATTTTTTTGCTTTTATTTTATTTATTAAAAAAATTTTATTTTATAGCAATAATTGATGAAAAAGGGCAAAATAAGTTTTTTGGATAATTTTTTTACATTATTTTAATTGCTCCGAGGGCATTCTAATTTTGGTAAAAAAAACTTTAGAGTATAATAAAACAACACACCAAATTTCATTAAAATCGGTTCTATAGTTTTCGCAAAATAATTTTTTTAAATAAATTTTTCGAATTTTCAAAATGTAGCACAGCCTCAAATAAAGCATCTAGATAGGTACTTGAAAATTTTTTCACATAGAAAAGACCGCTCAACCTTTCAAATAGTTTTTGAAAAATTGAAATCGGTTGATCAAAGGTTATTGCTAAATTGTTTATCAATTAAGGTAAATGCCGTTAAACTTTGACCGCTTATATCTCGAGAACCAATAAGGGGCCATCCATAAATTACGTCACACGAATTTTAGGACTTTTGTACCCCTCCCCCCGTCCTTGTCACAGGTTGTTACATTTTTATAATCCCCCCTCCTGATGTGACGTCACACATTTTTTAAATTTAGGCATGTATTTAAAAATAATCGAGAGAAAACATCTACATATTTTAATTTTTTATTTTTTTTTATTAAATAATCTAATAAAATCAACATAAAGTCCAATATTTCAGGTAGCGAGAATGCTAAATTATTAATAAATATAGATCAAGTTCGTAGATTTTTATAGTTTTTTATTCACATCTAAATTTCGCGTTTTAGTATTTTAAATTTTAACATGTGACGTCACAAAACTTTTGACCCCCCTGCTCCTTGTCACACATTGTCACATTTCGGTGATACCCTCCCTCCCCATTTACGTGTGACGTAATTTATGGATGACCCCTAAACGGAATTTAACTTTTTTTTCTAAAGAAGCGTCTTTCCGAGTACTTTAAAATTATAATTTTTGAAAAAAACAATTGCAAATTAATAAATGTAATATAATTGTTTAAAAATTAAAAAAAAGAGTGTTAACTTTAAAAATTTACTGTGGTCGTCCTAATCAACCGATTTCAATTTTTCGAAAACTATTTGAAAGGTTGAGCGGTCTTTTCTATGTGAAAAAATTTTCAAGTACCTAGATGCTTTATTTGAGGCTGTGCAACATTTTGAAAGTTCGAAAAAATATTTCAAAATCTTTTTAAAAAAATTATATTGCGAAAACTATAGAACCGATTTTAATGAAATTTGGTGTGTTGTTTTATTATACTCTAAAGTTTTTGTTAACAAAATTAGAATGCCCCTGGAGCAACTATGATATTTTAAAAAAATTACCCAAAAAAACTTGGTTATTTTGCCTTTTTTTCATCAATTATTGCTATTTTGCAAAAAAAAACATTTTTAATTTACAGTACTCGTATATTGTGCAAAATTCAATTCTAAAACTTTTTTTCATGTTCAATATTCTTCCAAAATATATAGGTTCCAAGATATAAGTTAAAAAACTCAGATAAAATAGGTGTTTTTTAAACATTTTTGCAATTTTGAAAATGTTCAGGACCTCGCCCAGATCTAGGGATCTACACTTTTATTATGTGAATGGTACTGAAGGTAATCCAGAAAAAATTTGCTTGTCCCCTCTCACATCTCCTTCAAACCAAATCCGCCCTGGTCTAACTGCTTGCTGTTTAGAAGCTTTAGATAAAAATATAAACTATTCGCAATAAGTAGGGACCTTAGGAAAGTCCCTATTATTAATTAATCATTCTAATTACCTCCAACGGGAAAAAGAATTTATAATACGTTTTACTAAATCCGATTCACTTTCCAACACTGCTGATTTCCATTTGGCTTGACTGCTTGTGAAACTGGTTTATAAGGCTCCCGTTAACTTTTTTCCTGGAGTGTATAAAGCGCTTACTGGTATCTTGCCAGTATTTAGCTCAATTTTCGTATACGAGCAGTATACGTTCCTCGACGTACTCGGTTATATTGCTATTAAGCTAAACTTTTATATCAGGCTCTTACAGGAGCTCGACATGATAGTTTTTTAAAGTTGATATCAACTGCAATTTAAAATTCAAAAGATTTTGTACAACCATATTTTTAAGAAAATATTACGTAGAAAGTAATAACAATCTCGTCTTGGTAGTTTCAAATTTTGTAGAGTAAAAACAAATTCACAGTTACATTTATAAATATATTTTTTTTCTCTTAAGATTGGGTATAACAGTACTCCTCTAATTTGAACATTTACAGAACTATCATCAGTCACAATTTAATTAACTGGAAATACTAAATATTTTATCAATTAATTACTAATTACTTGCATCTAGATTAAATTATGAGTATATTCGGTTGTGTCACAAGCGTTCCAAATCATCCCTGTACCCTCACCTGCACTTCCAAACTGGCTCGGTTTACTT
This sequence comes from Anoplophora glabripennis, assembly GCF_000390285.2. NCBI lineage: Eukaryota > Metazoa > Arthropoda > Insecta > Coleoptera > Cerambycidae > Anoplophora > Anoplophora glabripennis. The sequence goes on along the minus strand of NW_019416324.1, from coordinate 1,158,845 downwards.
CCAGCCGAATAGACAGATTGAATTATCATAAAACTCAGTTTGCAATCTACTGAATCTGGAGAAGTTCTCTGATACGCGCAATAAAACCGGAATCAGGTAGTGTAAGTAATAGGCATATACCTTAAATTACATCCCATATTTTACTACAACAGTAGTTTCAGTCGTCCGTTCCTCGTAAAACTTTAGGTATTAAACTTTCATATATAAAGGGACTTCGTTATTGAAGCGAATGGGGAAACTCAGTCTTCATCTGCTTTGTTCATTATAAATATTTCCCACAACTATCAAACCGCTCAGAATCGATAGTTGTATCTTTGAATTGATTATTGAATGTGTATTATTTGTTGGCATTGGAAATAAGGAAACGGAAACTTTGAAAATGTAACAAATATTCGGACGCGATCGCTGGGCGCGGGTGTGGTTCGATCGGAGTGATTTTGGTGTCCTTGTGTAAGTAGGACCTTTCACAATTACAGGAATGGCAAAAAGAGGAAAATGGTGGAACTTCATATTTTGGCTATCTTAATGAGATTCTGACTATGTTTAAGGAGGTATACCGGATTTACTCAAATGCACAGATGTACTTGAAATTTATATAGCGTGTTACCCAGTACTCCCTCTGTGCGTCACATTTTTTTGAATTTTTTTTTGAATCTAGATTTTGAGATATTGTTGTTCAAGTTATTCATTTTAACATAGGTTTATATGGCGAAGATGGACGGTGCGGCCCTTTTTTTGCCCATAACTGAGAAAAAAATGTAGAAATTGTGAAACAAATCTTTTCCATATATAGTACACAGTATTATCTTATTTTTGATGTAAAATTAATGTAAGTTTTGAACATAGTACAGCTGTATTAATTAGAAACAGAAACCAATAATTACATTTCTGTCTGACTTGAGGATTAATGTGGCAACGTCGCAATCAGTTGACAGCAAGGAGGGAATACATTTGAAAGACTTGATAAAAACGAAATTGATTTCAAACATATACATTTTTCCTAAATCCCATGTACATTGTTATCAACAATAAATTATCCACAACATTACCCAGCAATATTTAGGGTTACACAAAGTTTTCTTTACTTGATTAATATAATTAGTAATACCTACTTGAGATAAAAGCATTTGTACGGAATAACAAAGGAACATAAATATTTCTCAACAAACTTTATATATAAAAAATTAGTTGTAGTTGCAAAACTTTTGTAACATTACTAAAATAGAGATTAAGAACAGTGAGTAATAATGTAATTTCTATCACAGAACCTTCAAAATTGCATCCAACATTTTCTTTGACTTGGACGAGAGATGGGCGCGAGTGTCATTTAATTTCTTTAGAACTAAATTAACATAATTCTCGTTGTTTTACCAGTTCACATGATTTACGGATTTTAAATAAAGGATACAAATCTTCGCGAGGATAATACGATATATTTGCTATAAATATAATAATTATATTGTACATAGTTTACACACAATACATTTTTGAACGCGTACGCATCTTTACCCGAATTTGACGCGCAATATCTCCGATGTACCGAGGTCTGTAGGTTCGCAGTGTGTACAACTGCTAGTCAATTATTATTAGCGCTGTTGCCACATCTACATAGTCTTTATGCGTTAATTAAATATAATTTAAAACTACTTAAATATGATATTTTTGTGTTGTTAATTAGTCAATATGTATGCTATGTGCATATGAGTAGATTTCTTTGCTATATAGATAATGTTTATCGCAAATAATTTCAATAGAATTTAATTTTTTCAAATTGGCAGCGGGTTTTAGTCCCATAAGAAAAGCATAGGACCCTCCCTGCGCTCCTCACTCCCCTCGGACCCCGATATACCTCTTTAAGCGTGTTTTAAGCGTTTAAAAGCACAAAATGGGAAAATTTGTTGCAATCGATAAGGGTACAGTAGAATAAATTTAAAACATCTTTAAAAAAATCGTTTTACAACATAAAATATAAAAATTTTTTAATCAAAATACAATTTTAAATACAGTATAGAGCTACGTATATCTCTTGCTATTCCTCAGATATAAAAAATATTTACGTCGATGCCGGTCTTAGGTTTTCCTCGGTTTCTTATCGGGTGGTATTTTTATCTGGTCGATTGGAATATAAGGGTTCCTAGGAGATAATTCGCAGCATCGCACGCACTAGGAAATCTAATAGCGCGCTTCCTGAGCGGAATTATCGTAAAACTGAAACCGCAAGATACATTCTGGACGGCAATGACGGCACCGGGGGGGGCAATGACGATAATAGATTAATTTATAACCAGAATTGATGCCCGAAAACAGATCGTAATGAAATTCCGGGCATTCTCGAGACCCACGCGGACCGGACATGTGTTGTTCAGCTTCTGCCACTCATCAGCACGCTTCCCATCAGCGGGACAACTGAAAGGCATTTCCACGTCGACTGCCAGAGTGTGCGAACGTTTTTTCCCTTATCGGGAGGATGTATTATGGTAATTTGGGAATGGAATGCGTGACTCCATGTAAGAATCGTAGTAATGTCAGACCAGAAGGTTTATATGCATAATATACTAACGAAAAAGGGTCCAATTTCGCGTATGTTTCCAATCTGCACCAAGAGGTTGCTCCAAAACCAGAAGACATCGAACCTGTTACCTAAAGAGCTCTAATTGAGAATCAATATTTTCAACGATCTTTCGAATTGCGCTGCCAGAGTTGTGCACGGCATCCAAAACAACACTCGTCGAACCCGATGCCGATTAACAAATGACAGCGAAGATCGACCTTGAGAATTGGCGGAGCAATCAAAGTGTGTGATCCAACGTCGACTCTAGTTTTCTAGTTAATTAATCAGGGGAAACATTCCTGAACAAACTAAGTCTTTTAAACTCCTGGAAATGATAAAAAAGTGTCTAAATATTGAAAAACTACTAAACTACTACTAAATAATAAAAATAATAATTTCGTTGACTTCCGGTACATGGTTCTGTTCTTGTCTGCTTCTGAGAGATCGCTCGTAGTATTTCGAGTTCAATATAATTTTGCATAGCCTTTTCAATATATCTTCTGCCAGAAATAACTGTTCACTAAATATGTGATCTAATTATCTCCTATTGTTGTGACATTTCCGACATAAATTATGTAAAAGTTAATGAATCGTGGAGAAAAAAATAGAACTTAGTTGAAAGTTCAAAACAATTTTGATAAGAGTCAGATTAAAGGTCAATTAAATAGCTACTCATATAATTCGAGTCAGACACTATTAAAAATTATGGAAATTTATTTATTTCACACTTTCGCAACGGCTTTTATACACAAAAAAAAACAAATAAAATGTTTGAGTTGCGGTACTTTCATGTACTTTTTACATTAGGTATACTTTAAAATGTAGGTACTACAAATCTTTTTTATATTGTTCATGTAATTGTGTTGTATCTTCAGTAATCTAAAACCAATGAAATTGCAAAACGCTGCTTAAAATTGATTGTGAAAATTATTAAAACTTATTGAGAACCGCTGGACGAAGTTATTGATTGAGTCAGCGATTCCAAAAATGTTTCTTCCTATTATTGTGGTAAGTAGATAGAAAAGAAGTATCCTATATGCAAGAAATATTTGTACCAATCGAGATTCTATTACTTAATTCTACATAAAATTGTTTGTTAATTTTTTTATTTAGTGTACTTGCTTCCATTACTGCGGTTTTCCGCTCGCCGAATTGTCGCTATCATAGTATAATTTTATAACCATCGATCTATGGATGCTGGATGGCAACACAAGCGTAAATGTACACAATACATTTTTGTTTAAAGAAAATAAACATTGGATGTGTTGTCGAAACTCCGTATGATGCTATGTGCGGATTATTTTTCAATTATGGGAGTACGTAGCTGAACAGAAACAAAATAAAATGTAATCTAATTTTAAGCTGGGTAAATATTTTCGCGAAATTGATTTGGAAGCTGAAAGGGATCATTTGCGTGTCTATGAAAATTCATTGCTGGACTGGGCTGACAGACAACGCAATTATTTGAAATGTTTAGTCTTAGTTTTCCGATGGAGAGCTTTATTATGAGATTGTTACTCGTATCCCACGTTCCCAGGGAAATTAAACAGATGTAACTTTCAGAGAAAAAATAAATTAATACATGCAATATCTCAAGATACTACTCTGGAACGTTTTTTTTACATCAAATAAATAATAATCGAGTTGTAATTCACTTTTTACACCGCACTTAAGTTCTTGTTCTGAAACAAACAATGAACTTGTTAGCATAAGAACCGAGTCAAAAACAACAAACTACATTTATTTTTCATTACTTTGTCTCTTCGAGCAATGTCGCCTTATCCCATGTCTTAATGAACACTGTTTATTGGCGTTTTAAGTACATGTTCATAAATATAGTGTTATACCATAATGGAGTATATAATAATAATATTCGTGCCATGGTCTGCAACATCGGTTAGTAATAAAATTTCGTTATTTACGATGCTAATAATAAAACTAAAATAAATACACCACCAGACCATACCATCTCTTGTTTTGTTAATGTTACATTACACTGTAAAAAAATGTGTGAGTGAAAGCAATAAAGGTTCGGAGTGAATTTATTGAGAATTTTGATCGTTTTACTCATTTGTGATTATATTTAAACTAAAGCTGAGTACTTTCACTCAAATACAGGTATTCCTTAAATAAATTCTTCACGTAACCTCGTATTTGGTGCACTTGTACTTAAATCAGAATAAATGTCCTCATTACTGAGTGAGTTTAAATTTCGAGTAATTTTAATAGCGCCGTGAAGATGGCACCACTTACATATTGCTTCTGTAATCTCGACCACAGTTAATAGGGACCAGTTAGATGCTACAGAGAAGCGTGATCACCAGGAGAACAGGCCTTAGCCGGCGGTGGCGGGTCTCAGCTGGCAGGTCTCAGCCAGGACAGAAGGAGGCCCCGCGAAGTGAATTAATTTCAATAGTGTATATCCTAATTAATCATTTATCACACATAAATTTATTTTTGCACTCAATATTTAGTTCATTAAAAGCCAAGTCTGAGTAAAAAACGACTCAATAATAGTTAAATTTAAATCATATTAGAGAAAAAGTCAACTCTAAATTGGTTTTATATACTCAGATTAGAGTCAAAAGTCGCTGAATTGATAGTTAGCAGTAACTCGAATTTGAGTAAAACTCACTTCTAATACAATAGTTTCACTCAGTTGTACTCATACTAATAGAGTGAAAATTTCACTCAATCCGGTGTGGACAGAAATTGAGCAAAATTGAGTGAAATTTTAGTGACATTTTTTTTACAGGATGAAATTATGGTTCACCGTGTATATTTTTGTATTGGTAATTTTATTCAGAAACCTTCATCTCATTCAGAAGAAATGCAGAATTTGTAATTAACATATCTAGTACAGATACTAATGAACCGACGTATGACTTATATGGAAAAACCGTGTATAAATTAATAGCACATTATAATTTCGTTAATTTATAATTAACAACTGTAATTTATGGGCCAATAAATTAAAACGAGTTTATTATTGGTTTCATTAAACGCACTGATTAAATTCATAATCCGAACAGTTTCTCCAGGACGATCCTTATTAATAACTTTAAAATTTATTTCCACCATTGGCGTAGCAGTTTGAGAACAGGTTTATATTTATAAATAATCGCACCAAATTCAAACCTGTCTGGTGTTTCTCGACACCCCGTATCCCGAGCGCCTAATGTCGCGCGACAAACCCCTTAAGAGATTTGCCACTTTGGCGACACGCCTTATTAGCCGTCGCAAGTTAAATTTTCGTCACGCCACAACAAATTAAACTTTTCAAAATTCAATTTAAGAATAAAATATAACCCTACCCTGAGGAATCCATTAGCGTTACACAAATTGAAGTGGCGGTGCAACGACACTGAGGTCGCCGTGAATACCGACGTAGGAGAGACCGTGTTTTGATATAGTGGGAAAGGGGGTGGCGGGGGAGTAGAGGAACGGCGGGACTAACGGGAAAGGATTGTCAATCCCACGGGAAGAAAAAGAGGCAGCAAAGTTTCAAACTCAATAAAGACGGTGGAAACCAACACTGGCCGCTTTTCAAATCACATTCTCTCCCGGTTAAACCGCTACTTTATCCAATGAGGTTTACAAGCAACCCTTAAAAATATACACTGAGAAAAAGACTACTCGAACGGCGTTTCAAGTCAGTTCAGGCATTTCCTCAATTATATATGTATTGCTTTCTTGAATGTACAGTTAGAAACGCAAATTTGAATCGAGAAATACGTATTTTGATTTTGTACAAATATGTTTCAAATCATTGTTATTTAATGCCTGAACCCTTTGTACATGAAAGGGGCGTAATAATTGCTTCCGTAGTATACGCCACACGGTACTATTAGATGCACAGGGTCGGCTTACATTTATGGTTAATTTTCTTTATTAATTTTCTCGAAAACAGCAGCATTTAGATCATCAGTTGCTTAATAAAAGTTGCTCATTTTCCTCGAAATATCACAATAAAAAAGTTTTCTATTTAAGTACTTAATTAAAATTGTGCTAAGGCAACTTGATCTCATCGGTTTAACTGCTTTTCACCTAGGAAGTATGGCCCATTCGCTGCCGCACACCCTGTATAATCTCATTGGTACATCTACGAATCCAGCTAGTGATAAATAAATTAAATAAAAGGATGCTACCTTTTTCTCAGTATACATCAAGAAGGAGTTGTTGGTTAACACGAAAGTTTTATATTTTATGTTTTCTATTACTAAAGTTAAATTTGGTTTAGGGTAGATATTATCTTTGATACACTTCTAATGTTATCGGAAGTGGAACGGTATGCCAAAGTTGGTACTTTAAAAGTCATACTACTTTGAAGGAGATTTTATCTGAACGCTAAATAGCGTTTGACGAGATTGCTTGTTTAGAAGAACAACTTCTCTAAAGAAATCAGGTAGATAACGATTGTTAACAAAATGAAAGTAATTATTGAAATTCAAATACTTAGTTTGTAAATTTAAAGAACAGAGATCATTATTTTTCTCTTACTTCAAAATTAGAAATTTGTTTTGTGATTTTAATTATGCCTAAGCGCAATAACTACCAGTATTAAGTTTTCATAGTTCAGTCACACCAAAACAGCATCTCTTGGGATTTGGCTCTTATCCTGTATTGTTTGCGTCTTTTTATTATCCACAGCTGATAGAGGTGTTTCAATACCTCATGAGCCGCGAAATGCGCGAAAGGCGTGGCGTATCCGCATAATTCTTCTAATAAGCACGTTGTGAAAACATTGAGTCAGAACTAGACCATGTGTAAGGCGCTCGGGCATCAATAAAGTCAACTGGCGAACGTTCGTTATATATATTTTTATTGTTTAAATTAAAATAATAAAGAATAGGGCATTTTATTATGATATTTGTAATCGGATCAAAGGCTTGTTTACGATACGAGAGCTCGAGAGAGACTGTGAATAATTGGTGTAATGTTTGTAGGACGTAGAATAATTTAGGCGACGGTCGGAATTATGTTTCTGCGCATATGAAGGTCAAAGCTCATAAGATTTCAAAACACCTATACCTACAATTGCTTTTAATTTTTTTTTGTAGTGTAAAAAGGTACATCTTTGCAATATAGCCACGGTATATAAGTTTTTTATACCTTCATACAGACACTCCTTAATGTAAGCTTGTAAAATCATTAATTGCAGCATTCTGTAGGTACCTGTTGAATATTCATATGTTCAAATTGATGTTTGTAGCACCACTCCCACTACAGAACCTAAAAACAATTAAATTATTTATCGCCGTGGTCACTAGATACTTATGATTAATTTTATAGGTGTAAATAAAAATTTATATGTAATCTTCTATCCGGTTGAATGTATTAGGCATGCAAATATTGTTTATATTATTTTTTCTACGGTAATTTTAATTGAATCTATTGAATCTGTGTCCTGGTCAAAATTATACGGAAAAGTATTGAAAAAAATATATAGTCATAGATAACAAAACATTTTCTTTCTCATTACATTTTTCTTTCTATACACTGAAAAAAAAATATTTGGATCAAATGAATTATGTGTCATAACTGTAATTTGATTATTTTAAAATGAATATACTTTCGTCTAAATTATGTGAAATATTTGCTGTAATCTATAATTTTTCTTAGAATTTAGATTATTTGTAAATATATATAATATAATTTAATTCAAATCTTTAATATTTTTGAAATTTGTTATCTCAGACTTTAGCTACAATATCTCTTACAGTTCATCAACTGCAAACATATTTGTTTCAAAACTACCAGTTCTTTAAAATGTATATATTTAAAATTTAGTATTAATGTAGGAATTATTCAAGACAAATGTAGCATATTATAATCAAACTTATGTTTTCTTGAAAGAAAATTGTAGATCACAGAATGGCGCAGGTGTGAAGTAGCACGATAGATGGAGCCACTTACGCCCTGTGTATAAACATCTCCTTGTGAGTAATGACACTAAAGCAGCTGGATCGTTCTAACGACATAATGATGAGGACCATCAATAAGTCCCAAACCGACCTATGTCTGGTTGGCTAAACTTACGAACGCAATTCCATTATTCCAAACATTTTAGTAAATACCTGAACATAAATATTTAATTATATTATACTTTCTTTATTGTTTTTATTTAAATTATGACAGTGACTGATGAGATATGAATATTTTGCAGCCATTAATCCCTTCCTTGCCATATTTTTCCTTGAATTAAGGTGTAACGGAACCAAAACCGCAGAGAAAGAAGAATGAACGCGCGCGTGGGTGTTAACAAATAAAACGCCGGCTTTTGCTCTGCGGAATCGTCGACGTTTCGCCATTTATCGTTGCATCGCCATCGCCTCCCGCATGAATAAAGTCACACCCCCACGCCGTAAAATTATATTTCTTGTCTGCGTAAATTTAATACCGCTTTTGATCGCCCGACGAACAATGGCAGGTTTTGAAGGGTCAGTAAATACTGGGGAATAATTCATCATGTTACGGCTTCATGGAATACAAAATAATTAGCGTTCTTGCTGCAAGATATTTATTATGCTTGCAAGTGTGTAATTATTCGGCGGTCGTGGTACGGAATTATTTATCTGAGGCATTATTTTACCACTTCGTGATAAAAGCATCGGTCAGGGGTTAATGTAAAGAAATGGTCGTGGATTTATATTATTTATTGGCATTTCTGACATAGTGGCCCCACGTCGGGCGCCATGTCGTAGATTTTTATTCCTTGTGTCCATCGATGGTATGTTAAAATTGTCTGGCACCTCCATTAAAATCAAACCCGTTAAAAAAAATGTACTAAATATCGAATCGAAAGGTACATTTTTGTGTAAAACAAATTGATATAGAAAAAAATTACGATCTTATCCATTTTTGTGTTTTTTTTTTTTTCTTAAATACTAGTAGTTCTCACTAGAATTTATTTAACTTGTATTAAATGTAGCAAATCTTTAAACTATTATCTCATGAAAATGAATACTAAATCCTGAAGGCATTAATTAGTCTCAAATGTCATTGATTAAATCGGAGTCAAATTATTGGAAAACGGATTAGTCAGGCGTGAAGAAAATTTCTATAAACAATGTAATTTAATAAATCTAAATCCAATTACTCTAAGACGGATTTCCTGTAATCAGGAAAATTACGGAATTGAATCTTTAGATTTCAATCAAAGTCGGTAAATAAAGCCTTATAAATAAAGTATAATTAAATGCACGCAAAAAAATTTCTTGAATCAAATGTACAACATTTGATTTTAAGATATCGCACATTATACGTAAGAAAATATTTTCTTCTTTCAAGAAAATTATTTATTTATTTAAATACTTTAAATTTCTACGAAATATAATTTTTTACTTTGAAAATAGACAGCGTTTAAAATAAATATTTGATACTTACGGTTAAACGAATTCTATTCTAAATTTTATGATCTACATAGATTTTATTGAAACAAGTTTTGCATTGTATATTATATATAATTCAAATTATATCTATTTAACATAATATAAATTCTAAGAAAAATTATAGAATACAGCAAATATTTCAATTTTCTAATAATATATCATAATTATCGTGTCTAATTATTGTACGTATATTTATTAGATATTTTGCCACTAAAACAACTGATAAAAACGCTCTCTTGAATTGAAAAAATAGTCGATGTGTTTCACATCATTAAAGAAAATCAGGTCACTACAACAAGGGTTAACAGCACGAATCCAATTTTGAAGTCCCACATAATGACTATATCGAGCTTTATTAATAATGAATATCCTAATTATCTACGCCATAGTGTTAATTAATCGGCAAATTGAAATTACCAATCGACTATTAATGAAACAATCACAAATGTTTGTAATATGCAGATTATTTTAATGTTAAGTATATTTACAATTTTTTTCTAGATTATCTAAATGTTGCTATCATTATTTTTATTTTTTTCAAATTTTACCTTCCTTAATGCAGAATGATCCCTAAAGCTCGACACTTCGGTGCCTAAATAAGGCGGAGAAATCAGTGCAAGTCGATGAAGTTACAGACAACCAAGCAGCTCTGAAAGCTTTTGGATCTTACAGATGTCATTCAAGAATGGTATATGGAACTGTCAGGAAACTCTGGTGTGGTTAGAAAATGACAAATGGATATCTGGTCATTCAGGTCTCCAGAGGAACCAAGCAGCAGATACCTAGCCTAGAGCAGCTACTGCCACGAACTTTATTGAGCCAGTACCAGTTGTTGGATTAGCTTCTGCTACTACCAAAACAACCCTTCTGGCATGGGAGGGAGAAAAAACACTTGAGTATTAGCAATAACTGACTGGATTAGCTGCAGCCCTTCAGGAAAATGATTGCTAGAGTTACAACAGCGAACTCTGATAGGCTATACTGGAGCCTGTCGGTTCAAATATCACCTACACATGGTGGGCTTGGTCGGAGAAGCTGAGTACCAGTTATGCCTAGGGAGTTAAGTTTGTTATATTTGAAATAACTTATGTTTAAATTTCTTTGTAACGCCACCGACTTAGCACATTGTGTTGATAGATCTTGAAGCAAAAATTAACAGCTAAAATCTAACGACTCCTCATACCTAACCACTGAAACTATTCGAGGTAAATGTGTTATGTATTCAAAAACGGGTTTACAATAAAATTCGCACTCGCAACACAATGTCATAATTTTCTTTTAATCTCGGACCGACTCGTACGTAATCTGACAAAACAAAACAGCCCTTCCCCCCGCTGCGGCCCAGTCCCATCCGCCTAAATGCGCATCATGCTGCTCGCCGTCTAGCTACCCCCATTATCCCGTGTTCCAGATTGTTAAAGGTACCGATAATTCATGGAAAACCAGAGGAGCATAATAGCTATGACGCGGGTGTCTCGGCCAGAACGGCAGGACACCGCCTCCGTGAATGGGGAAGACTGTGCCGTTCTGGACACCTCCACGTGTCGCCCCATTACGACGATGATGGAACGGGTCGTCTGCTGGAACGACGCCAGTAAACAACCGAAGTAGTATGCATCGACCTTCAAGGTAGATCAGTCAGTCGCATGTGTGTTTAAAGAATAAACGCGTTTCCTTACAAGAATGATAACCTGTCTTCTAAAGGCAAAATTAAAGTAAAAAAAAAATTTTGAGATGGAATGAAAATAGATAGGGGGGTCAATTTGGCCGATTTTTTGGCCGAAGAATTTTTTTTTATTATTTATATCCAACAACTAATCGATTCCACCCCAAACGGGACCTCCCTCCTCCTTCCTAGTCAGGATCAAGGTCAATTAGAGGTCAGATTGAGAAAAAGTCGAGCAATCAAGTCCAACCACCTGTCATACAGGATTTTGAGGTAGCTGGGTTAGAAACCGAGGTTAGTTTGTCTGTATCAGGTCATTTAGAAGTCGTTTCAAGGTTATTTCAAGGTCAAATTGAAAAAGCCGAGCAATTAAGTCTAACCGCCTACTAAATAAGTTTTTGGGATAGATTATTTTGAATCCCAGGTCAGTTTGTCTGCATCAGGTCATTTGAGGGTTATTTCAAAGTCATTTAAAAGTCAAACCAAGAAGTCGGTTACCGTTTTTAAGTCTCTGAGTTTCAAGGTCCGTTTATATGTATCAAACCAGGTAATTAAGGTAATTCCAAGATTGATTTTAGAAAAACGACGTTTTCTGGTATGATCAGTGAGGGGCGATTTTTGACCTCCCTGTATTTCACCGAATCTTGTTGGAAACTAAAGACTGAACATTACCATTTTAACCTATATAAACTTCACAAAAACTCATATTTCCTCATACCAACCCATAATACCTCAAATCCACCCAATATAAAATGCTGTATTCTCTCATACCCATACCTTATAACCATTTTACCACATACACGCATATTATCCCATACCCTTCTAACCCCATAATAACCTATCTATTTCGGCCCATACCGACTCTTACCCTTGGTAATCCACATCGGTTTGTATAATAATTTTTTATCCTCTACTTTACAAACTCAAAATATATAGTACGTGAAAATTGTAAAAAACAGTTTTTGAATTCATACTAAATATTTCTTATTGTCTTTTTTCATTATTTTCATCATCCCCCTCCATCTTTTTTCTCAAATCAACCTTGGAATAACCTTGAGCCTTTATTAGTACATATAAATGGACCTCGGATTTGTTCTAAGCCACTATAAGTACGGTAATTGATTACAGTCAGACATAATTGCTCGATTTTCTCAATTTGGCCTTGAAATGACCTTGAGACGACCTCCAAATAACCTGATACAGATTCGAACTCGGCGACTTCAAAATCCTGTATATCGTGGGGTCGGACTTGATTGCTCATTTTTTTTCTCAATTTGACTGAAACGACCTTAAAATGGCCTGATACAGATAAACTAACCTTCGATTTGGACTCAGCGACCCAAAAAAACTTCGGGATCCGTTGATTTAATGCACTTTCTCTCAATCTGACCTCTAATTGACCTTGATTCTGACTAAGGGTGAAATCAACTAGTTAACGAAAACCGGCATAATTGACCCTTTTAGCTATTGCTGCTAAAATCATACTTTATAAGTGTCTGACAGTTTCACAATTCCTTCTGAAGACGGGAGAGAAATGTCTCGAAATGCCAAGAAACCGACACGACGACGGGCAACTAGCAACTAGGAATTGTTCAACATCGACAACTGCCACGAAAGCTTGCAAATAAAAAACCTTTTAATTTTCAAATCGTCTTTAAAGAATTTACTTTTGTACCTCAATCAGCAGTATACTTTATGTAACACGCAATAAAAACAAGAGTTGATTACTTAACACTCGGTTATCTGGGACTATGACTAGGAGTAGAAAAATATAGCCTGAAAAATGCATTTACAGACCTAGAATTACCTGCAAACTCCCTGCGACCTACATTCGGCCTCTAATATGTTTGTCCATCAAATAGAGTGCAGCGCACTACCAGGATGGCCTCAACTGCATCTTCCTTACAAGGATCGTTTGATAAGTTTGCAGCTCACTACCCCTTCAAGATAGTTGCTTCCTTGGGGATCAGATACAAATGTATAGCTATCCTCACGATAGCCCCCTTGATCTACACCAGCGGTTACTCTCAGTAATGACGTCGGTTTCTTAGAACATCAATTTGAGGCCGTAACGAGACAGTTTCGGATATCGCGCCGACTGCAGTTTCCTGCCAGCGGACTGTTTCCTTTTTGAATCGTTCTATTCGGCGTAAAAAATAACCACAGTGACATTAAAAACATAATCTGAATTAGGACTAAATAAATAATAATTAGATGCTCTTTTTCACATTGGCCACAGTTATAGGGGTTTTTAAACCGTCGAATTTTCTAATAATACAATTTTCTGTGTACCTCCTGCACTATTCCAACCTTCCTTCTTTATAGGTCCGGCTAGCCTGTCGCTGACATAAAAAATAGCCCCCCGATCACGAATTTTAATGGCTGATTAGGGCCTAATAGTACAAGATCGTCGGTAATTATCGTTTAAAACGTTGCCGGGGTAAAATTTAATAGGCTGAGATTATATCGGAGCCGGAGGTTTTCTAACATGAATTTTAATGCCCTCTTGGCCGGCAGGTAACCACAAACCGAGATGTTATTACCCGTGTAACATTTTAACGGGTATTTGGATGAGGTTTATCCAACGACCAAGACGGATGAGGGTCGTTTTGTTGCGTATTTTTCGTCGACCGAAGACGTTTTAAAATATGGGACGGTAACCAGACGAACACGTAGGATACTGTAAGGCAGGACAAAGTTCAATTCCGGTGAAATAAATTGCTGTTGCAACGTTTGTAGATAAATAATAGACAATTAATAAGAAAATTTCACACTAACTGCTTCCATGATCTTGTTTTACACTTTTTGGTATTTCTAGGTATAAAGTTTTGAACTTCTTGAGTTACTGATTCTTTATCGAAAATTAAACTGCAATTTATTTACTGGCCAGTAGAAATACTCGGATTTAAAATCTTTTGTAGCATGTAAAAATCCCGTGGATAAAAAAAGTACTATTCGATTTACTTGCAGATGGAAGCATAAAGTAAATATCGCGTTGTATCTGTTTCCCTATTTTTTTTGTATTTGATTCTTGTCAACTGTCACGGTGTTTCAACAACTAAATATTTTTAGATCGAGATCAAGTGTTATTATAAAGGCAGGCAAGAAAATTTGTGTTTTTTTTAATTCCTCAATCGGCTTTTAACAGACAGAAAGCCTTTTCAAATGCTTGAAAGCGTTTAAAATGCTTGATATGCCTGTTACTGCTGCATTGGTTCTCGAGAAATGCAATTTTTGCTACTTTGTACATCGTAATAAATTGGCCGTGTTTTGGGAGATAAACCAATTTCATCGTTTTACCTCTTATGATGATGCTTTCTATTTGCTTTAATCCTAAAGTAATAGATAAGTAACAGTTTTTAACACTTACATTTCAGTTGGTTTCGAATTAGTACCATTTTTCTTTTGTTAAAAAAGTATAAATAATTTAAAACCAAAGAGTATCAAAAATATACGGAAAAACTGACTGTTTTAGAAGGTATCTAAACAAAATTGTTTTTTTTTTTCGTGGCTCTCTGGAGACTTTGAAGCGAAGGATAACGAAATAACTCGGGAAAATCGCCAATATATTTCGAAAATATTTCTAATTGGTCGCAACTTTTGCCCCGTTTACTTAGTAGTCCAAATTTTTGTTCGTTTCTTAATTCAGAAATTCTTTGGCTAGTGATTTTAATTTGTTTAGAGCAGTAGTTTACATCATTACGTCTTGAAAAAGGTACCTGTTTCAAGAGATAAAACAATATTGAGAGAGTTCCATTATTAACTACCTATGTAGGTATTTGATAATATAAGAAGTATCTATTAAATTACGTTAAATTTAGTCTTACTTTGTTTTATTGTAAGGAAGTTGTTTTATATTTACTTTAAATTAATACCTGCATTGTCCTTATGCTTTAAAGCCTTTGTACTATCTCTCACAGTGACATCAGACACTACCCGCGTACTATGTGACGCGTACATTAACCGCGAACTCAAAAAAAAACTATAAGCAGCTTTGAGCCGGCCTCAAATTTTACTACGAGCAGCCACTGCTGTAGGTTAGTACTCTAATTAAGAGACTGGTGAACCCGTCTACAGATACGGAAAAATTGGATTTCTGTTTTTGTACAGCACATTCCATATTCTAATTTTCAGGTTATACACTTTTTTCGTTAAAATTTTACGTCTCATAATTCCTGTAAAAAAAAATAACAGTGGATCAGAGCTGTTGTGAAAATAATAAAAAATTTTAGCCCTGTAATAAAACCCCGCCCTTCTAATTAAAAAGGTTGCCCTTTTTCAATTGCCACATAATCTCGGCGCTACAGCCCGAGATTTAGCCAAAACATTAATTTTACAAAAAAAAAAAAAAACGTTAAGTAGAAACATGCAATGGCTCAACGATAGTAATAAAGCTGGGCAGCCTGTAAATGTAATTTACAGCCGCTATAAAAAGCATAATTCAATTATGCAACAACTCTTTTGTTTCGCCTTTTTTTTAACTGGTGTCATATAACCCACATTTAGCATTCCCCGTTCCCTTTTTATTGCCCGACATTGATTTTTAATTAAATCTTTTATGACATGCAAATATCCCGCCGTTTCGTTGGATCGTCGCGGCGATCTGTATCTCCTGACGGCCACCAAACTAGCGTTTTTTTCCTTCCACTTTAATTTGTGAAGTGAAACTCGTGTTGTCAGTCACTCGCCCGGCAGATGAATAAAATTTAATTTGTTACTGTATTCATCAAATAGAACGAGACCCAACAATGCGTTTCAATTAATAAGTTTACCAATTAAAACTTGCTTTCGGTTTGCACTTTTGTTACGTTTTGTTCGGTTTGCGCTTTGGTTACAAGTGTTAAGGCTTTCTTTTTTGGCCTGTGGAGAAACAAGCCGTATAAGCCTAGTGGACAGGGAACCAAAACGAAACCCAACAATAAAAGTAATTACCTGAATACCCCAGAAATGGAAAGAAAGGCGAATCCGAGAAGTGAAAGTGGTGATATTAAATTCCAATAATTCTTGCTTCACATACAGGGTCGGAAAGTCCCCATGGTTCATCCGCCGTTACGTGAGAGCGATAAAGAAAGTCTTAGAAATCCGTGCGATAGAGAAAGATGGTTATAATGAAGGCGTCTAATAGTCATCGCCCATTTCGCCCTTCCACAAATAAGAAGTGGATCTTACTTTATCGCTCTCACGTAACGACCGAAGGACTTTCCGACCCTGTATATGATTCTGATGTGATTATGGATAACACGTTGTATTGCATTCGTGTTTTAATTGCCTTTTATTCACTTAAGAATATTAAACATTCTTGCGTGAATAAAATGCTACTTAAAGCACTTATACAATAAATGACTATTATCAAATTCGAAAATTTTGTTCACAACTGCCAAATCAATATTTTTCTTTCTGCCGAGTTGGAATATTAAACAGCAGCAGATTAATGTCAGACAAATCTAAATTACTCAAATGATGAAACGTAAACTTACAATATTTTTTGTGTTGACAGTCGGTAATACTATACAAAGTATGTAAACCAGGTCAAATCCAACTAAAACATTTACCTTCACAGTGAAGTTGCTCAACCGGTAAATGGATATATTAGTAATTAAGTGAAATGGCAGACGAAAAACGTGCTGTTACGGTATGTCATTTTGTTTTCTATGAATATAAAAGTGCCCGGTTTATTCCTATTTAGGTAATAAACGTGAAAGGTATTGCAGATTACCAAGTTGAAATGAAATTGGATAAATGCATCGAAAAAGCAATGGTTTGCATTACAATTTTTATAACATATGCTCGGAAAATGCATTATTCAATACGTAAAATGTTACAAATGTAATATAAATCACTTTCTATGTGATTTTCTAAAAATCCAAAGTAAAATATTACTTTATACATTATTACAGAGTAGTAGAGAGTTGTGATAAATGCGGCCGAATGTGTTTTATGTACGTGGGAGATGCATTTCCGATAAGAGAGTGGTAAAGAAAAGGAACGACCGAAGAACCTAAAATGGTCAATTTACTTGAATTGATTACGTAATTATTTTAACAACTTGTGTGGTAGTTACTACAAAACAACAAAAAGTATTGACTGTTGTCTATAAAAAAAACCTGCAATTTATTACTTTTCACTTTCTTAGCCTTAGCTAAGTATATTTGACGTGTTGTTCTCGAGCTGGGCTCTATGGGGGCTACATGTCCCAACCAGAATTTATTAATATCCAAAATAAAAACTAAAAATTCAAAGAAATATATAGTTATTGTCCGCAACATCAACAGTTAAGATTCTTGTATGTCAAGTTAAATATATTCTGCATACCAAGATTTCTAGTATGGAAGAACCTCGTGTAATGATTGTTTAGGAAAAATTTGTTTGAATCAGTTTAATACCTCTACAGTAAAGTCAAAAATACGAGAGCTAAAAATAGAACATATGTTTTATAAAAATGAAAATATGTATACATCTGGTTATCTCATTATTTTCTTATACGTTGTTATTAATTGAATGAATAGATTGCGAAAAAATAATTGGCCCATGTAAGTTAAGCATCTAATTATACAAAATAGTTTTACACGTTTTTTAGGCATGCGATTATTAAATCAACAAGTTGCTTATTGATGCGCTCCAAAAAAAAATTTAGTAACCTATTACCAAGACATTCACTTACATCGAACACAAAGTTGTTTAATTAATAAAACATGTGAACATTCTTCAGCAACTGTTGTTGTTTCAGTATGTTTACCACGAACTTCTAACAGAATTTACGACAAAGTGCGTAATTAAAAACCTAAATATACAGCGGTTCCTTGTATGCGGTAAATGTCAAAAATATCATAATTCAAATACATCTTCAACCCGCCATCCAGTGGCGGCTTGACTTTCATACCAGGAGGGGCGAAAAAATTTAGGTACAAAGTTGTAGTATATAAGTATTACTCCGGGTTCGATCGAAGAAATAATATATACGTAGTTGTGGCCAAAAATATGCGATCGTTATAAGGAATATCTACGTTGTATGCATCTATTTTTAATTGACCGGAGTGACCCACTAAATGTCACCTCACTCGAATTAGACATACACACTTCCAAATAAAACTGAAGAGGTTTGGTGTTAGTTAGCCGGCAGAACAGGAAGGTACTGGAGTCCGATACGGGAGGCAATCCAGCTATGAGTTGAGATTTTGGAAGATCTGTTTTAGCCATTATTTTTTTGTATTTAATTATTCTTTTTCTTCAGATTCGTTTCTCACGGGCGAAAATGCTTTATTACTTGTTTTTCGAACAACGTAATCATGACAAAACAAGTTAAATGTGAAACAAAGGAGTTGTTATTGCAGTATCTTGGCAGTCACGACAATATATACATATTTTAACATGTAATAAATAATGAGCAATCTTTAATAATAATTGTAACAATGTTACGTAAAAAAAATATACGCCCCTGAGCTTAAAGCAATGGAAGCTAAACATACAGAGAATTATTATCATTGAACATCTATAACCATCACAATCATAAGATTACATAGAACAATTAACAACAAAGCACTTAGGGAATAATTACCTGCTAACTAATACCGGTTAAACACTTTTATTTTTCACTATTTTGCCTCACTGACCGCCGATCGTCTTGCTCCCATCTTCACACTGTTCTCCCTTCAACTATTTAGGCTTCCTTCCAGAATTCCACACCTAAGCGTTTGTTTTTGCGCTTCCTTCTACCTTCTTTTTGCACAAAGTATTGAACAAATTCTTTCTCGCACCATTGATTTTTGCAACTGCTACAGTCAATTTAAACTTTTCCAATTAAAAAAAAAACACAAGAAACAAAGTAACAAAATTTTGCACCACACTTGAACAAATTACGTTTATTAAGAAAAAAAGCGGTGAATAGAATAACTGCTATTTGGTTAATGTCGGACTAAACAGGGTCCAAACTGCAAAGTAAATATGCGCTGCTCCCACTCCGTCTTGCATTTTTTTATCATCCACCCGTTCACATAGACGTATTTTTTTAAACAAGAATTTATTTTATTACGGCGGAATGTATGCTTCTAAGAATAATATCCTGATTTTATTCAGCGTTTATACGGCAAATGGGCATATTTTCAGGCATGGTAGGTGTCACATAAATTTCATACCTACACGAATAATAATAACACGTCGAGCTATCGTACAATTCCGGTTATTTATTACCGAGGATCCGCGGCGTTCAGAGGAGAGAAATTTCGGTTTAAAACATACTAACTTTACAAAGTGGATGTTTAGTGTCAGCAGCGGTTTTAATGTAATTAATTGTGATTAACGTAAAATTATTTGCCTTGAATAACGAATTTCGTAAAGCGAAACGGCCACCAAGATGGCCAGATTTCATTTGCAGCGACGTTTTTTATGGAGCTATCAATGCGGCGGTTGGCCAACATTGTTTTTTAAGAAATTATTATTACCTACATAAAAAACTGTCATAATAAAAAAATTTCGAATTCAATTTGCGCAACAAAAATTAAAATATATGTGACAAATTCGTTTTTTCAACTTATACTTACAAATAGGCGTTTTTCTCTTAATTTTTCATATTTCGTATTTAAACTTAATTTGACAGTAACTTTCTATTTTTCAAAATTCGTAATAACTATACTGGGTGATTCAGTCATAATGTCACTAATTTTAAGAGCAGATAGAGAAAAATGAGTATAATACGATGGCGTGATTAAAAAAAATTTAAATGCATATTTAAGCTGAAAAAAAGTATTGTCAAATCATTATTTAACCCCCTTTTCAGGCTGTTACTGACCGGCTGACGTCAGCCGACTACGATATGAACAAAGCGCCCTAGATGCAATGTTGCCATATTTATATATTTTCGCTCATATAAAGACAATAAATAAACGGTTTGCTCACGTCAGCCAATAATAATTTAAAATGCTATAAATTATTTTTTATAATTATGCAATCAACACATTAAATTGTTATTGTTGGTCAGCAAGAACCTCGAGGAAGTCTGAGCATACCTTGCCAAAAAATCATTTTTTGTTAACATCATAGTGACAATTTTTTAATTCACTGTAAGCCTTTTACTAAAAATTGAAAGTAACGCGGCCCATTCATATGTTCAGGTAGAAAATGCGGCCCAATTAAACGATCGCCATATACTCCTGCACATACGTTGACACCGACCTCCTCTGAAAGCTAAACCGACGAGTAGTGTGCGGGTTTTCATCTGACCAAATGTGACTATTATGGCTGCAAAGAAATTAGCTCTGTTTCACTTTAAATAAAATTTAATATTGAAGTTACAAAACCCCAAGGGTTCAAATAATTTAAATTTCATTTCATAACCATTTCAATTTTATTACAGAAATAATGACATAAAAAACAACACTCACTAGATAAATTATAAAGAGAGGGTGAAATGTATGTAGTATTTAAATATTGAGTGTAAGTAATAGAAGATAAAAATACAATCGGACGGAGACAAATAAACAACTCGGTACGTGTTTCCGACCTAGGCTAACCTGTGTCGAGTTCAATAACCTTCTAATTTGCACGTGCACTTTAGTCTAGGAGCCAACCAGGGTGCCACGGCTGCAAACAACTTATTCTAAAGTATTATGACCTCTCCTGAATCCAAAAAACTTGGTCGCAAAGCCTGAAAGTGGTCAGTTTAACTGTTATCAACAAATTAAATGTTTAAATGGCTGTAAAAAGTTTATTTTTATAGCTAGTACACGGAACCTGATCTGGCTCCTAGACTAATACGAACTGTAGTAGGATCGTATTCCATGCAAAGTAGAGCAAAATGTTGTCGGCGTTTTATCAAAGGAAAATCGTGTCATCAAATTGAATAGGGATGATTGTTTTCGAATGTACGGTTATTACAATTTATCATTTTTAATATTACTAACGTTTTCACGTTTTATAATTTATTATGTTAAATAATACACAGTTTTAGTATTTCAATTTATTATTCAATATGCAGTTGCGAATAAACAAAGTTTACATAATAAATGTAAACTATAGTGTAAATCTAAACTTTGGTGTAACCTAGGTAGGCACATGTTTTTTACCTGTTTAAAATGCCAACACGAGTAAAACAGCATTAATCCATCCAGAGCACTTTGTTAATAAAGTTCTGCTGCACTTCGATTTAGGAACCAATTGCAAAATTCAAGACGATTGGGGAAATCAGCTGCTTCTAAAGCTTGAACTTTTTGAAAATGTGTTATGTTAACTCCTTTGCGGGAAAAATGCGGGAGATATGGAGGGTGGAAGATTTGAATAAACGCTTTAAATTGTTAGGTAATGGTTTTGTAACCGTATGTAGTGTGTTTTGTATATTCGGGTATTTAGTGTACCGACTTTTTTTATTTGATAAAATACGGTGTGCCTACAAACCTCTCCTTTATTTATTTTCTTTTAACGAAAGTTGACTTCGAGAAGTCAGGCCTGTTAAAACATTTTGCACTAAGTTAATACAATTATTAAAATTAGTTATAATAAAATGCAGCATGATCCTTTATTTACTTGCATTTTATTGGTTTCCTACATATGTATCCGTATACTAAAGCGGATTAATTAAATGTGAACACATATTATGATGTGAACTTGGCAACGCTATTCGCTTCAGCTGACGATTTGTTCGTGACATTACGTTATAAAATTTTCCGGGCATCTGGCAGGGCCGCCCTCTTAGCGGGAGTTATGGGTTGATTTCCTTCATTTTTAAAAGTCGAGTAAAAAAAAATTTTCCGATTTTCTGTCTTTATTAAGCCTTCCCAATACGTTGTTAAAATTAATGACATTATGACTGAATCACCCTGTATAGGGTGATCCACAACTGGTGACCAAAAATTAAACCTCGTATTCTTTGGTGAATACTTTGAAAAGCGAAACGTAATGACGCAATTATGCTAATTATTGCTGTCAAAGACAAGTTACGTCATAATCCGTGGAGATGCGACCTCGGAAATATGAATTTAATTAAAAAAGACATGCAAAATATACTGTTACCGAAGCACCAACTTTATTCACGTATTTTGCATTTAAATTATAAAACGGACACTGACCCGACGCGAATCTTTAACCGTAAGTAAATACTCGTGGATACGTCACTGCCATAAATATAAATACTTGGCGGTATTATTTGTTGATAGTATCCCGAAAATAAATAATTACAAATTTGCGATAGTTTAATTTGCTTTGACTAATGACCCATAAGCAAAATCTCGTATGAACTGGCAGGAAAATATTGTAAATCTCATTCCGTTGCGTTTAAGCGCACGTTGCGTTTATAAAACTATATTTCTGGATTTTTATTAGCACGTGGCGCCTCATAAATTCGTTTAATTCGTCATGATAGAAGTCATTTGCCAGCGTAACGGCGTTGTGTTTACAATTAGGATAAAAATATATTCTCCGTGTGCTCGTGAATACACCTAGATCTGTTTTCCTCCCGTCGAATGAAATTGAAAGTCAATTTTCATTTTTTTACAAAGTCCCACGCCAACATAACGTTTATAACTCAAAAGTCAAAAAGACAATGATTTAAGGTTAAAGAAGTGGAAAACATTTTAAAATCTAATTTATTTTGAAATTTGCAAGCAGCAATTTGTATAGCGATTCCTGTAAATATTTGTAAACAATGTCAGCGGTTCCAAAAATGTTTCTTCATATTATTGTAGCAATTCAGTAATTATTTAAAAAATGATTATATTCGAAGTTTTCTGCAAACCGCGACTTATCTATTATTCAAATGTCATCTGAAAAATTAGTATATATCTATCATAACAAGAAATGAGAAAGTTGCAAGGAGTTACTTTGTCAGCCTACTGTCATTATTGTTTTTCATTTTAATTTTCTACTTTGCTGCTATTTTCTAGTGCATTAAAATACTAGAAATATTCTACTCTATACCGATTTTTTTTAATGCTGTTTATTTGTTATCCGACTAAAATTCTAACGACGACAAAAAAATGATGTTTATTCGTATCAACAGATGAACTCTAATTCAAATAACATGTAGTTTGGGATTTTAATGCTTGACTCCACCGACAGTCCTGTCTTTTTTTATATTGCTATAAATATTTATGTTTCTTGATTACGTACTAATGGCTATAAACAACTTTTTAGATATGTTAAACATTTATTAACTTCAAATTGTTTACGGTAACAGCAGATTTAAAAGATGTAAAACATTAATTTTATTTTCTAATAAATTTTTCAAAAATTTTTAAAAATTTGTGTTTCATTAAGAAACCCACATGTATTCAACAGCGTGTACTTGTATAACACGAATTTAGAAAATTTATGGGAACTGCAGAAGCTGTAACTTTGTCATTTCTCAACCTAGAAAGATGCGGTTTGGTTTGCTGGAATCTTCGGACGAAATTCTAGAGGGACGCTAGAATTAGTTTTTCGATATTTGCAACGGCTAAAAAGTTATGGAGGGGCTTTGTTAGGTCACGTTTTCAGTCACGTGACTTTTTGAATCGGCGAACAGCCTGTGACTTTGTCATTTCTCGACCTAGAAAGATGCGGTTTGATTTGCTGGAATCTTCGGACGAAATTCTAGAGGGACGCCAGAATTAGTTTTTCGATATTTTCAACGGTTAAAAAGATATGGAAGGGATTTGTTAGGGCACGTTTTAAGTCACGTGACTTTTTACATTTGCGAACAGCCTGTAACTTTTTTATTTCTCGACTTAGAAGGGTGCGGTTTGGTTTGTTGGAATCCTCGGACGAAATTCTAGAGGGACGCCAGAGTTAGTTTTTCGATATTTTCAACGGTTAAAAAGATATGGAAGGGATTTGTTAGGGCACGTTTTAAGTCACGTGACTTTTTACATTTGCGAACAGCCTGTAACTTTTTTATTTCTCGACTTAGAAGGGTGCGGTTTGGTTTGTTGGAATCCTCGGACGAAATTCTAGAGGGACGCCAGAGTTAGTTTTTCGATATTTTCAACGGTTAAAAAGATATGGAAGGGATTTGTTAGGGCACGTTTTAAGTCACGTGACTTTTTACATTTGCGAACAGCCTGTAACTTTTTTATTTCTCGACTTAGAAGGGTGCGGTTTGGTTTGTTGGAATCCTCGGACGAAATTCTAGAGGGACGCCAGAGTTAGTTTTTCGATATTTTCAACAGCTAAAATGTTATGGAGGGGCTTTGTTAGGTCACGTTTTCAGTCAAGTGACTTTTTGAATTGGCGAACAGCCTGTAACTTTGTCATTTCTCGACCTAGAAAGATGCGGTTTGGTTTGCTGGAATCCTCGAACGAAATTCTAGAGGGACGCCACAGTTACTTTTTCGATATTTTCAACGGTTGAAAAGATATAGAGCGACTTTATTAGGTCACGTTTTAAGTCACGTGACTTCTGAAATTGGCGAACGGCCCGTAAAGTTTTTATTTTTCAACCTAGAAGGGTGCGGTTTGGTTTGCTGGAATCCTCGAACGAAATGCTAGTGGGACGCCAGAGTTACTTTACAAACAACTACAAATGGTTTTGAAGCCAGAGCTTGAAGTTTAGTGACTTTTCGTCAGTTTTTGAAGAACTACAAACGAAATAAACGCTACTACAAACAACTACAATCGATTTTATAACCAAAGATTGGAGTTTAGTGACTTTTCGTCAGTTTTAGAAGAACTACAACCAAAAGTTTTCGTCAGATTTCATGTAACTACAAACGAAATAAACGCCACTACAAACAACTACAAACAATTTTAAACCCGGAACTTGTAGTTTAATAATAACTTTTCGTCAGTTTTAGAAGAACTACAAACGAAATAAACGCTATTACAGAAACTACTAACTGCAAATGATTTTAAAGCCAGAGCTTGGAGTTTAGTGACTTTTCGTCAGTATTCATATAACTACAAACGAAATAAACGCCACTACAAACAACTACAAACGATTTTGGAGCCATAGTTTGGAATGTAGTGACTTTTAGTTAGTTTTCGCCGAACCACAAACGAAATATGTGCAACTACAAACAACTTTAAACAATTTGAAGAACATAATTTGACGTATAGAAGGTATTATGCACAAAAAATCTTGAAATTAGAAGCGCTTTCTAAATTTACTCATGGTAAATTTTTAAAATAGCTCTAACGTTTTTTCCTTGCTACTACAAACGAAAATTCGTTCACTACAATCAACTACAAACGATTTTCTATAGGAAGCAACTATCAGATTTAAGTGCGGCTAAATTGGGGGGATGGGTGTTTTTATAGGCTATATAACTTTTTTCTTGAGCTACTACAAACGAAAATATTGTTACTACAAATAACTACAAACGAAAATCTATAAGAATATCAAAAAAAATTTTGAATTTTTGAAGTCGGGTGCCAGGTTCACATAGGTTAACAAAAGTTAACCATATTTGTAGTATTTAATATACCTGAATAGGAAACATTTCTGAGAAAAATTCAACTCTATATTTTGGTATGTAGATTGCGCCCCATAGCAGCCGAACTACGAACTTGAAAACTATTTCCAGCTATTTCTCTTTGTTGATTTATTAATCAAATTTTTTTCCCGTAGTTCTAGGGCCTATACTTTCCCTAATATCCTCGCCTACCTTAGTGGGACACCCTGTATATCTATGTACATTTATAAGTAGTATACAACTTCTTTTCTGTACTGATACAAAACTAACGACAGTCATCTAGTCGAGATGTGGGTGTGGGATAAAATTCACCGGTGCCTTTTTACAGAACGATAAAAATCACTCATTCGACAACATAATTGATTGCATTTCAGTATGTAAATTAATATGTGAGATGAATTGATAAGGAAATTACCGCGATGAGTAGGCAAAAGATTGTTATCGATATTTTACAGTCAGACTTCTGAGTAAGTAGATCAATATTTTTTTTTAGTTATGCATCTTAAACAATACATACTTCAGTCCTTATCTTGTCTTGGGGATTCATCGGTAATTGTTGCCATGTCACTTTATTCAATCGCCGGGGTTATAAAAATACTGACGCACATTAAAAGCTACCGAAAAGTAAATAAATAAAATAGAAATAAATAAGAATCGTGATACATCCAGTACGTTTGAGATATCAAAGAATTTTTAAGAAGTCGTTACCAGATGGGTGTAGATCAGAAATGAAAAATATTGTCACGTTGCTCGATATGAATTTTATCGAATTTTAAACTTATTACAACGCTAATTATTTTTTAGAATTAAGCAGAGAAGTTAAAAAATGTGATAAACATTGTATTTTATGGTATATAGTATAAAAATTATTGCCTTTTTTAACATCCTGTATAAAGAGCACTTTCTTATTAAGAAAAACCATATTCTAAACTTCTCTTTCTATTGCACGCAGGGTAATAAATGCTAAAAGAGAGATTTCTTTCAATATTTCAGCGAATGGAGACAGCACCCGAACCACGTACAAGCGTCCGTATTTGTTCAAGTAGCGTTTTTTTTTTTACGAACTGACTGAAAGACCGAAGGGGAGATATGGATTGCTTTTAGTCAACTTAAAAAGGAGTAAAATGTAAATGCGCGCCAGTAGATTTCACGATTTAGGAGGAATTTCCCTTTCAACCTTTTTAACATAAAACACTGCTATTTTTCATCCATTGACGCAGCAACATTTCAATAATCTTTCACTAAAATTAATGAACGTACTTATTCTGGGCCATACACTCAGTTCTGTTTACCCATTCGCACAGTTTCAGGAGGCAAACGTCTATTGAAATACCATCCTTGATGAATTATGGAAGATTACTACTGGAAAATTATCTAAAGCTCGCTGGAAAAAATACGCAGCAAATATAAAAAGCAGCATAATAGTGGTATATTATTCAGGAAGTAGAAACAATACATTTTGGTGTTCAAATGTACTTAAATCTTTTCTACAAAGGAAACTCACTGGCGTACTCAAAAGTGTATATACATATACTTCTTTTTTCAAATAAACCAGTAAATCCTTTTCAAATGATTGGAAATCATTAGAAAATCCTACTAAAGTTCTGTATTTTTTAACATTATTTTTAATACGTATGATTATTTGGACGACGTGAATCTTTGGGTACTTTAATTACATATTTTTCACATTCAAGATTGTAACACCCTGTGTTTTTAATTTATTTTACAAGTAATAGCGCACCGACTTATCGTACATCCATCCTTATCACGTTCTGATAACTTTCCTGTTCACAACTGCAATAAAAAGGTCGTTTAAAACAAGTAGCTGAAAAGATTACGTGTATTCGTGCAGACGTCAAGTTAAAATCTGCGCTTGCAAACAATATTTTTTTTCGGCACTTGTAAAAGTAAATAGCTATTTATATACCGACTTGCGTGAACGAAGGTCTACCCAGGGTTTTGTCAAAGAAAAACAAGTTATGCATTACATTTACTTTCATGTAATGGTGACTACGCGCTAGAAAGTTTCTTATGCTGTAGTGGTAAGAACCGAAATTTCAGAGATGCCTAGTTAAAAATAAATTAAGCTAGAGTAATTAATAATGTAGTTTGGTAAAATTCGAAGGGAGGTACAGTGTTAATTACAACAGAAGCAAACAAAGCTGCGGTATTGGAGTTTACATGATAAATGTGCCGCTTCATGGCTAGCAGTTAATTTATAGAATAAACTTTAGCGACACGTCACGTTATCATGTTGTGACGTTCGTGGATAGTCACTAGTTGTAGTTTGAAGATTGTTTCAAAATATTAACGTTTCCGCTTGTATAACTTTAATACCATTTGTAGTCAAAATAAACCTGATTTAGTTTGAAAATTTGTAAAAGGAAATTCGTTTTTATTGACAAACACTTGTCGAGAAGAACAGCATCAGCCATTACTGTGTATGCATAGTGTTATGTGTGATCGCGCATTATTATTGATGAAAAATTGATGAGTGAGTCAGTAACAATCTTGAAAATGATAACAAAAACAGTAATAAACAGATATTGATATTATGTAACGAAAGAACAATTAAATTTTAACAAAAGTAAAGATGTTTATTATAAATGCTCGAAATGAATATCATTATTTTCAATGTAGGAATTTAACCTTCGCTGCGTGCTTAGGCAAGGTTCTTTTATAAACGCATTTTGTATCGTTAGCGTCGTGTTCCTCAATTCTTTATCATTATTTATTTTTTGCTCACTAATTTGAACTAATTGTGAATGTTACGACTTTTCACAATTATAACAGCGGTCTAAAAACATATTTTACTATATTTTATGCAGTTTTCAGTAGCTGCATAATTTTATACGATTTTGCATATACCTGTACATTTTATTCAAATAAAGTTGCACCAGTAACTAAGGTGCGAAACATAGACTGAAGCTAACAATACACGAACTGTAAATTAGACAAATTCAGTTTAAAGTTTTGTGTTACGTAAAATATTGTATCCACTGATGTGTGGAAGAATTCCCCAGACAGATGAATGTAAATTGAGATATTTATTTCCATATTCAGATGCAAATTTACTGAATACAATTTGTAAGGCACATTTAGATGGAACTAACGTATTTTATTCGTAAATGAATATCAAAGTTCTACGTCGAATGGAGGTGTTTTAGAAGTTGCTTTTTATCACACCACGAATTGACATTGTCATGTCAAACCTGTCAAAAATGTCCCTGCTTAGAAGACTACGTGTCAGGGATAAAGTTCCAATCCTTCGTTATTCGACGGAATGGAACAAGTGTGAAAGTGATGGTGAGGAAAATGAGACCAAACCAATAAGCGAGGCCTATGACATTCCGACGCCTGGAGGAATGGCGAAGATGTACAAGCCTTTTGAAAAGAGACCATATTCCCCATTTCAGAATAAGAAAAGTTTAGCTGAAATTGCATTCGCTCGTCTTGATGACCTTCTTAATTGGGGACATAGTAGATCACTGTGGCCCATGACCTTCGGTTTGGCTTGCTGTGCTGTCGAGATGATGCAGATTGCAGCTCCCAGATATGACATGGACAGGTAAGCTAGAATTTGAGGAACTGTTCTCTTGGCTTTAACTTTCTCCCCTTATCTTTATCTGTATATGTACAGAAAGAAAAACATAGTAGCAAAGGGGTTTTCTGTGGCGCTTCCTTATAGTTTTGTTGCAGATACGGCGTCGTCTTTCGTGCAAGTCCTAGACAAACCGACGTCATCATCGTGGCTGGAACCGTAACGAACAAAATGGCGGTGGCGCTGCGCAAAGTATACGACCAAATGCCTGATCCAAAGTGGGTTATCTCCATGGGAAGCTGCGCAAACGGTGGGGGATACTACCACTACTCTTATTCTGTGGTACGAGGTTGTGATCGAATTATCCCCGTTGACATCTATGTACCTGGTTGTCCGCCAACTGCTGAAGCATTGATGTATGGGATTCTCATGTTGCAAAAGAAGGTTAAAAGGATTAACACACTGCAAATGTGGTGGAGAAAGTAGAGTTAAATGTTTAACGTTAGAATATAACGCAATAAAGAAAACAACAGTTTTTCTAGTTTTCATTTTTGATGTAACACTGTGTAAAAGCTCACTGCATTAGGGGGGTGAGAAAAAAATAATAAAATTTTAAGTGGCACTAAAAATGTTTTATAGATGAGAGGAATGCGGTTACCATTATATATTTATTGGATAAAAAAGCGCTGCAGTCGCCAGGAAATGGACGTTCATTCGTTACTACCAGGCATACCCATTATTTATAACCACCGAATAAAACAGGGTATGAAAGTTTTAGTTGAAGCTAAACCAAGGGACACGCGCTTATTAATACTTATTAATTTGAACCTTATTTGCATAAAAAATGCAATCCAATATTTTCATTACAGTTCTGAAATAGTATATACAACATACAATACAAGTTTAGTAAAACTCTGTTCTTACGAGATTTGTTTATACTATTTTTTCTCATTTTATATTAGTAGGTAATAGTAATAAGCAAATAGTGGTAGATATGAAAGCATTACAAAGTTAGTAATCTAAAAAGTTGCATAGAGTAGGATTTCCGTAACCTAGTAACCTGACACGTCTTTGTTTATTTATATAACAGTTAAGTTTCATTTTTATAAGTTATAAATTAATTTAAAAAATGATCTTGCTACTGAAAACAATTTAGAAAAAAGACACAATTGTGGCTGATTTCCATCCACCATGTCTGGTGATTGCTAATACATCAACTCCTGTATTAGCCAGTAACGTTGCCGATGTTCTTCGGAACGAATAGCCTGTATATGTTTCAGGATGTTTTAGTTTCAAAAACTGTGCAATCTTATTAGGAATCATAGAAAGGGTATTCTTGCCGACTGGGAGGAATAGAAAATCCCAAATATCCCGAAAACGGCTACAACGTTGGACTAAACTATATTTGTTTCTATCGACCGCCTCTAGCACCCTATTCAGTATACCGCACTACCTGTCTAACACCCTGTAGGATGCGACCTCATCGAGAGGCACAGAGCATAGCATTCCGTAATATATATTTATTAAACCTTCGTCTTCCGACCCCACGGGTTCGCGTACGCTCAGATGAACGTTATTTATACACAAACTGATTAGATACAGTCAACAACCAACCGTAATTTTTGTGTGTTTTCCGCCTACCTTTCCCTTGTTTGGCAGAAACAAATTAAAGGAAGGGCATTTTTGCATTTTTATATTTTATTACGTAATGTAAACTAATTTCGCTGGTACTTCCGGGCTTCAGTAAATATGTGCAAACAAACGAAATGTCAAGGGAGCTCATAATTCTGTTCCCCGCGTGGATTGCACCCTAAATAAGCTTAGGATTGATTCCAGGTGTCACTGTAACAAAATTTTCAACTAATATGTAACGATAATAATTTAACAAGACAGAAGTTATATGTATAAGTAAACGTATAATACATTGAGTGGATATAAGTAACTAAAAGTAACACTAATAAATTAATTAGAAATACGCAACAAAAAATATTAAAAAATATACATTAGGTGGTAACTGAACAGTACTAAAATGTCTTTAAGAAAACCGATGCGTAAGTTACATAAATCGGACATTGAGTTAAAAGTAACGTAAAGAATCCATGTTGATTTGGAGAAACGAAATTCTTTGCTTTCAAAAAGAGTAATATACAGAGACATCTCAAATATTTTTGCAAAATTAGGCAGGCACTCGACATATTTGCTAATGAAGATAGTGATGGTCTTAGGCATTGCAGGAGCATGCAAACTTACTTTGGACAACGTCAATTTCAAACATTTCGATGACATTGTAGTTACAATTCCAGATTCTAAAAACGTCACGTACGTCTACAAACTCTGGGTTCTGTTTCTCACTTAGAGATTCTCAAGAAATATATCAAGATTAGATTAGAAATTGAAACCGCAATTTCACGATTTTTTATGCGCTATCAAGCAAGTAGATGCTATAACCAACCAGTCGGCAAGAATACCCTTTCTATGATTCCCAATTGTACAGTTTTTGAAACTGGAACATCCTGAAATATATACAGGCCATCCATTCCGAAGAACATCGGCAACGTTACTGGCTAATACAGGAGTTGATGTATTAGCAATCAAGAGATATGGTGGGTGGAAATCAACCACAATTGCAGAAAGTTATGTTGCTGAGAGTTTAAGGAACAAAAATGAAATAGCCAACAGGATTCTTCACAATGACACTTCAACTCTATGTTTTAGTAGTACGTCGCATCATGCTGTTAGATAAAATTTTATTCAGCTTCTGACGTTGGCCTCAGTAGCGGATATATTGCAATTAATAAATCTTCTTTAAGCCTATTTAATATTTCACATCTAATTTACCTAACCAAACCTGATATAAATTAATCCACCGTGAAATCTTGTTAAGCGTTTTTAAGAGCGTTTTACGTTGGCTCCTTTCCGACGGTATAGTCGGGCATAAACGAATTAAATAAGTAATTTGCGAAGGCCCATTCAGGGCAGTTACCGCGGGGTGGGTTAAAATAATAAGGCGCCCAAATCCCTAATCTTCAAAGCTAACATACCTTTTCTCGTCTCACAGAATAAATCCTTTTAATTTGGAGAACGGAAAGGATTTTAGAGGAGTATTAAAACCGTGTGGGCCGAGATAGGGCTCATATCTGAGCGAGCAGTGCTCGATAAGCCCGGCCGTCTGCGAAAATGAAAATATTTTTATACGAGTGGGTGGCGCCCAGATTTTCTTAAATCGTATATCTCGCTTACACTGCGAGAACATCGTTGTTTGAATTATGCTGTTTTTTTATTTTTTTACCCGAAAACGCTGAGTGGTACAGAAAAATTGAATGAAGAATCCAAAAACGATTTTTATTTTATGTAAAAGCAGAGGCGTATCAATTTTGTCTTTAGAAATATCCAGTAAAGAGCTAGTACGGACGCCACTGGCAAAACTAAAAATATTTTTCTATGAATAAAATTTAAAAAAAATAAGCATTTGATATTATGTGATTAAATTTACTTAGTAAAAAATAACTTGTACAAAGCGAATAAAAAGTATCCACTGTGAGATTATAAAAACTGTAATCTCTTCAAGAGGATCAACTCAGCCACCATTCCGCGTCAACCACAGAACTGGCGCTGCAGCTAATGCCGTCGGCCAGGCGAACGCCTTTACTTCCGCTGTCGTAGCGCCACCTACGTCAGCGTTAACGACCCTTCAACTCTTATACAGCATTCCAGGAAATGGAAAAGTGATGCAGCCGCCGCTTGCACAATTCCTCACAATGCAACTTGGCGTGTCAGCCGGGAAGCGTTACTCCTCGCCTGGACGTTGGAGGTGGTTCTTAGTCAATCGCGCCTAATGGTAGCCTGTGTATGGGCCAAATTACTGCGGTTTGGCTCTCTAATAGACGCATTGTTAGGGCCCGTAGATCAGCTGTCAACGACTAGTTATCTCCGGGTGAAAGATGCTTAGGAAACAGTTCTTTTGGAACTGCTGAATATCAGCAACAATCTGACCTAATATGTCTGAATTGTTATTTTCCAACTCCAAAATTACAATATTAAAAAGTGTTTTTTATTAGCTTTGAAAATACTTCTGGGCGCGTGTGTATGTTTCAGTCGAAACTATTATCTTTGGGATGTGACAGAAATGACTAATAACATCATCATCATTAGCGGTGAAAGGATCGAGTAGTCGTTGGAAAATAATTGATTGTTCGTTGTTTAAAGTGCATAAATGTTACAAAATACTTGTCATTACTCAATACGAGGCCCTCGTATAAAAACAAATTTGACCCAGATCGTATATCAGGCCACTTGATAATAATCCCGGGCAACAATTCATTAAAGAGCCCGATGGGTGGCGCTCGCTCGGGCACTCTTCCTCTCCAAGCTCGCTACATAAATTCCCTTTTATCTTAGCGACTAACCAATAAGTACTCGCAGTAAAAAGTACAAAGGCGTCCGCGGCTCGTCCCTTATCTCTCGCCGATGCAAAAGCTCTAGATGCTCTCTCACAAAAACAACACATTCCCTGTAGAGTTGTAAGAGTAGGCCCTGGAAAAGGACTGGTGTTGGCCTGAAGGACCTCCAAGTGTCGTCCTGGGAAGAAGGACTCTAGAGACATCAGGACTCCGGCTGAGTGAGGCCTGTGAAGCTCCGCAACACCTTGTTTTTAAAACGGGATCCGGAATAAAACTTTGCATTCTATTTTAACACTGGCGCCTTTATGGTAAAGGACTATTATTTAAGTTGCTGTCTCGCGCTATGCATAGGACAAAAAGGAGGCGAGCTGTCGTTTTGTTGATCCAGCTCCGGCAATTTGTCATTGACAGCACGTTACTTACGCTATGAATATACATAGTTACATCTTTATACAATTTGCCCGTAGTTCCAGACCTAATAAAGAGCAAAAACTGAGTTAACTGATGCCACAAACTTGTATCGGAAGTTTAAGGCCATAAAAAAAGGTAATTAAAAATGTGTTTAAAACTGTTTTGGAACTGCTGAATTACATGTATTTTATCACGAGTACTTACAAAAAATTCTATAACACTTTTTACGAGTTTATAGGTTTCTTGTGAAGCCGGACTCTATTCGAAAGTCAATTTGTAATACATTGTTGTAGTAATTGCTGTGCTGTTTTCGAGAGTACATTTAATAGCCGCATTTCCAAGTTTTCTTTTGAAAATGGCCGAACCTTACCCTTTTAGACTTCTGTTTGTGGGGATATGTGAAAAGTGTTGTGTATCCTACGGAAGTTCGTGACATCGACCAACTGCGACATCGTATTGCCTAAGCTTGTAATGATTCGAAAGGACGTACCATGTTGCAACGCGTGCGAGCGAATTGGATACGTCGCGCTGAAGCTTGTGTGCAAGCAAATGGTGGGTACATCGAACATCTGTGAAAATCAGCTGTTCTCAAAAGGCGGCTCCTTGCAGTATTGATGTAAGTCAAATTTAAAATTTACATTTTACTCAACACAAATCCGTGTAAATCAAAGTCGTAACTAAACAAAACTTCAAGAGCCAATTCATCACTTGAAACGTTTTACCTACCTTTTGAAAATAGTTACGTCTGCAGTTCCTACAGAGTAGTTGTTTCCCACAATATTATTAGTTAAATCGTTTATTCTATTTATCCTTGATTCTGCTTATTGGGTACTTATAAGATACTGCTACATTTTACTTGATATTGCTTCATCTTCTTCTCTCAAATATTAACAAAAAAATATTTACATAAATATCGAGACAGAAACTTAGTAAAAAGTGTACGTATCATTTCAGATGGAAAATTAATTATAATCGATGTAGTTACATTCAAAAGCTTTTGATACTATCGTTTCAAAATGTCATCTTTTCTTTTCCATTTA
The DNA here is from genome assembly GCF_000390285.2 of Anoplophora glabripennis. Classification (NCBI taxonomy): domain Eukaryota; kingdom Metazoa; phylum Arthropoda; class Insecta; order Coleoptera; family Cerambycidae; genus Anoplophora; species Anoplophora glabripennis. The sequence continues at coordinate 1,123,470 of NW_019416324.1, read as the reverse complement.
AAAAATGTAATATTTAACGTGTCCCGTTTCTACTCATCGCCCTGTATGTTTCAAATGAATTTTGTTATTTTACTTTCTCATACTAATGGCCCACCCTGTATAAAATCAATTTAGAGTTGACTTTTTCTCTAATATGATTTAAATTTAACTATTATTGAGTCATTTTTTACTCAGACTTGGTTTTTAATTAACCAAATATTGAGTGCAAAAATAAGTCACTCATTAATGATTAATTACAGTGTTGAAATTAATTCACTTCGGGGGGCCTGTCCTGGCTGAGACCCGGCAGCTGAGACCCGTCGCCGCCGGCTAGACCTGTTTTACGGTTTTTTAACGCCCTATATAGGAAGTACACCTAATATACACGACACACAAACGACAATAAAATTTAGTGGAAACAAAACTAATGACAACGTTGTACGGCCTGCCGGCCATGTCAAAGGTAACTAAACAATCTTAACACATAGGTACAACGGCTAATTATAGCCGTGCGGGTACGTTATTTGCGCTACAGCGAACACTGCCGCTGCTCGCTGATTTTGTACATGTCGTGCCTTTTCATTAGCTTGATTTGTGGTCGTGGAATGTAATGCGGTCTCTGTGTTGGTCAGCACATTATCTCCCCCCCCCCCCAGATGTTCAGTTGGTAATTGTTTCGCCGGACCTGACGTGTTCGATATAACCGATTCGAACTACCGTGCAAGTAAACTTATTTCGGCTGGCAAATCAATTAATCAAAGGGAGTTATTGCCAACCGTCAAACGCAGGATAAATAACGATGTGTAATTCCGTGGGTACTTAGAAAAGTTCCGCGGTAAGTGGTTTACAATTACTGGCAGCGTTTGGGGTCTCAGTTTCCAGATCTAACTTTATGGGGTTGTCAGATTGCATAAAATGTAACATTAATTATCGAGACGGGTTCGTGTGGTATTGTACGGGGGTGCGACTAGCAGTTTAGTATCGAAAATACTCAAAATTAAACCGTGAGCGGTTTAAATTTAAGCAGAATCCGATCATGTTTCGAGCGCGTTCGAAGAGCAACACAGGCTAGCCTCCGCCGTTCAGTTAAAATGTCGGTTCTGAAAAGCCGCTACTGTCAGTTGACTTCGCACCTGGTATGATATGACAGGATGATGAGTGGGTGAAAAACAAACGTTGATTCGGTGAAATAGAATATCAATATGAAATTTTGTCCAGAGGGATCTATAGGGAGCACATTTTAAAATTATTTTAACTTTTTTTGTACTAATCATATACAGAGTGTTGACACAACTTGTACATTTTTGCATATTTGGGTAGCTCTAACAAAATGCAGCAAAGTAATATAGGTTTATGGGTGTTTCGATGGGCAGTTTTCCTAGTAGAGACTCGTAAATCCAAAAACAGACTCCGATGGAGCCATTTGTAAACACTCAGTATGATGTAGTTTTAACGAATCTGCGACTTAAACAATCATTGATAGTCTTGAAGTTTCTTAGAAACCACAGAAGTATTGTCATTATTCTTTAGTTATACAGAGTGATAGAGGTTTGCAAATTCAAAAATTACAAAAAAATTTAAATCGAATACCTATTTTTATTAAGTAATATGAAAAGCAGATAGAATTACCTTTCCAACAATACCATATTATGTGGGGTTACTTCTGATAGTTTTCACGTAAATGAATTTTCAAATTAAATATTCTTTTATTTTTAACTTTTCCGGCGCCCAATAAAATATCTGTTCAGTTACGATTATGTATTTACAAATGTTAAGAATTTGTATTTTTTAATTGATGTTTCCATATGCCAATTATTTATTTAATTGACAAAAATTACCAATAATCTTTCCAAACTGTAATCTAAATCCTAGTTGTGATTTTCCAAGGAAAACTAAAAATTATCGTTGGCCATGAAAACAAAAACAGTATCTATCTATGCCACAAAGAGGAACCGTCAAATTTTAAGCGTACGTGTCTACAGATTTCGAAATTCAGTTTAAGAAATGACCAATTTTCCAAGAAGTGAACTCGTTGATATGATTTTTATTCTTGGAGAGTGCGGGAAGAATTATTTGAGACACCCTGTACCTCAAACCCATCCTTTCCGTAGGCAGTGTTCGGCAAAGCCCAGACCCGTGCAGCTACCGTAACCCCACCTTATAAATGTATGATTAATAGCTAGAACATGGAAACGCCTGTTCAAATTTACAAATTATTTGCACTCGACTAGTCGCTGCTTATTGGTAGTTACGGCAAACATTTGCAAGTGCTGTTAGGAGCTGTTTGTAGCATAAACAGCTTTAGCCCGGGCTGGCGAGAACCCGGGGCGAACTAATGGAGCGCCACCGAGGAAAGGTGTTTGGTCCTTGTCGACGGACAGCCTTGGCTTAAAAGGGACCCAGATTAGCGGAGGCACGGGAGGTACACGTGAAGGATGTGATTTAGGGCGCATAAGATTATCACCCTTAATGGAAGCCTTCTTTCCCACTATTTTCTCATTTCTATCTCGTTAAATGTTTTTAACCCAGGGGCGCGCAAACACGGTTAAGGGGGATTTATGGCGGTAGCAGTCTGACCCAGAATTTCATTTTTCTAGTGGCATTAGACGGGTGCCATGGGAAATGTTTACATATCCCGCGTTACTACGTAATCCTCCGCTTCGGATTTGCACGGATCTCCTTTGAAAGATAACACACAAAACCCTGTTGAACAAATCTTCGCACGCATTTTAATTGGAATATAAAAGTATTGTTTTGTATTATTGGCGTATGAGAAAATAGACAATTTTCCTTAAACAACACGTGACTGGTAGTGTCATGAGTTCCTGCAAATTAATCAAGGATTATTACGCGAAATTTAGGCCGATCCTGCGTCGTCCCATTTGATCAACTGATCAACTGTTTATTGGTAAGAGTAGATGCTAGTACTGTTGACGATAATTACGGCACAAGCACAAGAATTGCTCGACAAACAAAACAAAAATGTGTCACATTTGACCTTCAGTCACTCTGATTATATTATTAATAAGTTTTATATTATTTGAGAGATGAATGTAACTTTTCTTTTGTACCTTATCCACCGACCTTTAAAAAAATGAATCCGTCCAAATATAAAATATTAAACCCGAGGCATAATTATATATTTCAAAGGGAATTCTTCCACGGCGAATAATATACGTTACCCGCATGAATATAATAAAGAAATCTCCTCCACGATCTACCGTTTAATTTATAGGAAAAGATAAATGACACTTTCAAGTTGTGTGATTTATAACCTCATTTTGTGTTTGCAGTACAGAAAACATATTTTAATATCACATACTCTCCTGACAGTAATTTGATGAGGATCGCTCTGCCTCCGGCGACATTCGATAAATCCTGCTGAATATTATGTTAATACAGCCCGGACTTTTCAAGTGATAGGCTTATTTATCGCAAAAGCGCAGTGGCTTCGTATGAAGAGTTTAAATGCTTAAGATGTATCTATTAAAGTAATCTATTTCATCCAACACAATTTCTTGCGACATGTTAATGAACTATACAGGGATTTTAGTTTCTAAGGATAACTCTGCCTTGTTATATTGAAATAGAGTGCATTAATAAAACTCTATCTTTAAATAAACATTGATTTTTCGAATAAATGTACCACTGATCGATTTTACTTTTAACGAAAAAAATATTACATTTTAAACGGTAATTTGATGGTTGTAAATATTTCTGTACTTTAAATATGACGCAGGGTTACTGCCAGATACCATTTTTGGAAAATTCTGTTCATAAAACGCCTTTGTAACTACTCAGTATGAATTTCCAAGGATGCTGTTTGGACTGCCTAATGTCTCTGCAAAGTAAAATAAGATAAAATTAGCATATACCGACCTGAATGATATTCTTCTTTTATCTCACACTGTACTCGAAGGCTTGCAGGTGTTTTCAAGATGTATTGAAAATATTAAAAGATGTAAATTTAAATCGAATGTATCAAAAGTCATAAAACAGACCTAAAACACTAAAAACTAGTTTAAACATAGTTTCCCCCAATTAATTCAGGCACTGTTATGTCAATCCTCATTTATAATTGTAGTCTAATAATATTTCTATCCCTAATTCCAATATCAAGGTTTAGAGAGATATTATTATTCAGCATGCCGCACCAACATTCAGGAACGATTAACCTCATTAACTGCGAAGACAGTCGAACTCCAACTGATGTCAATCTCTCTCATCAACACAACAGACGTTAATTCATCATACCATATGGGTAATGTACGTTGCTTTATCCCAGTTCTCCCTATGTGGTTTACATATATAAAAATTGTTCTGCCTCCGGGAATCGAACTTGTAATGTTTGAGAGAGGTACATTCTAACCCGTCTACGCTACGAAACCAGCAGTACAGTCTGAATCGTTCCCAGGGGATATAATGTTATAATAAATGTTAAGTGGCTTGGCTTCTCCTCTGATGTACCATTGCTGCACCAATTTGTAAGTTCTTGTGAAAATAATGACCAAATATTTCACTGGCTTGGAAACTGGAAGCCTTGCATAAAGTATGGTTAGAATCAATAAAAAAAATCATCACAGAAAAATTTGCATTTGCAAGGATCTCTACGAACTCTTGGGAAATCCACCCCATCACACAATATATCCGCCACGAGACAATTACACAAACTTCCAAGTAATCGTAATTCTATCTAAAATTAGTTACACTACAACTCCTGCAGTAAACTTACTGCAGGAAAACTAATTCAACAACAAACAATAGCTGGGAAGACCTGCACTACCTGCCTCCGTCAGTCAGCTGTTTAATTTCATCAACTCATCCGAAACAATCGAACGAACTTTATCATATCGTTGGGCGCTGAACAAATTGTACATCGCCGCGTGCTTCAGCAGTGGCGTAGACTTAAGTAATGTTATTGTTTTAGCAAAACAAGAACGGGAGTTATTTGCTCGGGGGTTTCTATGCCTTGCGTACGCTACTGGGTAAAAGCACCTACTCATAACGTGCCATTTTCTCTGTTTTGCGACCACATAACTCATAAGGAGTGCCTCGTTGAGCCACACGATTACTGCGGATTACAAAGTTATGGTGTACTAATCCCTGAGTTATATCGCAACACTTCTGACAAATTGCGTATACGGAGTAGAAAATGATGTAAAACCACGTATATGACGTTTCATAAAAATACATTTTCTGCAAAGCTGCTGTAATTATAAAAAAGAAAGTTCTATAAAAATGGTTAATGTCTATTTTAACTGGTCATCCTATCCAGAACACAGTGAAATTTTTAAGTTGATCAGCAGAGGACGCATTTTCTATTCATTAAGAAAATTGTTTTTTTTTAATTTTTTTCAAAAAATTATTTTGCGAAAACTGTCCAACCGATTTTAATGAAGTTTGGTGTGCTGTTTTATTATAGTCTAAAGTTTTTTTTACCAGAATTAGAATGCCCCCGGAGCAATTAAAATATTTTTAAAAAGTTACCTAAAAAACTTGTTAATTTTGCCTTTTTTTCATCAATTTCCGCATCGGTAATAAATTTAAACATTGTTAACTTACAGTATATTGTGAAAAATTCAATTCTAAAACTTTTTTCCCTCTTTAATATTCTTCCAAAATGCATAGGTTTCACGATATAAGTAAAAAACTCGAATAAAATATTTTTTTAAATTTTTAATACATATTTTCAATTTTGAAAATGTTCCAGACCTCGCCCAGATCTAGGGATCTACACTTTTATTATGTGAGTTGTACTGAAGGTAATCCAGAAAAAAATGCTTGCCCCCTCTCACAACCACCTCAAAACAGATCCGCTTTGGTCTAATACTACAGATCAGTATTTACACATGTAACTACTCAAGAAATTAAAACTAATTTAATGAGGTGGATATTTCGAGAGAGAGAGAGAGAGAGAAAAATAACAGGTTTAATTGCAGTGGGACTGATCAGAATGCAAACAGAAAAATTAAATTCCATACCCCGCTGAAAAATCCATCAGAAATACGTTAAATTACCCCTGAAGATCGCCCCGCCGGCACCGAACAGCTAATCAAAAATTAATCGAGTTCCAGGATTATCGCTGCAATTTGTCATTTCCGGTCTTAAAAGTCGCAAAACCATCCGTCAAAAAATTCACCCAGACATTACTGCCAGACTCGCTCGCTGAAAGCTTCCCAAATTACATAATATCCTCCCCGATAATCAAACGACAAACTAGGAAAAAAGCAATCATCTCAACTCTCGCGATTACCGCGGTTGGAGCCGGTGTTGCCAGATATACCGTTTTTACTTGAGATCTTGTGTTTTTGCTTGTAAGGTATTTCTTAAGTTGTGTATACTTATTTCAAGAATATATTTGGATATAAATATTTTCTCAGTAATAAAAAATATTTCTTTCAAACTCGCAAGACCTAGTACAACAGCTAGGATCGTTTGTAATTGTAATGTAAGTTTAACGAACTAGACATAGGTCGGTTTGGGACTTATTGATGGTACCCGCATCATTATGTCGTTAGAACGATCCAGCTGCTTTAGTGTTGTTAATCACAAGGAGATGTGTATACACAGAGCGTAAGTGCTGGCTCCATCTATCGTGCTACTTCTCACCTTCGCAATTCTGTGACCTACAATTTTCTTTCAAGAAAATATAAGTTTGATTATAATATGCTACATGTGTTTGCAGTTTATGATGAACTGTAAGAGATATTGTAGCTAAAGTCCGAGATAATAAATTTCAAAATTATAAAAGATTTGAATTAAATTATATATATTTACAAATAATACAAATTCTAAGAAAAATTATAGATTACGGCAAATATTTCACATAGTTTGACGAAAGTATATACATTTGAATAGAATAAAATAACATTTGATATTTGATACAAATATATATTTTTTTCAGTGTGGGTTTGAACATATTGTAATTTTTCCTAAAAGGTCGTGCACTATCGCAATAAAATTAGTGTAAAAAAAATTTAGATTTACTCCTTGAACAACCGTGAAAACAATTTTTCTTACGCAAAAATCATTTTTTAAAAATCTGTTTTATTTGTTAAAGCAAATGTGAAAAAAACAAAATGTATATTTTATAATAACAATGGCAATTAGAACTAGGTTCGAATAATCGAGACTCCGTAGTATAGGCTAGCGCTTGGTTCGGATAATCGAGGTGATCGCGATTTTCACAATAACAAATACAAAAATTGTCAGGAACCGAAAAAATTTACCCCCAAACAACAACAAAGAATTCGTGGTACCGAATTCCAATCTCATAGTTTAATCAAAACCTAGAAAAAGTTCCAATTAGAGCTAGGTTCGAATAATCGAGGTTCCAAAGCATAGGCTAGCGCTTGATTCGGATAATCGAAGTAATCGCGACTTGACAACGTTTTATTTTACTTTTGAGATTTTCTACTAAATCATAAAACTGACATTTGGATGTTGCATTCATATAAAATCCAAAAAATATATTAAATAAATTAAAAAATACAAATTTGGAAATGAATAACAATTTTTTTAATTAATCATTTCAGTGTCAGAATATTTCAGTGGTCAAAATTGAAATTTTTGTTTTTTTTTCTAACCAAACTAGATATCTACCTGTTATAAAGGCTGCTGACGACAGTGGCGTAGCAACTTTTTGAAAAAAAAAAAAACAAATCAAATCAGAAAAAGTTTAAAATTGAAAAAACCAAAATTGGGACAAATAACATCAATTTTTTTATTAACGTATGAATTTGAAATTTTAATAATAATAANAAATTTCAAAATTATAAAAGATTTGAATTAAATTATATATGTTTACAAATAATATAAGTTCTAAGAAAAGTTATAGATTACAGCGAATATTTCACATAGTTCGACGAAAGTATATACATTTGAATATAATAAAATAACAATTACGGCAAATAATTCTTATGATTGTATTTCTAAAGGTCAAAGGTAGACTCACATTCAAAGTTACGCCCTGTATATCTCAAATAATGTAAAAAAATAATGTTTAAATAATGAGTAATATAAATTTTCTATATTTGACGAAGATGTTGATCTGGCATAATGAACCACGATAAATGAGCTTCCCCATTTCTGCGTTTTATATCTCCATAACTAAAACATCGATTTTCTTAAAACTTCAGTACCCTCTATGAAATAGGTCAAGTAGCAGACATGTCGAAGTTGGTTTAATTACGACGTTCGGTTTTTTCTTCAGCATTGAAAGCGCGGGGCGATTGAAACGCATACTAGGAAAAAAGCAATCAACTCTCACAATTACCGCGGTTGTAGCGAGCGTGGCGTCTCGGCGCCGCCTCTGCGCAGGCGCATCATTTTGCCGGGCTTCCCTAGACGAATCCAGCTCCAGTTCGCCATCGACGAACCGCTGTATCGGTGAATTTCCACGGGTTTTCCCGGAAAAAAATCCACGAGATTGACGAGCGGTGAGCGCTCTCCCATCTCAAGTCCCCATCTCAATGCAAATGCTGCCATTAGGCCTAATTTACACGTCTGTACGAGATTCATGCGAGAAGATTAATTTGTAAGATTAGTCGCGGGGAAAACAATTCAGTGACTGATTGTATGAGTGTTTCGAACTTGATCTGTGTCGGCGTTGGCATTTCCTCAGTATATTTCTAGGATTATTGCACAGGTAAATTGCGTCTGGCGCCCGGCTGATACTGTGCAATCACTCGAAAGTAATTTCGGAAAATTCCACATTTTTACAATTTCTCTACAGTCCTTTACTGTCGACAGAAATGTTATTAGCAATGCGACAATTTTCATCCAAGCTCAAAAAGTAGCAAACATGAAGTTTTATGTAAATTTGCATGCACAAATAGAACAATTATTTAGAGACAACTCAACTACAGTTTAATACAAAGAATGTATGTTTTTATTTTTTTAATTATCGTTGTTGTACAGTTACTATATAAAATTGCAAGAATTTTGTTCTGCATATATTTTGAAGGAGAATTAAATGATACTATTGTTAACAAAGACCATTAAGCTTTTAGCCTCCATCTTCACCAGTTGAATCAACTCAGTAACAAGTGTTTTTGAAACTGAATTCAGAAACTACTTTTTATTTTAATAATATTTTAAATTTTTTTAAATAATTGAAGTTTTAGATTTAACACGACGCGACGTTTGCTACATAGCCTAAAATATTATGGGGGATGAAAATAGTTCATAAGAGTATATACCACATTTCCAAAATAATGTACGTTGATGTTTTTTGGGTTTTTGTAAGTACATATTATAAAAATAGAACGTTTTTCTCAAATTTTGAGCAATTACTCTGTCTATTAGAGGGCATGTTTTAGTGTAAACTAAAATTTAATCTCGTTAAAATCAAGTGCAGATACATAATTGAATTTAAATACCTAAATCTTGTTCAGCAGCACGAACTGATGAATTAGGGTAAGCATGAAAATATGCCAAAACATTGACGATATTACCGTCATCTAAAGTTATCGGCTTTGGCAAAATTCTATGTGTAGAAATTCGACTATGTTTTAACGTTTTCCATTCTTTAACAATAAATAATACTCAAACATTCACTGTATGTGTTAAATTGACAACAATAAAGTGGTGACAGATTAGGTGCTTGTTTTGAAGTTCCTCTAAAAATTTCACAGCCATCCTCGCAAGAAATTATGCGATATCCGTTGACTGCACAAAAAACAGTAAATACCTTAAAAACCAGCAGAGATAGGTATAGGAAACCATTATACCACTCGAAAGAGAACAAAATTATTCATCAGATTGCGCTAAAATATACAGGGTGTTCCATTAAAAAAAAAATAAGATGATTTAAGTTGACTAAATTCGGCATTAAATTTCTACCACCCTGTATGAAATGAAGTCATTTTGAAATTATGGCAGGGAAGCTTAGAGTTTTAGTTATGTCTCCTATAACATTTATCGTTCCAACTTTATTATTGTAAAATACACATCTTTTTGAATTAGGCAGTGCTTTTTTAATTTTTTTTTTTGAAAAATGCTGATTCAATTGTACAATACAATTGAAGTTCGTAATTTTTTTGAAAGTAAGATATAAAATATTTTTATTTTAATGAATTTACTTAAAAAATGTAAAACTATATTGTATGCTATTGACGTTTGTGTAATTTGTTGAACAGTGCCTTCTTTGAGATGTATCTCAAGAAAAATGTTAAAGTACACAACACGCTCATTTGAAAAAACGTTATTCATAGCAAAATAAATCTCTATAATGGGCGTATTTATTATATATTTTCAGATATTTAATTCACCCACTAGCAGGTTTTGTCTTTTTTATTAAATTTTTTGAATTTTTGTTTCCCTTGGTACTATCTTTATTTCTGTTTTTCTTATTTAAATCTCAGCAACTAATCTAGAGAGGTTCAACCTTATGTAAACAAGAAAGAGAGACGCGATTTTGGAAAAACAATTAGGAAAAAGAATTCACAAGGCCGTGAATGAACTGCTATGCAGGCCATGACCTAGAATGATATTTGACAAGAATTGTTCACGAATAAAACCAAATTTCTTATTTATTTTAATATTTCCTTATTTAATTCAAGTATTTAACAACAGTGGACAAAACTAAGGGGCTTTAATAAAACCAAAATATGTAGTTTTTGCAGTGAGGCGCCAATCCGCCGTAGACCCTTCCTGGAACGCTGATGCGTCCGGCGGCGTCCTGCTGGCGCTCTTGACGTAATGCTTAAAGATGGGTCATTTGCGAACATGTGGACCCACAGTGTTAAAAATGAGATGTGTTGATGATGTATAGGTAGAGATTAGTAGGTTGCTCTCCGTCAGTAGGTACAAAGCGAATAGCAACGACATTTAATATATGATAAATACTTTGTTACATCTCGAAACATGTCGATAGATGGACTTCCAAACAGCTAAATTGTCTCCTAACGACACTCATGCTACATAAGCGTGACGTTTCCGCCTCCGATTTCTCTTCCACTCGGAATATCGCAATCACACATGTACACGGGACGTCTGCGCTGCTCCAGTCTCAGAACAATTCCACATATTTCCAAACTATTGGCAATTTAACAGTTCATTAAGCTCAAATTAAGCTTGCCCCGTATTCCGTGCAGTCTCCGCAATCATACGCCGCAATGATTACTATGATTTATATTTACAATACAACCGCCTAAATGCCGCTATAGCGCCGGTAAATGGGAATCTATAATTTTCTGATGCGAATGGTCTCCGACGAACGCCAGTATTATAATTAGCCATTTCGTACTAATTGTACCGTGCTCATTTCATATAATAAGATATATTTTATTAGCTATAGTGGAATTGTGTGTTTGCCTCTGGTGCAGCAATAGAGCAGGTATTTTATTCTGTGATGGAAAACATGGCGGCATAATCGCATAGTTTGGGTTAAATAATTATGCCGTTATATTAAAACAAATGAATCCGTTGCGTTTATGAAAATGCATGATTAAATTTTACCAATATAAAGCACATTCGAATGGATTTAAAACTAATTGTTACATTCCCTGTTTATCGAAACATATTCGCGTGGAAATAATAATGTTCCAGAAGTTAAATTTATCTATAACTGTATCTCCGTAGGAGGGGAAAATTTGTATAGGATCTTGTCATGTTATTTTAACATCCCCTGTATAAATGCGAGAGACTGCCCACATATTCTGGGACACCCTGTATAATAAACTAAGACTTACGACGATAGATTAAGATGAATTGACGATTAATTCATCGAATTAACGTTACTCTTATTTTTTGCGCTGATCTAGTCCTTATGGCCTTAACTAATGAAACTTGGCGTAAGAAATTAAGCAAAAATAAACGAAAGCCTCAAGGAACTTTATCTCGGTAGCAATTGCAGCAGACTTAAGGACGAAATACCGAGAACATGGTTCAGGCCCCATAAAGCCGCCGAGTCATTCCCTGCAGCCCGAGCAACAAGAGACTCGTGAGCAGGGGCGATCCAGGCAAAAAACAACAAACCACCACCCAATAAACTTCGCCGTCCTTTTTGTAGTCGTTGCACACAATTTCCCTAACACTTTTGCGTAATAGGGCGGCGTAACAATACGGGTTTGTGTGACAGGTAATCCATCAATAAAAGCCCGTTCGTGCCCCTAAAATAATAATACTTGTCCAGCTCAGTTTGGAAGTAATCTGCAAAGGAAATGGAGGTGGTCTTTAAATAAATTTGAACTTAGGTTGCTCAAAATCGAAAGGATTTAAAACAATAAAATAATGTGTAAAATGTTTTAAATACAAAATTAGTACAATACAGTAAGGGACATAATCCAGTCGGCCGAGGCTCAAAACTTCGTGATTGCGGTCATTTTCACTTCAAGGTTTTTTCAAAAATCGGCTACAAATATGTTATAGAAACACAAACACTACACAACAAATGTGTAATGTGTAATGCAAAATGATCAAAAATACGATGTTTTGGACCTCCGCCTTCTAGAGTATATACTGTCGGGCGGTCGAATCTCAATCGCACTAAATGACGTAACGAGCTGGTTCGGCAGTAAACTCCCGTTCAAAACATTTAAGTATTTTGCGCGCCAAAGTTTAATAACTATTAATTAAAAGCATTTATGACTATAAGGTTATAGATTATTTCTAGGCATTTACAAAAATACGTGCAAGTTGCCCTTTGTACTAATAAACGTAATATGTAAGCACTAGACAAACAGTAGTAATCTATAAATAATCAAATAAGGAGTAATAAGCGTTGTAGAAGCAGAAATAGGCTAAACCTGTGGTTAAGCCGTGTGCTTCTCTATGCTCACAATACACAATGCTACTGACTGCCATAAAAACACGTGCCATACACTCGACCAAGCAAAGTGTCAAACTCACACACACACAAGTACAATAAAATGCACAGCAGGCATTAAAGTCCGCTAGATACTTATCGAAGAAATTGATCGATGCGAAGCTTATTACTTATTATTGTACTATACCTATAGGTATATTTTAAGGTAAAATTCAATGTGAAGCATTTAGTGTAGAAAAATAGATACTGCATACAATTTGTGATTTTTCTGTACAAGCACAAACGCCAAAGCCTACTTTTACTGCTCTACTGCCTGGACTATAAGAAAATGGCTCCTCTTTACGATTGTACGTGAGATCTGCATTAAAACATTCGCGTTTATTGCAAAATCTTGTAAAATGTAATTAACCGTTTTTACTATTTCCGAATAAACTGCACATGCTACTGACTAGGCCTCTAATGGAACCTTGTTCCTCCAGTAATATAATTTTAGTCTTCCACATGTGTGGTCGCATTCTCCCGAATTTATGGCTCTAATTATATTAAATTTATAACTTATAAGGACTATTTATTTGGCAATAAACTTTATTTAGTACGTAAGTGGGGTTTAATAACAATTACATAAATATGTACAGAGTGTCTAAGAAATGGTGAGCAATATTCTGATTTTCTAATTCGGTAGGATGGGATTCAGCTTAAATTTAAGCTATCCACCGTTTAATTTTGTTACCGTTTTATTTATTTGGCGATTATCTGCTGCTGCGACAGTATGATTATTTAATATTTATTTTAATAGAGCATTTTTTTTATAAATTCCTTAACGACTATCAAAAACAGGCCATTAGGCGCACACTGCAGGGCATAACTCAAGCCGGCTATGCGTCCTGCACCAGCATTCCGATACAAATTTAAAAATAACGTTATAATTGCGGATTTCCGTAAGCTGCAACGCCATAAAATATTTGTATGCGAACTTTTCCGCGATTTCCCGATAAAGCTCTACAACTCACTGGTTACAATATCCCGATAACGCTATCTCTGTCTAACAGCGCTACTAAACCGCTTTTTCAATGTATTAAAGATTTAAATTTATATGTTTGGAAATCCATGAAACACTTCTATTGCAGCTTTAATGGGTGTTGTGTGATATACATCGAACAGAAAACTGCTTTTAGCTGGATCGCGCCGAAGCAAGTGTAGTACGGGATTAAATTTTTATGCGTTTGCGGGTAATAATGTATCTTGCATGTTCTGTTCTTGTAAAGAATTGCTTCTTAATATTTAACTGGATATGGTTATTTGTTGTGCTCAAATGCCGTTATAGAGCAAATAAAAATGCCTTCAAAATGAAATTGGATCGTCAAAAATAAAGGTATTGGTTATTTAGCAGGAAATATAAGAGAAAACTTGAAATTCTCCAAAATTATATGATAACTGATAATAGGTTTCGAGGAGGTCAAATTATGGTGACCTTATAGTCAATTATCAAGGTCATTTCATATATACTATACTTTTACTGTTCCATTTTAAGTCTCAGGCTAATATCTCAAGAAATAAACGGGATGGTGCAAAATATTTCCAACAAAAGTTGTCAGGTTTCGGGGGGATCAAATTACAGTCAATTATCAAGGTCACTAAGGTCAACCTTGATTTTTTAAATGGGAACCCATATTTTTATTAGTTACTTTAGTATGAAACATTTTTCTTGAAAAGGCTTCCTGTAATAAAAGTATGGTTTCTATTTAAAAAAATCAAAGTTGACTTTCAAATGACCTTGATCTTGATCTGAAGGTTTTTTTCAAGGTCACAGTAATTTGATCCCCGAAACCTGGAAACTTTTGTGGATATATTTTTCATCATCCTGCTTGTTTCTTGAGATATTAGCCTGAGAATTAAAATGGAACAGTAAAAGTATAAGCTCTGGCGAGAGAACGAGGCATTAAAAAATCAAGGTTGACCTTGAAACGACCTTAATAATTGACTTCAAGGTCAGTTCAAAATATTTTTTTATAAAAGTCGAAGTAAAAAAAATATGCGGGCTGGTACATCAAAATGGGACACCTTTTATATACAAGGTGCATTAAAAAGTAAACAGGACTTTTCAAAAATAAAAACAGAAACTTTTGGAACACGTGTTAAAATATTTTTGCACAACTTGTGCATTTGTGTGCGTTCTTCCAATTAAAACTATAATCCGTAAATATATGTTTTCGAATGGAATGAAATTTTTAAAGCAGATTACTCCGTGCAACTGTCAGTAGACCACGCAGTAACAGCCCCCTCTATTTGCGAATGTAATTAAAGCTTTTAATCTGCATTTCCGTTATTACCGATATGATTGATTCTGCTGCAAATTTGACTTTGATATATTTATTTCATAGAATTTAGAATTCATTATATTCAGTTTCGCATGTATAGTCTCATTTAAATTTTAATAACGTATTAATTGTGGGGTGAAATAGTAAGCCTGAGAATAAAATATCCGCCTTCTACATGTGTATACAGGGTGTCACAAACTCGATAGTATGGCCCTACTGTGAGGATACAAAAAATTTAAATAAAATTTGGGACACGTGGTGTTAAGTGGGATGAGGTAAGCTTCGTTTTCAAACGAAAGTATTATCTTTGGGATTTGACAAAAACGACTAATGACGTCATCAATTATATTTTTTCCAGAAACATACCCAATTTTTTTCCTGTTAAAAGCTCAATTTTTCCTAATAAACTTTTATTAGAGAAATTTGTCTGTATTACTTATAACTTTTTTCCGTTTATTTCCACGAGAAAACAGTAAAGTACTTTTTTTTCATCTTCAAAAGACCTACAAAACTAGCTCTCGAGCGTCAAAAATATTGATTAGATCAAAAGTTATAAACTGCGTTATTATTACCAGAACGTTTTGGCATCGCGTCCTCTCATTTCTTATGATAATTTCCCAGCTTATTTTCCTGGCCTATTAGACTTTCTGACATAATTATGTTGGAAAGGCTGTTGTTTATTAATTTTAAATATTTTCCATCTCTCCCATCGGTCTATCTAGACCTCATCATTTGTTTTTCGACTAGAGAATTTTTTTGACATATTATTGGCCATAAAATCTGCGAGTTATAAACTTCCTGTATCCACCAAATGCCCCATTGCGAAATCAGAGTTATGAAAGCGATTCTTCCAAATTCTTAATCCCTTTGACTTTTTCTAACGGCGCCATTCCGGGGAAAATCCATAAATCTCGGGGCCCGCTCGAGAAAAAATTGCGGTGAAAAATATTCCTAATCCGAAATATATTAAAAGTCGCATCGATTTAGCAATAACCGTTAGCAATTTGGCTTCGGGGCGTTGAATGCAGTCCATCTATTATTTTTAGTGGGTAGTATAATAGAAGGAACCCGGAGAGAACAGAAAACTTGTGTAGATTGTAGTAGATTTATTGGAGTGAGGGAAACAGCTGACGGTGATAATAATATGTGATTGTACCTCGGACCCTTTGATTAAAATTGCCCGGGCCCACTCGATCATTTAGGGTTTCTTTGTGTACATAGTTTATATAACAAAGGTTTTTTTCGCAATAAAATACTTTCCAGACTCTTTCTTCTAGGACTTCGACGTCTCTACAAATTCGTGAACTACTATGAAATACCAAGAGAATCAGACGTAAGAAAATAACAAAAGAAGCGGGCGAGACATTAAATGATGAATTGGGATATGTATCAAGAACTTTTAAACTAAGGTCAGTAGGGTGGAATCAATATTATCTTTCTACAAAACTGAGATGTTTTATATGTTTACTTTTTATCATCAGATCTATATTAACTTTACCTCTAGCTCCAACAAATTTTGCTCGTTAAAGTTTAATATGACAGTTGAAACCAAGAGACCTTTAGAAGATAAAGTTCATTCTATGATACTTGCCACAATAATTGATTGAATTACTTTATTTATGCAATTTTTTTAAGTTTGTTAATTTAAACAAGTACGAAGCGTCCGCGTCCTCGCCGCTCAAATAACCACACTGAACTTGACCCTGTTACTGTATCGTAAACAGTTGATTAAGTCGGGCGACTCAGGGTCCGCCTAATTTTCGCGTAACAATTTTTTATTAATTTTTTTGGAACACGTGACTCTAGACCACAGGCTGTTTTTATTACCCTATTGAAAGAACGCGCTTATTTTAGAAGCACTCCGTATTTCTTCATTTTATGAATAAGTAAAAGTAGTTTGTTCAAAAAATACAAATCATGTATTGATTAGCTTATTTCCCATCGATTCGCGCGGCACAGGGTAAGTAACTTGCACACACATTTTTTCAATTAAGGCGAAAATTACACTCCGGCTCGGTTCCGAAGTTCGCAGCAGGAATGTACAAGTTTTCAAATGAGAATTTCCCACTCGCCGGAAACGATCTGCTCAATAAGAATAAATGGGAAGTCCCGGAGTTATTCGAAAGTTTTTAAATTAAGCATTTTTTATTTTTACGCCGGATGCAAATCCTGCAGCTTACATTTAAGATAAAGGTTTATGTAATTTATTGCTCCAAGTTCCGATTCTTCAGCCACCAATGGGGCAGGTAGGGCAATGGATGTCGAACTATATTCAAAGCTGACGTTGATTTATCTTCTGGAAAGTTAACTTAGCGTATTAATTCTACATCGAATTATTGTTTGTTAACTACTATCGAAATAAATGAAATTGACCCTCGAGTTTGAAAACCGATATTAATAAAACGTAGGGACAAAAAAATTGAAATTTGGACCATATATAGCCTCGCTATTACTCTATTGTGTGCTAAAATTTCAGTTAGTTTCGTTATTCCATTTTTTAGTTATTAGTGAAAATGTTGAAAAAATCACGGTTTTCTGCCTACAAAATTCATACCTCTCTCTTTAACTCGTAATATTTTTGTTAACTGATAAAAGAATTCCAAATTTTTAGTGACGATAAGTCGAACTATTGCCTTTAGTACTGTGAAGGTCATTTATCTCAAAAGCTCTTCATTTTTTTATTTTTAAGCAAAACAGAAGCGAGTGTTATCTCTGTAAATATTACATTCCTAAAAAAAGGAAAAAATGTCAATAATTCTAAACAACAATCTGCAAAATTTTTTTATAAATATGATATTCTTAAAAACAGTATCGGAATGGTCAATTACATTTATGGTCTGATGCAGGGTATACAGTATAATAATAATTTATTATACTGTATAATAATAAATATATTTTTTTAAGTAACAAACTCATGTATATTATAAAAACATTTCCTAATTAGATAACTCTTAAGTTTAGTTTTAAAAAGATTATAATTTAATTCAGTCTTAATGTCTAACTGATTCATGAATTTAATACCCATGTATGATGGAGATTCTTCATAAAACGATGTTCTATGGGAAGGTATTCTTAATACATTGTCATATCTGGTTTGGTAACTGTGACTGTCAGCGTTTCTAACAAAATAACATCCCTTTTTTAAAACCTCTAATATACACTTATAAATATAAATACAGAGAAAAGTTAATATATTATTTTCTATAAAGTAGGGCTTACAAGAAGTTAGTGAAGGAATTCCAAATATTAATCGGATATTTTTTTTGTGAAATAAGAACTCTATTAACTTTGACGCTACTGGCACTACCCTAAACAATAACATTAAAAGACAAGTCGCAATAAATTATTGAGTAGTAAATGTCAATCAGCTTTTTGGTATCAAATGTAGACTTTAACTGTAGTAAAGCATAGTATCCACTATTTAGCTTTTTGCTTACATATTCAACATTACTGGTCCAGCTCATATCAGTCAATAAAAGTACCTAAAAATTTAGTAGTATCAGATAGTTTGATTATTTATTTATAGCCTTTATATCTGCATTATTTTAACAAATTTTTTCAAATTGTTGTTTACAATTACTCACTGCCTGAGTCAGTTTTTTCTTTAATGACTTAATAACTAAAAAATGGGATAATGAAACTAATAGAAATTTTAGTACATAGAGTAATAGTGAGGCTATATATGGTCCAAATTTCAAATTTTTTTGGCCCTACATTTTCTTAATATCGGTTTCCAAACTCAGGAGTCTATTTCATAACTATCATGACGTAACAACCATGATGTTTTCGGATTCGCCTTTCAATTTTCTACAAATTCACCAAAGAATATGAGGTTTCATTTTTTGGTCACCATTTGTGAATCACCCTGAATAATACCATTTCTGAAATTAAAGTTTTTTAACGATTTTCATCATTCGGGCAACCAACCAGTAGGTAGTTTTGGTTTTTTCTTTACCTATCAGGAATATTTCAATGAGGTTCTTGACTTGGGTAAGCTGCCATAAGTCTTATCTGCTATAACCTCAAATATGTGACAGCACAAATAATGGCAACATTAATATTATTGGCTAAAATGGGTAGTATAACACATCCCCTTGAAGCTTAAATATTTATTAATACACTTATAATTTATACAAAATAGCAGATACAGGAAAGTTAGTTCAAAGCATTGGCGAAAAAAATTAAACAAATAAACTTTACAATTCAGCTACAAACACGTGCAATATTTGGGCAAGATTTTTGGACCTCTTCAGCCGAATATTCGATTACTTGCAAGAGCCGAAAGTAGCGGTGTTTTTGTGTTGGATAAATTTGCCATACCCGGGCATCCTAATAGCGCCCTTATAATTGCAATAAATATCATATCCCAGTTCCTCATTGTCTAGTGGCTTATCTCCCACCGCTGTTTTTACAGTTTTCTCCACTTCCACCTTGGTTGCTTTATCAACCTCATTTAGTTCCTCTTCCGTCGCAAGGTTGCTAGATAAGATCTTGTTCTTCAACAACATTATAGGATCTTTCATTTCTCTCACTTGCTTGATCTCGTCTCTGCTCCTGTAACTGGTACCAGGGTCTGAGAGGGAATGCCCGAAGTATCTATAAGTCAAAAGTTCCAACACAATTGGGCCGTTCCCACCGCGGATGTATTCTAAACAAAACTTCACTCCTTCCCTTACTGACAGAATGTCCATCCCGTCCATTCTGATTCCTGGTACAGCGTCACCCCTCGTGTATAGATCCTGATTGGCAGAATGCCGAGAAAGTGGTGTTCCCATGGAGTATATGTTGTTCTCTATTAGATAAAGAACGGGTAGTGAGAGCAGCTTGGCTTGGTTCATCGCTTCGAAGACCTGACCTTGGTCAGTGGCACCGTCACCGTAGATGGTTATGCAGACCCCTCCATCGCCTTTGTACTTGTGTGCCAGGGCGAGCCCTGTACCGAGTGGCACGTGGGCTCCGACTATAGCGGCGCCACCGTAGATGTTGGGACCGAACATGTGCATTGATCCTCCCTTGCCCTTTGAGCAACCTACGTTGAAAATATGTATTATACTGGTCTTGCCTATTGGTCTGCAGAAAATGTTATTGTTTGTGAGAGTTTAAAATTCTAAACTAACCTGATTTAACTCCTGCCACTTCCGCTATGATAGACTGAATCGAATTGCCCATCGACATCATCCAAGCGTGGCACCTGTAGGAAGTTATGGCGGTGTCCGTAGGTATCATCAAAGACCTGGTGCCAACACAGACAGCTTCCTGTCCGGAATAGAGGTGACAGAATCCTCTAACGATTTTCTTGGAGTACAAAACGCTTATCTCCCTTTCCATCTTGCGGATCAGGTTCATCGATCTGAAAAATTTCAAAGCATCTTCCTTCGTTAGTTCGGTACTTGTGGCAGGACCTGCATCCAACTTGTAGAGGTCATAGGGACTGCTTTCGAACTTGGCACAGAGAAACCTCTTCCCGCATTTTGATACTCGTATGGCTCTGTTGATGGTTTTGTTATTGATTCTCGTCGAAAATGAGAGTATTCCGCTCATTGTACTGGAATAATTTAATAACCTTTTTGGTTAGTCAGTCTTGCGAATTAAATGTCACTGTCACCAACGACAATCTACTTTCCGTTAAGCTGTCATGTGTAACAAAATTCTCTTTCCAAATGATAATAAATCCCTGAGAAATATCCTATTACCTCAGCGAAGTAAATATTAAGTAGATTTTCCCACCCGACAATTTATTAGTTGACTTTCTATTAAAGAAAACAGGAGTATAAGAAATTGTCTCCTACTCCGGCTTTTCATATCTTAAAAGTGTGTTGTGGAGAGGGACTTAAGACCTGAGGACAAATAGTCATCCTCCGGCTCATTTATATTACTGTCAGCGCAATTTTTAGTAAATTAGGAAATGTACTCAACGAAATTGGCGAGAGTACTTATCTGGAAGACCGGAGGGAAGCCGAAACAAATGATTATCGTCCCATTAAGGGACAATACGTGTGTATTAAATTACTAAATTTATCTAGCACTATGAAATTACGTGGCGTCTTGAAATAAGAGGAGTCCAATTCTATATTCAAATAAACATGAACAAACTTACATTGTATTTTTAATTAGAAAGCAACGAATAGTACACCGGTAGGTATCTAAAAAAAATATTCATATTTACTGAGGTCACAAGCGCATATTTAAAATAGTCGAAGTTTTTAAATTACTACTTCACATTTTGGTAATCTTATTATTCGCGTCATTGTACAATAACATGTGATCTGAAGCTTCGCATCGATCAATTTATTCTATTTGTGATTTGATTGAATTGTCGTTTGTGCGTGTGTAAGTGAGTTTGATACTTTGCTTGGTCGACTGTATAGCACGTGTTTTTATGACAGTTTATGGTTTTTTTCTTTGAATGATGATGTTATTTAACAATTTAGACATATCACTTTCAGTACCGAGTTAAAATTGAAAATTACTAACTATTTATAGTTAAGGAGCTCCCGCTGCCAGGAAAACGGTTATATTAAGACAAAAACTAATCGTTTTATAGATTTAATGGTTTCAGAAAAGCGCGGTAGCAAAGTACGTTTAATTACTTATATGCACGAGGGTGTTAGACCCAGAATAGTTAACGCGAGTTTCAGCTTTCTTTAATTATCTCAAAAGGAAAGGATTACGTGTTCCTCGAGCGCATTAATCAACCTGTTCGTACGTGGAACTTTAATCGATTCAGGTGGAATAAGACCAAATGGAGGAAGTGTTAGCTGGTAGACGAGTGGTAACTCTTGAAATTTGAAATAGGAGAATTCACGTCTACCAATTAATTCATACATATTTATGTATTCTTCTATTCAGGATGACTTTAATGACAATAATCTACGCCGAGTGTCAACAAAATGTTGTCACCTTCATAGGGGACTCGGTTCAAATTTTAGTGACTGTAATTAGTCATTACTGACTACAGTCACTAACAATCACTAAAATTTTGATATAAAGTTAATTAGAGTTTAAAATATTACTGAGAATGTATGCGATGTTTATGAGACATCCATCAATAAGTTTTGACATAAGCCTACTTTGAGAAAAGTCACCTATTTTCTTCACCGTAAGAGTTCAATTAAAAGCCTTTTTTATCGAAAACCGTCCACATTAGGAAGTTCTAACAAAAGTACATTATTTTTAGAAAATAAAATTGTACATTAGAAATTGGAGCCCGAATGGTAAAAAACTTAACCTTAAAAAAAATAGAACCTAAAATGTAATAGGAATGTAGCGTAACTAGTGCCCTCTATGAAATATCCAAAAAATAATTAGACCAGCGTATTTGGCGTCCTTAAAAACCCCGGAATACCAAATTTCATAAAAATATTTCGCACCGTTTGGAAATTTTCGTAAAAATTCTATTTAAAAAATTTTATTTTGTCGCTCTGTATCTCGAAAACAAGAGGAGATAGACATATAGTTCATAAGACAAAAAATTCTTATTTTTTGTCGTACTATCACCCCCTGAATTTACGGGAGGTCTTTCTGAAACACCCTGTATATTATTTTATTATGAATGCTCCAAAGTTGTGGATAACCAAAATATTGCTGTGCTCAAAAAATTGAAGCGGTAAGGTACCTTTGGTTTTTAACGATAACTTTCTTAATTTTAAAGCTATTGAAACGATCCAAAAACTATTTTATGAAAAATTTCGACAGCTAATAGACCAGGGTCGATAATTTTTGAAACCAAAAAAAATTATAGTAGGATGAAACCCATTGGAAAAGAAAGAGAATATAATAGAAATGAAAGGAAAAATAATTTACGGGCGATCTGAGGTCGGGAAGGGGAAGGGGGTGAGTTTTTAAGGGTAAAAAACGGTTTCCCTTGATTTCCGGAAAAACTACAAGTCTTATGGAAAAAAGTTAAATGGCAAAGTTGTAGGTAATAAAAAGATCTACAACTTTTGTATTTACACTTTTTTCACATAACCTCAAAATTTATGTGAAAAATTCAAATAACCAAGTTTTTGGTTTTTTATTTTTATCTTTTACAAAAAAATTTTTTTTTCACGAAATTTGGTGAAAACTTACCTATTTATGTCCCAAACACGCTGTAATTTTTTTGATTTGAAATATTTATTTTTTCACCTTATTTTTACTTAATATCGAAAAAGCACCCTAATTTTCAATCGAAAATTCTCACGTCAAAATATCTGCTTTTTTAAAAACGTCGGTGGGCTTTTTCTTCGTTGAAATCTCTACTTTCTGATGGTGTAAAAAAATATATACATTACTATGGTAAGTTTTCTCAGGAAATGCAAAGAAACGAACTAGAATCCGAAAATTTTTTTCTAATCATTATGTACAATTTTGAGCTATTTATTAAAATTTACACTTTAATTACTCGAAAAACGTAAGATTCCATGTTACATTGATAAACAAAAAAATTACAAGTCGAAATATACTATTATAATTAACAACCAAATAAGTTAATAAAGTTAATATTTAATAAGACATCTACAATATTTTGAGAAAGTTGTAGAATCTTCTTTCGTTTCTTTGCATTTCCTGAGAAAACTTACCATAGTAATGTATATTTTTTTTACACCATCAGAAAGTAGAGATTTCAACGAAGAAAAAGCCCACCGACGTTTTTAAAAAAGCAGATATTTTGACGTGAGAATTTTCGATTGAAAATTAGGGTGCTTTTTCGATATTAAGTAAAAATAAGGTGAAAAAATAAATATTTCAAATCAAAAAAATTACAGCGTGTTTGGGACATAAATAGGTAAGTTTTCACCAAATTTCGTGAAAAAAAAATTTGTTTGTAAAAGATAAAAATAAAAAACCAAAAACTTGGTTATTTGAATTTTTCACATAAATTTTGAGGTTATGTGAAAAAAGTGTAAATACAAAAGTTGTAGATCTTTTTATTACCTACAACTTTGCCATTTAACTTTTTTCCATAAGACTTGTAGTTTTTCCGGAAATCAAGATAAACCGTTTTTTACCCTTAAATACTCACCCCCTTCCCCTTCCCGACCTCAGATCGCCCGTAAATTATTTTTCTTTTCATTTCTGTTATATTCTCTTCCTTTTCCAATGGGTTTCATCCTACTATAATTTGTTTTCACTTTTTACCATTTTTGAAGGTTTAAGCACTGGTCTATAAAGGTACTGTAAAATTGAATATTATTTAGAGATTATTTACGTTATTTTGGAGATTTTTGAGGTTAAAGAGTTTGAAAAACATGAACTTCGTCCCCAACTGCAAACTTCTAGCAGCGACATCTCTGTTAATTTTTATCCTACACAAATAAAAAAGAAACCAAAATGTTCTGTGAAAAGAAATCTAAACCTTTGTGCTTTTGAATATTTTTTGTATCTTTTTTATTTTAAAGTTATTTTCAGAAATATGTTATTTTTTTGGAATTAAAAATTTGTTTCCATCAGAACGTAATATTTTCAAAAATATGCGTTCTAAACCGCTTAAACTTGTATAATATATTGTTAGCACATAAAAAATGTAAATTGTAGAAGGATTACCTTTAATTTAAAATCTCGTGAAAAATTAATCAGTTTTGTACTGATTTTTTTCCGAAAAAGCGAATTAACAGTTTTATTTTGATCATAACTCTGTTAATTTTAATGCTAACGACTTAAAGTCAAGTTCATTTTAAAGATTTTTTAAAGTACTTTAAAAAATGTCCTGTGCATTTTTCTTGAAAAATAGAATTTTTTTAGTTATTTTACGTTAAATGCTTCCAATTTAGTTTCTGGTTGACATGAAATTATCTTCAACCAGCCGTATCTCAGCACCTATTGCACCTACATAAATGAAAAAGAACTCAATCTTTTTCTTTTTCTATAAACTTCATTTTCATATGATGTCTATTTCTCAAAAGTTATTCGAGAAAAACTTCTGAAAAACGTCTTTTTTCAATAAAAAATGTACATTTTCAATCACTAATAACTCCGAAAATGTTGACTTATCGAAAAATGTTCATAAGATACTTTTTGCTTAAAATTGATTGCTTTATCGGTTCCTGGGGTTATTTTCAATCTTTCATTTTTCACCCCCTAGAAGGGGAGGCTTCCACCCTTTGGGCAAAATCGCTCATCGGCACTGCATAACTCTTGTTTCTTGAGCTATTTTCTACTTACAGTCCAAGTTTTACGTCAATCGGTTCTATCCGAAAGAATTCGGAGGAGAAACCTTTGGTTCCCTGGACTATCATTGACCTCTATACCATTGTACTCCAGGTACGTAGAAATCCTGTTTTTAATACATTTCGTTCTTCTCCGAGTTAATTACGTTTTATTTGATAGCCTTACATCGGCCTCGTTACAGAAAGAGCCGTCTCTTCGCCGTGTGGCATTATTACGTTGATTATGGAACTTTATCGGTGTAGTGGCTGAAATTATTATGGTCCCCATAAGAGCTTACGGGATCGAGCGGACGTGGCGCACATGCGAACTTGGAAAAGTGGAGGCAGATAAGGGTCGACAACTAGCCGTTCGCCTCTTGCCTAACCTTAAGTTTGCACGCTACTTCTATAAAGCAGCCTGTTTCGGCACTTACGTCCAAAATTTATACCGGAAACTGAAACGAACGATTTAGCCGCTCCACGGGCATTTCGCAATCGAGTTTGGCAACTTGTGGAATTCAATTTGCAACACCTATAACTTAATTCGATTTGCCCTGCAAGTGTGTGCCGTTCGCAAGAACAGAATCGCCGAGTGCTCACATTTCCCGTATGAATCACGGTCATTACGGCTGAGCACAGTCTGGATTTATTACGTACGGTATAGGCCAGGAAAATAAGCTGGGAAATGACCATTTCGCCACTTTTTGTTTCGGCAAGCTGGATTTATCACTATAGATCACAGACACAGCACAGACTTATAGGGAACAGGGGCCACTTGGGAAAAATATAAGCCAAGGACGGGCCACTACAAACAATATTTATTAACACAAAATTTTTTATTTTTAAATAGTATGAAATTCAATGAAAAAAATAAAATAACCTTCAAAAATGTTTGTTGTAATAATTATGTTTTATTATTTTGATGCATGACATTGCATTGAACTAACAAGTTTTTTTATATTTGGCTCCACATTGCTTGTAGCCACACGTATAATTGCTTCCAAATTTTCATTTGCCAGACAGTTTCGGTTTTTCGTTTTGTTAAGTTTCATCACTGAAAACGTTTGTTCACAAATATACGTCGATCCAAATAAGCTTGCGCATTTCAATGCATTTATTCGCAACTCTTTATAAGCGTTTTTATCAACGCAACGGTAGAAGTTGAGTAAATTACCTTTATTAAATTTGTTTCTTAAATTATCATCATTTTGCATGTCTATTAATTCCAGCTGCATTAATTCCGGCGCATTTTCGGGTGAAATGTTGAAAGGATTGCTGAAAATGTCCAATAGCGGTTTAACTTTTTTGAAGTCTACAAAACGATTTTCAAAAGCTTGTATCAAAATATCAATTTTTTCAACATGAGCGAAATTGACGTCAGTTTTATTGAACTTCTCCATAATTTTTTTGTAGTTCGGAAAATGGCCGTAATTGGCTGAATTGATTTGTGTCCTGAAAAGACTCAATTTGCATTGAAAGGACGAAACATGAGAGTATAGCTGCGAAATCAATTGATCTTTGCCTTGGAGTCGCGTATTTAAGACATTCAAGTGATTTGTGATGTCTACAAGAAACGCTAAGTCACACAGCCAATCAGGGTTGTCGAGTTCGGGGACGTCGTTTTTCTTTTCCGCCAGAAATAGTTGGATTTCTTCAATCAAGTTAAGAAATCGCTGTAGTGTCAACCCACGACTTAGCCACCTTACTTCAGTGTAAAACAGGAGATCACCATATTCGCTTTCAATATCCTCGAGAAATTGTTTGAATTGTCGGTGATTGAGACCTCGTGATTTTATAAAGTTTACGGTAGGTACTACAACTTTCATAACATTTTCAAATCCCAATAATTTTGAACAGAGGGCCTCTTGATGTATAATACAATGAAACTGCATTAATTCCTTGGTATTTATGTTTTTAGTTTGTAAATATGTTTTTAACAGAGTTACTATCCCAGATGTACTTCCAACCATTGAAGGTGCTCCGTCAGTTGTAATTCCAGATATTTTCGTTAAATCCAAATCCATTATAGAACATTTTTCTAGAAGAGCTTTGAGCATGTCACTTCCCCTGGTTTGACTTGTCAAAGAACTCATAACAATCAGTTCTTCACTCACTTCAAAATTTTGCGTTACACCTCGTAAAAGTATTAATAGTTGAGCAGTTGAACTTATATCTGTAGATTCGTCGAGCGCTATAGAAAAATACTCAAAACTTCTCGATTTCGTAGCTAATTGCTCTTCTATATTATCTGCTAATGCGGTAGTTCTTCTTTGAACAGTCATCCGATTTAACTGAATTTTTTCAAACTTCTTTACATTTTTCGGACAAATTTTTTTTGCGGCGATATCCAAACATTGCTTAACAAACTCACCATCTTTAAAAGGCCGACAAGTTTTCGCTATTATTCGAGATATTTCAAAGCTAACTTCAGTGGCTGTTTCAGCATCTTGAATTGGTTTTGTAAACATAGATTGCTGGCCTATTAGTTCCCGTTGTAAAGTGGAAATTCTTTGCGTTCGATTTTCGCCAGTTAATTTGGTAAAAGTTGGATGCTGGGTTTCATAGTGCCTTTTCACATTATATTCCTTCGGAATAGAATCACTACTCTTGTATATTAAACAGACAATTTTATTATGCGATGAAATAAAAAAGTATTTTTCGGTCCAAATATCATGAAACTGTCGATTTTCATCTTCAACCTTACGACTACGTTTCTTACTGGGGCCTGGTTTATCCATATCAAAATTAATATTATATGTTACAGTCGGTAAAAGCTAAGTTCGAACGACGAAATATTTACTCGTCACAGATTACAGTTCTCAAACAGTATAACGTTCGCTTATCCGTAATCAAAACTTAACTGCGCCGGTAGCCGGCGATGCGTCGTATTTATACGAGTTACCAAACATCGAGAACCATCCACTTTGTTCGGGGATCAACGTGTTTCGCGAATCTGTAATCTAGTTGATGCGACAGATTTCTAGTCTCGTAATAATATGCTTGGACCGGAGCGCGGCGAGTAGAATACTTTTAAAATTCGTTGGCGGGCCGCATAAACATCGATAGCGGGCCGCGGTATGTGCATCCCTGCTATAGATGCTAAATATTATGTACCATAACATATTGGTTTCCATAGTCATAAAAATGGGGGTAAGATTGTTTACAGGCTGGTTAATTGTATAATTTTTGTGTAAATTCACGTTTTTCGCTTATAACTTTTTTCCATTCATTTCCACGAGAAAACGGTAAAGTACTTTTTTTTCGTCTTCAAAAGACCTACAAAACTAGCGAAATTGTCATTTCCCAGCTCTTTTTCCTGGCCTAAAAAGATTTTAAATAATTTACCAGTTGATTCTGTTGCCAAAAAAAAGAATATTGTTTCATATAAACATTGGTCGAGAAATTCTTCCTAAGGGAGCTACACCCCCCTGAATGGGGCTTCAAAAAATTCATTTTTTTTTTAAATATCTCCGAAATGGCTTGAAGGAAAATGGTGAATTTTGCCATCGTAAACGCTCATTAAAAGTCGAAATAGATCATCATAAAATTTTTAAAAATTTTTGTCCGAGGCGTCTCAATTGGAGGGGGGGGGGGGGGAATTTGCCCCAATTTTTTTGCTTGTCGAAATTTTTAAATTCAGATGCCAACATATGATAAAGCCTCGTTTCCTTTACAAGAAAGGCACTCTTTCTTTCTTTCGATAGAATGCTCCATTTCCGAGAAAAACGGATCTATTTTCTTGAATAGCTAAAATGGGTCTTTTTCTTGGAAATGGAGCATTTTATGGAAAGAAATAAAGAGTACCTTTTTTTGTAAAGGAAATGAAGGTCTATCATATGTTGAATTTGAAAATTTCGACAAGCAAAAAACTACTTCTAATGAGACTTTATGCTGTCAAAATTCATAATTAAATATTGAAAAAAACTGAATTTTGAGGCCCTTGTGTTTTTTTCTTATTTTCGAAATTAAAATGGTACTGAATTTTCGAAACCGAGAGTGATGCACTAACATAAGGACAGGACATAGCTAATACAATGTGAAATATCGTCTTGATGTGAAAAATGTCACCCCCTTCTTGGTGGTGAAAATTCGAAACATGAACTCTATTTTATAAAACTACACAACAGAAAACTTTCAAATTTCTTAGAAAAAATAAATATGTCCTTCAAAATAAATTATTTTCTCGCAACCGTACACTTTATACAAACATTAGGACATCCTAAATTTGTTTTAAATCGGTACGTATTGAAATCCTAAATCTGGTACTTAATCAAAACCTTCAACAGTTCTGTTTGTCTTTGATCTTTTTCCCATTCAGAAAGAAGTGTGCAATTTAATTTACTTCTCCCTTAAATTAAATATAAAGTAGATCCCCTTTTAGCTTCAAATTAAATTCTTAGAATCAATGACGCTGAATCGATGCAAAAATTTGTTATGTAATTCTGTAGAATATCTTTCAAGTAAATCAACTTTTTTTCTACTCAAATGTGAGAAGGTAAGAATTCTCTCACGGTACACGAAAGTGACATTTGCGTATAGAGACGAAAATAAAAAAGTCAGATTTTTATTCCATTTTTTTTTATTAGTATCTGCCGTTTTGCTGTTTTGAATACTTGCCTTAAGGTGAAACAGTGAGTCGTACGTTTTACAAAGGTTACGTGAAATTATCCGCAAAAAGAGACCATAGTTGTGACGAGACAATTTATGGTTCTTGCACCATGACAATGCCCCGCACACTCACCTTTGCCAATACGTCAGTTTTGTGCTAAAAATCAGTTTACTGTCCTTTACTGTTATTTTAATGTTAATTGTTACGTATTTTTCTAGGTGTATGGTGTAGTGGTGCCCCAACAACAAAGAAAGCCTGCAAGAATATAAAATTGTCAGTAAGGTCAGTCAGTTAGTTATTCTTTACAGTTATTTTACTCAAATAGCAATAGTACAGTTTCTTTTCTGAAAAAGTAGCATTATTTTTAAATCAAGTACAAACAGCGTACCTATACATATAACGTTTTCTCTTTTTTTTTGCTTCTACATTTTACACTATGGCACCTCTTAGAAAATACTTCTCGTTTTTAATAGAATATTAATCTTGTATTTGACTTGGATTCATATCGGCAATAATTTAAAAACAGTTATATTTTACATAAATGTTTATATATTTTTTTAGTCTTCCTTTATAGATTGATCAAGGTAATTTCTCGCTTTTTCTAACTTAGCACCCGAGTTTAGTTATAATGAAACTGAAAACTAGTTACAAATTTCTCCCAACAAACTGTAATTGAAAAGTAAAACTCATTTAAAGCTGTATTTAAAAATGAAAAATAACTACCTTGGAAGAACAGCTAATAACGGAGTTGTTCATTTGAATATTGTAAATTATATTATTTCTTGAAGCGGGACGATTATTTGTGTTTGTTTAGTTGCTCAGCCCCGGCAGACATATTAAAATATATTGTAGCTTTCGAGTTTAACTTGTTGATGTTCCAGGAATTCATCCGTTCGTTTTCATTCATTAATTTTATACAGAAGTTTAAATACACCTCTCGCTACGTTACACAAAACATTCAGAATATAGTCCTTATTTTGAACAGCGTCTGGAGATTCGAATTAATTTTTTGTTTTAGCTTCAGTGAATACGAACAGTGATCACTGCAAAACTTGTGCAGTCAAATCGAGTGTACAATTCAGTACAGTTTGGAAAAAATTTACAAAAGCATAATTTTTTTTCCGAAGCGTTCTAGCCGCGCGCGTGCACAAGATGCACAGGGTAATACATTGAATCTAATTATTAATTATAAACAATCCGAAGAATTTTATTTAAATTTCTGCTAGAACCACAGCATTCGGGGCTCCAAATTGAAACGCAACTGTTAGCGAAATTTATTTGTAGAATTTAATTAATCTTAATGACTACTGCATTCAAAATGGTTCGCCGGTACGCGAAAGTAATAAATTAATTCGGAGCATTACTAAAATTCCCCGCCGCGGTACATAATTGATTATTTAACTAAACAATCACTCGCCGGGCTGTTCCTGCAGTCGAATCTACGCTGGTATGAGCAAATCGGGATAGAAAACCGTCCCTAAATTGGGAAAGATGAAAATATTGCCGTCGCGCATTGAGTAACAACCCTTGATTTGAAAGGGGTAGGTATCCGAGTGAATTATTTAAATCCGTCCGAAATTAACTGGGCTGGAAGGGTGGACGTCATTTATTTTATCATTTGGGGTCCCCCCCCAAATGATAAAATAAATGACGTCCACCATTTCTTTCTATATTTTTCTCTCGGAGAGTAAGTCACTACTATTTATACACTTATGTTTTTTTCACAAAATCTGGGATGCACAATGTATTCTGAAAATAATTTTATATGGCTAATGCGAACTCTAAGGAGACTGCAATCAAAAGGACTATATAGTGGGCCAGGCTAGGCCCTAAACTCCGGGTCCGAATCGTTCTTACTGCACCTCAATAGAAATAAATGGTTTCTTAAAGGTACGGTAACAGCGTGTTTACATAGACTTTGGAAATGAAATGACATTTTTATTACCGGTACTTTATGATCTGCTGGATATCGATGCGACGGACGCAGAGCAGATGATATGCACGTGCATATTTCCGCGGTTCCCTATGCACACATGTTTATCATACATATTATTCAACTTTATACATTATATTTATATTCTGGTTATTACGTTAACTCTATTAATGAAATTTTATGAATAAATCATGTTTTTCTACAAATTGTTGCATCTTGTTCTTATTTGAGATAAAATGTTTTTCTTAAGCATCTTTTCCAAGTACAATTTTAGATAGTATGTTTTCCAAGCTTTTGAGATAGTATGTTTTCGTAGCAACGCGTTGATATCTGAAATTGGGTGGGAAATCGTTGCTCCATTAAACAGCTTGTTAAACCCAACACACCCCCAGCTAGTTCTCTTGATGTTAAACTTTAAATAACATGGAATTAAATTCGACAGTAATAATTCCATTCGAGGTTCGCATGTCGGTCGCGATAAAATCATAACAGAAACTGTATTTTTCGCATTAGTCATAATTGTAAATCTTTTGCCGTTCCGGACAATTGGGGTCTGCGGAAAGTGGAATCGAAGATTTACTACGATTTAAAGTGGAATTTATTACGAGCGCTTACTTCCGCCCGACCGTAGATTGATCGTTGTGTTGCAACAAAGCAAGCGTTTTAGTATGGATTTATAAATGTTTAGCGTTCGACGATTGTTTTTAATTTGTCGTTAAATTCGCCGTAATGGACCTACAATGGGCTATTATGAACGGTTGTTGGCCGTAAAGTGGCATACAGGCGTTAAATCTATTGGCAGGCAATGGAGCGGATACTAATAAGGTACCAAAGAGAGGTGTACGAACAGGTCGGTACCGCCAAACTGAGGTAATGTTGCAGTGGAATAGGAGACGGTGAAGGGGAGCGTTGCGACATGAAAAGCTGCCAAAAAGCTTGATAGCATTTTTATCCAATAATTCTATCCCTAGTTAAATTATTATTTGGACGCTATTTTGGACCTCATAGTACTATCTTCTTCCGTCCGCATAACATTCTAGATGTTGTCTTCAATTTTAACTTGGCTAAATTCAATCAAGATTATTTATAAATTTACAAATTTATATACCTACACTGTATTCCCAGATGTGTGATTTGATTTAAAATCCGTGAAATCTAGAATGCCGAGGAAATTTAGAAAAGTTTGACATTATTCACAAATAAAGAGCCATGTCTGAGACCGGTTCAAAGCTTTTTACCGATTTAGTGTTTCAGTTCGCGCCGTCGTGGTTAATGGACCCGTCGCATAGTACGCTGGTAGTGTCTGAAGAATTTCTGAATTAAGAAACTAAGAAAAACTTAAAAATATTTTTAATTATGCGAAAAAAATATTACTGGACTACTAAGTAAACGGGGCAAAAGTTTCGATGAATTAGAAATATTTTCGAAATATATTTCCCCTTAATTAAGTACCTATTCATTTTGGGAATTTACATGATTTAAATTTTTTTACTTTAATAGATCCCTCAAAATTTCCCGAATATGCAAACAAATTTCCCGAAAAATCGTTTGAATGTTTATTACATATGTATCCAAACGTTTTTGAAATAGATAGGTTGAAAAATGAACTTAATATTTTGTACAGAGACGAACAATTTCGTAATTTAGAAGTTCAAAAACGATAGAAATATAAATTGTTTTGGCCAGTTTTAACGATGTCTGTCTCGGTAGAAAGAAACTTTTGCTGTCTTAAGCGCATTAGACCATTTTTCAATACCAATATCCCTCATTTCATACAAAAGTTGTGTTACCAATTCGAAAACCCGTTGTATATGTAATACCTGCATTTTCCTCTTGTACACACAGTGTTGTTTTCCCCATCCCATTGTACTAAATATAATATACAATAGTTAATATATTCTACAACAAATAGTAGCAACGTATGAATGCGCATAACAGTTCGTAATTATATTTCAGGTACAAAATTGCTTTTCCATTTAGAATTTCATCTGTTTAGCATAATTGTTCAAACTGCTGAAACAAACAGCGATACATTTTTTTATTCCATTTCAATTCGCTTCAATATAAATAATGCTTTATGCCGTTCCCCTGTTTGTTTTCCAGTTACAAAAACAAGCACATGCTGTTGTGTATCCAAATAATTCCTATGTTATCTGTTTTGAATAATGGAACAAAATCCTACGTATAGAAATACCAATACTGCAGTTAACTGCAATCATTTGACATTCATTATCTGCCTTACATGCTTAATAGACACAAGGTTACTTGAAGGAAAACATATTGTGTTAGCTTTGGAATTTGTTGCGCTATTTTTTTGACACACTGAATACATACGAGTACACTGTCCCTCAAAATGATGGAACAAAATTCATATTTTTTTCCAGTGGAAATTTAAAAAAAAATCTCTGAAACAGGTAAATTAAATGAAATGAAATGAAATTTTATTACAACAAAAATGTTCAAAGTAGCTCCCATTAACCATTGCACAATGCCCAATTCGATGTTAAAAGTTATCAGTTACATTTTGAATAACATTTGGTGTTTGTTTGTGTGGTGATGTTTCGAACTTCTTCTCTGATACGATTTTTCAATCACATACACTTTGCTTTTCAGATAACCCCACAAAAAAAAATCTAGTGGGGTTAAGTCAGGGGAGTGTGGTGGCCATACAACCGCATTATCTAGTCTTGGCTCTAAAAAAGTTAAAATAATGCTATTGTAACTTTTTTACTTACGCACTGTTACTGAAATAATCCATGTATTTTTATATATTTTTCGATATTGAAAGACCTAGATGGAGTTGGGAGATTCATCTCTCACTCATCGATTACTTCAACGAATGTACAATCATCTTTGTCGTAGTTCAGAGTACCCCAATGCACCACAATAATGATCAGTGCAGTGAAAGGACAAGCCGAAGACGATGGGGTTTAGCTTCCGTTCTAGGTTTACAGACTTTGTCAAATTTAACTATCTGTTTTCCTGCACCTTACCGATGTTTTTCTCCCGAACAATACCCTTATCGGTACAGCTTTGCGTGTTTAACGAAATTGTCGGTTTGCGAACCGATTATACGTGTAATTAAGTTGTCACTAAATTACCATTTGTCGATCTTTGAAACAAGTGGAAATGTTACAAAGGGTGATTATGGACGGGTTGGTTAAAAAGCAGGCGTTGATTTTCTGGGAGAAGAACTTCCATTGTGGAGGTAAATGATTTAAATATCGGCAGTTCGATGTCATAAGACTAGAAAGGACAATAAACTGGCATTCTTAAAGCTTCTCTTACGTTTTTTAAGTTGTCTATTGATTTTATAGACTCCACTTCCACTTTTGAGTATGTAAGCAATTTGAAGTTTTCTTGTCATACCGAATTTGCAGTTAGGAGCAAATACTTAGTCCTCTGAGTTCGGAACTTGGCACCTAAGACGATTATGCTATGCTATTCTAAGTACGTAAATGTCTTAGTACCATGCAAAGCTTAAAGGCTTCGGCATATCATTTTAATTCAATGTAAGATGCTGGAAATATACAGGGTATTAGGAGTTTGACTGCCTGTTTAACAAACCATAGAATACATTAAAATAAACAAAAAACCCATTTCCGAGAAAAAAATTATCAAAATCTCTTGATATAACTATGTGCATAGAATACCATAAAATACAATGTTTATCACTTTTTTTAACTTCTTTATGCTTAATTCTAAAAAATAATTAGCCTTGTAATTCGATAAAATTCATATCGGTGTCCAGCAACCACCAATACGCAATTCAGGTGGTATCTGGATTCGACCGTGTCGGAGTGTTTTTTGCGTACCACAATTTCCTTTTTTTGAGGTGTTTCTCCCTGCTTTTTCCAAATGTTTACCATATGTGAGTATCAGTGAGTGAAACAGTTGACAATTTATACTTTGCACTTTTGGTTAAATAACATTCGTTCCCATTATATAAATTTCCAGTAGGTATTTGGTTAGTTGAGGAAAATTTTAACTGATGGAAAATTACACTTTCCACAGATGGCAGATTACTTCTGAATGTATTTTGACGTTTCAAACGTGGTAACTAAGTTCACCATTTATTTACTTAGTTTTGAGTTGCTTTTGTTTATTTTATTAAACGATGTTTATAGCTCGGCAAATTATAAAAGACTGACTACTACGAGCCTTGTTCCAGTTTTTATAAACTGAAAACAAAAGAGCCTGTTGTTATGGATACATTATATTGACGTTTTATGAATTTTTTTAGTTGGAAATTATGCCTCTGTGTATGTTTTTTGCAGCATGACACTTATATATTCAGCTTCTAGATAATTTTCTATAAATTTCAGTACCTATATCTTTTTTCAACGTTCATTTTCAAATATTTTACAAACTCATTTTTGCAAAATTTAGCTATTTAGCTTAATTCTATGTTTATATCACTATTCCACGACATTGATATTTCCTTATTTTCACTATTCTGAACAGTCTTTTCCTGTTTGAATTAACTAATAACTGAAATGTTTTCAAGCCCACCATTTTTTGACAAGTAATAATGTTTATACACTACTTGGAACTTAAATTGGGATTTGAATACAGTTTTATATGACTAGAAGTTATTTTTAACACACTAGAAATCATTTTACATCTTATAAATACTTTTTACACAACAAATTTCACACAATGTTCGATCATCGTTTTGACATTTTGAAAATCGCTATATGAAGTTATACAAAGAACTTTGATTCCACTTTTAAATATAGACTAAAGGTATGATAAACTTTAATTATAGCCTTAGTTTATTGCATAAATTTTATTTATAAGTCTAACTCCTCTCTCTGTCAATTAATCTGTCAAAATCTTATTTTTTTTTTAAATTTCCTCAAATCAATGGTCCTATATGATACATGACTTTACAAAATTGTACTTTGTTTTACTTTCTAACTTTATGCTATAAATTGTCGCCTTTTACAGCCTGTTTAATTCAAAATTTTACATTATTTAGTTTATTTTGACAGACTGATGTGTTCATCTAACGATTTTGCCTTTTTATTAAACAAACTTATTCTTTATCATTCATTTTCTCATGTATTATTTCTCATCTAGTATTTCACATCACTGTTGCCAGTTTTTTTCTTTTTTCTAGCGTGAATATGTCTAACTTTTCAACAATGCGTTTATTCATTTAACGTTTCAACTTTGAATATAACAATATGATTATTTGGACGACGTGAATCTTTGGGAACTTTTAATTACATATTTTTCAAATTCATAATTTGATTAAAAGTTAAGTTCCTGTTTTAAGAGATTCATAATTAGGTACTAAAATTCGATCTAAAATTTAAGCACAAAATAATGTCTACCCAGTACATCTCGATGAACATACCAGTCCACTTATGTGACCCAATTTTAATGCTACAATAAATAATGTAAGATGTAAGTAATCTTCAAAATATACACTACATAACTTATAGGCAGACAGAAGTGACAGAACCATCAGTACCAGGTGTATTTCCATTTCTATGTAATATTGATGATTTCCTAATTACTTCGGGGAAGACGGGGAATTAATTAATATTGGACGCATACCATAGCCTTCATAGTCGTAAATTGGGCCAGTGGAGAAATATTAGTCAATGTAATGGCTAAACTTTTCGGAATATTAATTAATTCATAATCGAGAACTATTGGGAAATATCGGCTCGTGAACTATGGAAAATTGTTCGATTCATTTGAAGATGGCAGATATAAAATAGACGGATGTTCCCATTGTCTTGTGGATTGTGGTACATTTTCAAAAGACAGATTTTCAAGTGTGGTACACTTGACGCAAGATAAAGGTTTCTAACCTAAAAGGCATACTACTTTTAAAGGGGCGAGCCGGTGGACTATTAATAGGAATTTTGGGAGGCATCAATAATAATTAGGGGCGTGTCATATAGACAAGCGGTTAAGCCGTCATATTTCAAACAAAATACGGTTCAGATTGGAAACCTTTATCTTGCGTCGAGTGAACATAATTTCATTAAACTCTGTGGCAGAAATGAAGAGTCCAGTTAGGATACCAGTTATAAGTTCAAATGTGTATTTAAAATGTTCGAATATACAGAGTGATCCAAGTCGTAATGTCCTTAATTTTTTGTCAAGATAGGGAAAAATGAGTAGAATACGAATCAGCCACTAAAAAAATTTCGGCCCTCATTTCTGGGGGGGCCTGTATATTCCCCCGCTTCCAGGTGCAGATCAGACACGAACGGGCCACTCCGGAAATTCCTGTTTCGCGGCACATTTTCCCAGCGGCATCAAAGCGGCTATAAGCGTCATACAATTCCAAGCCGTACTTCTGTTAAATATAGAGAACTCTCAGAAGTCATGGTGCAATGCGGCGATGCCCCTTTCCATACCTCGGGAGTTGCGGATGTGAACAGTTTTTAACTTAGCGAAATGCGATGCTGCAGGAATTATTCTTGTCGAAGGCCGTTGTTCGAGCTGTGACGAATCCCGTGTGATAACTGGAATAGATAAAAGCACGTCGCTATGAAGTAAAATAAGTACGCGTACGTGGTGGTTTATTAAAATGTGATGAAAAATTTCCGGACTCTAAAACTAAGTAACTTCCCAGTGTGGAACCAAAGAGAAACTGAATTTTTCGGGGATCTCTCCAGATTTCGACACCTCGCTTCGACTTGCCCATCTCGGGATCAGAAGTTTTTATCTTCGTCTTGGTGGACAACAGAGACCCCTGAATTTACGGCGACACTAACGTACATGAAGACCCGTAATGGGTTGTTTCCTGAATGATGCTAACAAAACTCTTAGTCCAGTTACTCAGGGTTTTTACCTCCGAATTCTTTATAACTGAACCGATTGACGTGCTATGATATAGTGCCGAAATGTGCTTTTGCCCTGGGGGCGGAAATTTTTACGCTCAAAATTATTACAGGAATCGATAGAGGAGTCAATTTTAAGTAACAAATGTTACTTTAATTTTTTTGGATAATCCAATTTTTTCCGAGTAATTCGTCATTGAAAATGTTGATTTTTTTACTGAAAAAGTACTTGTTTTCGGACAGTTTTTTGCAAATAACTCTGAAATCATTGGATTTAACAAAAAAGTTATAACGAACAAAAAGAAAGGTAATAAAAAATAAATCTAATGGCATTATTTTGTTTTTCTCTAATTGCAATATAAACCGAGTTATGGATTTTTAAACATTATTATATGTTAGGTAAAAATTAAATTGGAACCAGTTAACGTTAAATAACGCCAAAACCATAAATATTAGGAAAAAAACTTTTTGAACCATTTTTAAAGTACTTTGAAAAACCTATAAAATGAGCTGTTTTAAAAGTCTTTAGAATCAAAATTAACGGAAATATGATCGAAATAACATGATAGTATCATTTTTTTAAGAAAAAATTAATAAACAAATCAGTGCCTTTGGCGACAGAATTAAAATTAAATGCAGTCCATTTACAGGTTTCTTCATTTATGTTCTGAGAATATGTTCTGGGTCTTTGGCTCACTTACAAAGCATGATTTCGAAAAAAAACTTAATTTTTGAAAATGTCAATTTTTCAATTTTTTTTTAAATTCAATTTTTACGTTGTAACTTAAAAATTAAAGGGTGTACAAGAAAAATACAAGGGTAAAA
Organism: Anoplophora glabripennis; assembly: GCF_000390285.2. NCBI lineage: Eukaryota > Metazoa > Arthropoda > Insecta > Coleoptera > Cerambycidae > Anoplophora > Anoplophora glabripennis. The sequence continues at coordinate 1,084,104 of NW_019416324.1, read as the reverse complement.
AAATTAGCTTTAATTTTGCTGAAGATTTTGCTTTATTTTTTTATTCCTCTAAAATTAATATTAATCGAGATATCACCATTTTAAGTTATCATATGAATGAGAGAACCACTCTCTTCCAGCCCTTTAAACCTTTCAAACATAAAAATGAAGGGCTTAAAAAAGATAAACTCAAAAGTTCACGTAGCCCTTACATTTCCCTGCAAAATGAGCCTTTGTGCGATTAAAAATCTTAAAAAGTAAGAAAGTTATCGTCAAAAAAATAAACACGTGTATAGGTGATAATTTTAAGAATTTTGAAGCATTTAGATCTTTTTTGTATACAGGGTCGGAAAGTCCCCATGGTTCAACGGCCGTTACGTGAGAACGATAAAGAAAGTCATAGAAATCCGTGCGATAGAGAAAGATGGCTATAATGAAGGCGTCTAAAAGTCACCGCCCATTTCGCCCTTCCACAAATAATATCCACTTCTTCTTCTTCAGTTTTCGGAAAAAAAATTCAGGACACCCTGTAATATTAATATAAGTACATTTCTGTGCGAAGTCACTTCAGCATTCTCGAAGGTTTTTTTACTCACTGACGCTCACAAAATGTCTCCATTTTTAAATAAAAAAGTATTCTTCACAAGCTAAATTCAAAACTGTCATTTCTGTACAGCATTTCGCGATCGACTATCGACAACGTTTCCCCCAATTCAAAAATAAAAGCAAAAATGTGAAAATGACAGCTAATGTTATCCGTGATATCAATTAAACTTTAAATTTAAACGTTATTAAAGAAAATTGTTTGAGACTAATATAAGAAAGTAAAAAGTACCTTCTTAAAGATTATTTAATTGAAACGTTTTACAGTTTCTACGTATTAAGTGCCTTTCTATATAGGAAACGATTAAAAACAAATTCAATTAAAAGTATAAAAATATATTTATATTTACATTTTTTTGATAATGAGTTTTCTCTTTGTGAAAAAATATAAATAAAAAAAACGATATTCTAAACCATACTCAAGTGTCCAACAGTTACATTTGCTTGAGTCAGAATCCACCTAGTTTTAGTAAAAAAGAAAGATGCAAATTCTAAGAATAATAGAAAAGGCAAGGAGTTTAATTTAGCCAAAATTTGGCTTCACCCGAGTCTTAAACGCTGTTGAACTTTCATCAAAATTCTTTTAAACTTGGCAAACGATGTAAAGCAATCAAGTACGAATCGCATTCCATTCGAAGATAAAAATAAAGCCTCTAATTTAAATCATTCGGAAGTTTAAGGGAGCTATTTGCATTGATGGTTTCCGGAATGAAATACGCACAGAACTGTGGAACACGACCGGGCAGATTTGAATCTATTACGTGTTTTTGATTTTTTTGTTTGTTTCTTAGTATCTCATTTGACTTTGCCTTTGACGGCGAGACTTTAAGGAAAAAATAAAGACCCTGGACTGATAAAGTACCGCAATAAAACCGCTATTTTGAGGTGAAATCTTGCCAACCTCGAATAATGAATATGAGTCTGGGATATATTTTTATAGGATGTAAAAGTTTAACTTTAATAGGTAGATATATGGCCAAAAAAATTTATCTTAAATATTGATCAAACTTTTATTATTTAAGCGGGATTTTTTTACCCCAACTTCTACGCCAATGACCTAATAGTCATTTGGGATTCATTTTTAGATTCCAACAATATTACACAAAAAAGGAATACTTGTTGAAAATCGGTAATTGGCAATTGATTTTTTTTAACGCGTTATGTTTTTTATGAACTGTCACTAAATATAATATTAATTTCAGTGACAAATATATTACCCCGTGTTATAATACGTTTAAAAAAATGGGAAAATAGTATCCAGGAGAAATATAAGGCGTTTCGGTGAAGCGTTGTGATTTCAGCTTGTCCTCTGACGACAGCAGTCGATTTATTCGAAAGGAGAAAAACATTCCAACAAGCGTTGCAAATGGGGCATTATGTCAATGAAATGAAACGGGATTGCAACATTTCTGTGTAATATGGCGCTCGCTACAGCTGAATTCCGTAGCAGTCTCCATTTAAGAATATAACGATAAACATCGCGTTAAAAAAGAAGGGTGTCAGGGTAAAATAACAAAGTTTCTTAGATATACAGTACAGTAATTGTGCCATAAAAAAAATTTTGGTGTGCGTTTGTAAACAAGCAGAACGTTCTGGAAATCTTAAAATTATATGAAAGGCTGTGCAGAAATTGCATACCTATGATTAGATAAATAATTATTGCATATAATTATTGATTTTAATGTTAATAAAACTAAAAATGGAAGGACAATGATATGCAATTAATGGAAATGAAATGAAAATGAATTCAGTCGGTTAATTGAGAACAGAAACAAAACAGCCTGCGTAGATAACTGTGCTAGTTGTTCGGTAGTCATGTTTAGATTCATTGCTACTGCAGTATTTTAACTTAAATATAAATATAAATAAATACTTTGGTAAGTAAATACTATTTGTTGTTTAGTAAACCAGTATTGCGCTGGAAACACTTTGGCATTTACCTTCATTTGTACCTCGTATATGCATTAGAGCTTGTTGGTGTAAAGCCTCACAATCCCGAATTAGTTCTGTTGCCATTTCGCTCTTCTATCCGACAATTATTCCACTCAGTATTCATTGGATCAATATTTGTGAAATATGGCGGAACCATTACACATAACGAATAGCTTTGTACAAATTCCCTTTAATAGATCATTGTGGCTGCTGTTAATGCAAACATAACTCATACCTCCATCGGAGACGACTCTGTGTTGGAACCGGGCAAAATCGAATAGTCCTCCGACACTTACCGCTATTTTTGGAGGGTTTTAGGAACGAAGCCGGATAATTTCTCATTACGCATTCCGCGCGAATCCGAGGAACACGCGCAAGCCGCAAAAAGAGAAAGTAGAATTAGAATATTACCTTCGGCGTGTGTGCTAAATATAATGTGCTTATAAAATAGACACCTCTTTTAGCGGCGGGTGTTACCAGCGTGTGGCCTGCATCTCCAAATGAAATAATTTGGTTTCGTGGAGCGCTGCGTCGGGGGGTTGTACAGAGAATTTGTAAAAATTAACACAAACACGAGATAAGTCAATCAGTGAGGTCAGAGAATGAAGAGTAGGTGGTAACCGTAGTACCGTTATTTGGCGATTTGTTGCCATTTCATCGATAACATATTTTTTTCTGATTTTTATTAAGATTGACAAGTGTCAAAAGTTCCTTTTTCACCATATTTGTTTCAAAAGAAATGTTTTCTCCGGATAACCATTGAATTATATCGGCTTTCCTCCAAGCAGTCGTAGGCGTCCGCTCGGTCTGCCGTGAATGGTAACTGGCATTATCCATGACAATTACAGACCCCGGAGGAATAAGATCCAACATCTGTGTAAAATACTCTTCGAAAACATCTGCGTTCATGTCTTCGTGATAGTCACCTGTATTTTTAGATTCAAATAAAAGTAAACCGCCATCTACAAAACCACTGGCACTACCTATATGTGTCACTATTAATCTTCGCCCTTTACCTGAAGGTGCCTTGAACCCTGTTGAAAGTCCATCCAAAAATGCTTGTCGAAAACTTTTTACATTTTTATCTTGCCATACTTTTGTTACAGTATATCCCTCGTTGACCCAAGTTTCGTCTAGATAATAAATATTCCTCCCTTCGTCACGGAATTTTCTAATTGATCTTAAGTAGGATCTTCGCCAACAAATAATTTCATCTTTATCGATAAGAACTGACTTCCTGTTCTGCTTTTCCCAGCAAAAATTCAACTCTCGTAAGACGGCCCATAATTTGCTTCTACTGATTTTTGGCAAATCGTTGTCCTCTGAAAGTTCACTTAAAATTTTGTTTAGCGTTGGTATTTCTTTTTTAAAATAAAATGAGTGTACTTTTCTGCGAATGACATTTTTGAAGAAATCATCTATAACGACTTTTGACCTCCCTGTAGATGATTTTGGGGGATTTACAGTATCTTGTTCATTTTTTGTTTCCTTTAAAAGTCTGTAGATAGTCGATTTTTCAATCCCTGTTATTTTTGTTAGCATTAGTGTTACCCGATAATTACCTGAAACGAAATATTACCACGCCCATGGCCGGTTCTTATCTCGGGGTTTTATTACTCTTTTTCATTTCCAAACAGACCATAGTGTTCGGCGTATAACAAGTAATTTTCATTTATTACGGAATTTCGTATGGCCTTTGTTTTCCTGAACGTAAATTAGAGAATGTTTTAATATATTTTCTTGGTCTTAATCCATTTTCACGTTTTCCGACCTCTTATAAGATACATTTTAACTGCCTATCAAGTGACGTGCTTTTATCCCCGCTAGGAGCATACATTTTTAATTCCAATTTGTCAGATAATTTGCAAATTAACTTAGGTAACCTCTCCCGGTGTTCGGCGCAGTGACGATAATATCAACTCCAGAACTCTCTTTGTCCTTACCCGAACAAAGTTAAAGCCAAAGCCGGGTATCCCTATGAGGAAATGAATTTTCAAAGTTGTAACTGTATTATTTTGCTTATAATGGATCTGGTTTCACATTGATCTGCCAAACAAACTTTCTCTAACCTAATTACGGATCTTCTATTCTATTGATTTAACTTTACTAGAATTAGAACTTAATTCAATGATTTGTTAACTTTCCCATTATTTGCCGGCGGTGGGAGTCGTCGATTGGGTCGCGTTTCCCGAGGAATTGTCAGGTTGATTGCGTGGGTAGTTTTAATTGTTGAGAAACGCAGATTGAAAATGTATTCAAATGGTGGTGAAGTATCTTGTTGGAAATATTGTTTCCTTCGAGCTAAAGCTATCTTAAGGCGTGGGTTTCTAACCGATATTTGTGACAAGAGCAGAACTGAGTAAATATCTCGTACAATAAAGCCTATGACACTTTCTCGAGGTCCATTTTCAAGATAATTTTAATAATTAATTCATTATTTCTTCACACTTGTGATCACTCCTTATTTCTGCTTCTCTATCGCACGGATTTCTATGACTTACTTTATCGCTCTCACCTAACGGCCGATGAACCATGGGGACTTTCCGACCCTGTATACACGACGAGGACTGTCAACTTACAAATAATAAACTCAGCATCTCGTGCGCTGTTGCCAAGTTTCCGTTGCAACACATGGCATTTATTTATGCATATTGGGTAAAAAATAAGAATTGAAATGTGGAAATACATAATTATAAGTATTTTAAACTCGATTTTATTCAATATTCGTAATTCAAGTTCGGATATTTTCTGAACAGACGTCGTATAGAACTGTACAATGGTTTACTCAAATTTTACTGGAGAGAGTTTATTTCCTGTGTTCATATTCTCGCTCGGGCACTACTACTGTTGAAATTAATCTAAACAATATGCTCGTAAGCGTCTCCATAACGTTACCTAATACGCCGTGAAGAATTAGCTATTTTAATTTAATTTCACCCACCTAATTAATGTTTGAAATACCTAATATCTAATACGGGAACGGTTAGGAACAGCAGGGTAGATGGCCGGGTAACAAATGAAGTTATGGAAAGGGAGAAACGCAATTACCGGCTATTTGCATATTGCTTGGTGAATAATTTGCCTGAAAAATTAATACCGCTCCTAATAATCCTCGAAATTCCACCCTTTCGGCCGGCATTTAGACTGTATTTAGGGACCTTATCCGTTTTACAAAGTTTTAATGAAATTTAAAAATGACATTCTACAAAAGTATTTAAGAAAGGTGGACATAAATCTCCCCTTCTTTAATTTAAACTTGCTTAGGCCGAAATAAATCTTAAGTTCTGTTTCTTGAATATTCCTGCGCTACAGTGACGACCCGAATACATAAATACGAGGTCACGCTGAAATATATAATTCGGAATGTGTAAACAAGAGAAAAACTGAAGTGCTATTGTGGAAGATCCTCGGGATCGTCCAGACTAATAATTTTGAACGCGTACGCATCTTTACCCGAATTTGACGCGCAATATCTCCGATGTCCGAGGTTTGTAGGTTCGCAGTGTATACAACTGCTAGTCAATTATTAGCGCTGTTGCCACATCTACATAGTCTTTATACGTTCATTAAATATAATTTAAAACTACTTAAATATGATATTTTTATGTTGTTAATTAGTCAATATGTATGCTATATGCGTATGAGTAGATTTCTTTGTTATATAGATCATGTTTATCGCAAATAATTTCAATAGAATTAAATTTTTTCAAATTGACAGCGGGTTTTAGTCCCATAAGAAAAGCATAGGACCCCCCCTGCGCTCCTCACTTCCCGCGGACCCCGATATACCTCCTTAAATATGCACTTTTAAGCCTTCATTTTATATAGTTGTGATTTCTTAAAGTTATGACAGAAATAAAGGAGCACAATCGGGGTTATAATATACAGAGTGTACAATGTATATAATGTGTATAATATACAACTCCTGTGAGACAAAATATTATTGAGGAGCCTCTCAAAGTGAGAAGCTGTATTTCACTCTTGATTTTTCTCAAATTATGCATAGGACATTCAAAATTTGCACGTACTTAACACGGAAAGTGCACTTTACTAATAAGTAATTAAGAATGACACAAAGAGATGCATAAAGCTGGCCATACACTGCATAAAAACTTCAAATCTGCTGCGAAATACAATAATCGAACACATCAAATAAATGCAATTACTGTGAAGAGTTTATAAATTACAATTAGAGATCAACAACAACGAAGCAATAATTGTAGGCCCTTCTAATCCCCTGGGGTTCTACGCCGGTGTATTCCGCGAATGTACCTCCGATTAAATGGTTGAATTGAAGCTACAGCGGAAGAAGACAAGGTGTGTTTTGCACCAATTTACCCTAGACATTTATGCGGAATTAAAAGAAATTCCTTTCGGACAATTAACAGGGAAAATTAGATGCAAGAGGGGGTTGTATATTAGTAGACATCGGAAACATTTCCGATCTCTACAAATTAAAAATTTAATTGTAAAAAGTTGATGATAAATAAAATTCATAAATGTTTCATTTTCAACGCAGATGTGATTTCGATACATTCTATTAATTTTTTGAAAAAATAACATGATCTCGAGAATCTACTGGCATGGGATTAATTTTCCTGTAAGGACAATATTACATATGTATAACTGGTTAATAAAACAGCCACATTCCTCCAACGTGTTTAAAAAATATATAAAGGCTTTCAATTTGTCTATTTGACCAACAGACACGTGTATTTTTTATTTATGTTTGTCTTGCGGACTGTGTTTGACAACAGTCCTCATTATCAGGAACCTTTGATATCCGATGGGTTGGGATCTAAAGGATTTTAATTGCTCATTAGCAGGACGTAACAGCAGTGTGGTGCTCTGGGGTATTGGCTTCAGTTATACGGAATAACTGATGCCGTTAACCAATAATTCATTGAGGTACATCAATAATCACTGCTAGTTTAAATGAAAAGTGTCACTATATTATGAATAATAATGGCAAAAGGCAAATACAGAGACATTTTCATTACCAGTCTTGTTTAAATACCGTGAAGTGATGGAATTATACTACAAAGAGAATAACAAGGAAACATTTGATATTTAGTAGTGTCGACAGTTGAATAAAGTAAAAGTCGTTAAGAGATATTCATATTTGTATATATGTAAATTCCACCATATTTCATTTCCTAGTTGTCAGATGTTTATCATTTTTATTGACATGCAATGTCCCCATTAGCAGTTTATTATACCAATTAATCTGCAAAATAATGGCCAAATCGCCAAATAATAAAACTGATGGAATTTTTGAACAATACCGTACAAAGCTTTGCGTATTAGTACTTTTGATTTTGCCGTTGGCTCTTGATATGAAAACGTTTTATTACTGACCTGTGATAACTATCAAATAATATATATTATAATAAATAAGAATATAAATGTATATAAAATATTTTTAACTCTGTGTTAAGCTTATATCGAATTTTATTCATTTGAGAAATATTTTTAAGAAACTGTTTTCCATCTATTTATTTCTTACGTTAAATACGTACCCGGTAAACATTTCGCAGTTGGCAAGCACGCCATATATAACAGTTCCAGTTTTCCCTACGGTTAATTCTGTATTCTGAGTCACAGCAAGTAATATTTTAGAAAACAAGAACAACTAAAAAGTTAAAACTTCCCGCTCGCGATTTATCACTAAAATCGCGGGGCATTATTCTCCCGGACATAAATTATTCAATAGAGGACAACAAAGTAATGCTGGCTTAATTTATTTATTGCCGCTAGAAAACTACATGTACGTATTCTCTCGCAAACTTAGATGAACTGAGTAAGGGTGTATGCATACTCTAGAAGGTAACTGATGTGCTGTGTTAAAGCTTCTCGGTTATATTGAGTTTTAAACATCAAAGATTTCCCATGCAGGCAATTTCTTTTAAGGGTAAAAATGTGTAAAAGAAATCATTTAAAGACGTCACAGAATCTATTTAATATAGAAAATAACTACGCTAGTTAAAATCACCATTTCTGGACGTGGTTTCAAATGAAATTAATAACTATTCATAGAACAAAACCATTGACATTTGGAAATAACAGTATGAAAGGTGTTGGCAACTTGATTAGATTAGTGTGAATTGTACTTTTGCCAATATCTGCGAGAATTAAAGACGAGAGCAAGAGGTAGAAGTTGTGGAACTGGGTAAACATGAGAAGGATGGATTCGGAGAACAGACTCGGGACGCACCAGGGTTCCAGGAAAAGGTCCACGGCAGATTGGCGCCAGGAACTGAATACATATACCTGCGAGCGACTCCACATCAAAACTCTCCAGCGAACGCACGCCCCGACAACATTTCTTTTTCACTAACTTTGTTTTCAATAAAAATACTTTTATTTTTACCGTTGAGAGAGAGTTTTGCAACACACCGAAAGCAACCCTCACTCTGTTCACTGTACTTTTGGAGACTATAGTCCGTCTCTGTATTAATTTAGCAATAGTTGCCGGACTCTCTCCCACCATTTGAATTAGTTTTTAGAATAAATCTTCCCAATTCCCTCAATCTGACGCAATTTTGTCGTTCGACGCAGTTCCGCCTGCAATGTACACAATTAGCACACACCGAGAGATTGTTCCTGCTCTGCTTCGCTCTCACACAGAGACCCAGGAAGTGTCTCGGTGAGGAAATGCATCCCCCCCTGCCCAGTCTTTCACCCACAACGATCATATTCAAATATTAACATTAAACTGAATTAATGCAGCGATATAGCAGAGAATGCGGCTAAAATTAATCAAGGAAGCCATCCCGGAACACAACAACTGCCGCTCGACTACCGCTCCGGCGACAATACACTTAACAGAAGGCGAACCGCGTCTCCTCGGGGAAGACAAAGACGACGAAAACGCTTAAATTAGGTATAGGAGTTTACAGGATATGCGGAACTTGTCCTCTCCAACGCCAACTGTCTTAATGAAACCTATTCCGTGCAATAAACAATATTATGGTGCAATACGCTAGTTTGAGTTGCCAGTAAATTACTTAGAGCCGTAAAGGGATTTGCTCGGCGGTGATACCTGCATATTTACTGTAGTTTGCAGGAAACTACGGTTGTCGTAATGCCCCCGGATGAAGTTCGGGAATAGATGCCGCAGGAGACCCAAGATTCACAGACATCCGCTCTTGACGCAGCGGTCTAGACCAAGAAATAAAGGTGAAAAATCATCGAGAAATCGTGAAAATTATTGGGCGTGATTTTATTGTTGGAAAGTCTTGGGAATTATAATATAAGAGGCGTCTCATCGAATAGGTCACGAAAAAAGTATAGCGTCATTGTTCTTTGTCAACAAATAGGTCAAAAATTCGTTATTTTTCGTTCTACGCGTTATTGTAAAAAACTATTAATCTTAGCAAAAAATGTTCAACAGACGATTTGATCTGGAGAAACTCGTCTGTAGAATGAGACTTTATAAGTTAAAATTTGCTTTATAAACAAAAGTTATTGCAAAATTAACGGAAAAAGTGCCTTTTCTTTAATTGTTAATAACTTTTTATATAATTAACAAAGTCTTACCAAGCTTTTTAAAAATGTGAGTTTTTATATCCTTAAGAGATGTGCAGAAGATGGGCTCGATCGGTCAAATAGTTTTTGCAAAATTCCATTTATTTATCCCATTTTTGCATTTGGGGTAGCTCGACGAAAAAATTAGCTCTGGATTATTTCTCCCTTGTAAAATCACCCCTACCCCCTAAAAATGAATTTATTGTTTATTTATTATTTTTTTTTTATTTGAAATGTTTTAGACAATAGTTCTCAATAAAAAATTGTCAAAATTATTTTAACCCTTCAAAATTAATTTAAAAAAAAATCTACTGTCAGTATCTATGAATATATTTTATGTATTTTTATACTAATTATAAATAAATATATTAATAATAATTTTACAAAATAATTAATCCTTTAATCAATATACAAAATCCATCCATCCATTATATAAAATGTATGAAAAAATTAAAAAAATAAAAATATAGATTTTTTTGGAGGTTGAGGGGGTAGAATTAATTTTGAAGGGTTAAAATAATTTTGACAACATTTTTTTATTGAGAACTATTGTCTAAAACATTTCAAATAAAAAAAAAATGCAAAACAAATGTTCAAGAAATTAATTTTTCGTCGAGCTACCCCAAATTAACAAAAAGAAGATTCTACGTTACATAAGCTAAGATATTACAAATTTTTGTCAGTTTTTTCTTGGTTGAGAGGAAGATCCCCCACCACCACTCCCTGAAGGGCTACTGCCGCGTACCCTTACTTTGGCGGGCTCTGGACTGATCAATTATGGGCAAATTCATTTAAAATTAACAAGGCATAAAGTTTAAACCTTCATTTATAAAATGTTAAAATTTCAGGTCGTAATTTTTATAACAAATTACTCTGTAATTTAAAAAAAAATTGCTAACTCCGGACATATTGCTCGTAGGAACTTGTTTCTTTTCTTCAATTTGTAGTTTTTTTTACGAGCTTTCGAATGGTGTATATAACTTCTTTTAAAAGTTAAAAACCACGGAGTTATTTTATTTGTTTATTAGGGAAAAAAGTGCCTTTTATTTGTTACCAATTATATAGGTACAACTAAATATGAAAAAATGAAGATTTAATTTTTTTTAACTAGAGGATTCTTGGTGTCCCTTCGAAGAAAATGAGCCCAAAAAGAATGTTTTAGTCATAACCCTGCCCCAGGAATAGTCATTTGAAAATGGGCCTTTTTTGCAAAAATATATGGAATTTTGCAAAAACTATTTGACCGATCGAGCCCACCTTTTGCACATCTCGTAAGGATATAAAAACTCACATTTCGGGAAAGTTTGGTAAGATTTTATGAATTATTTAAAAAGTTATTAACAATTAAAGAAAAAGCACTTCCCAAGGCATTCCAACAACAAAATCACGCCCAGTAATTAATAAATTTCAAAATGTTTCCTTTTCTGGTTTAGTCTGTAACTTTCGCCATTTTAAGGTCTATTCGCACTATGCAGAACATCGATTGAGTGCGTAACATGCAAAGTCTATAGAACAGGCTCGATACAGTACATAAACATTTTGAGAACCGCTGCGTCCCGCAAATGCACACTGTACACAAGGAAACCCTCCGGAAGAGTATTTGTAACTCTACCTCAGGATCGAGTACTGACATTTTGGGAGTCACTGATCCGATTCGATCCAGTGTCGAGTTTATCCGCCCATTTATTCCATAAATAACAGCTCCGTGCCCACGCGGAATGCGTTATTAAAAATAAATTCTTTCCATACATATTCCGGTGAGCAGCGAAAATATAAGAACATCCAGTAAAAACATTTTCGCTGTATCAAGAATTATGCATTCCCACGAGCTACTTAGATGTACTGGGAGGCATACGGGAGGCCGATTTGCACCATAAAGGAGAAGAAATAAGGGTGGAGGCGGCACGGCCGACGGGAGCGGTGCCCTGCATTATTAACATCCACCAAAATGAAATATTTTCGTGCGGCGTGCATGCCGGTAATGCAGAGCACGTATGTCTGCGAAAGCCGGGAAACAAAGACACCGTGCTCGTCCGTCTTGGGCTTATTTACGTTTTGGGGGAACGTCGTTCTGTTACGAAGACAATTAATGTCCGTGGAGGATTATCCACTAGGCACTATGGGTAGCTGACCAGCGGTACAGAGGCGAAGAAGGTTGTTTGGAAATTACTGTTATATGCCATTCGAAAGGTTTTAGTATAGGCCATCTCCGAATTCAATTGTAATTAAGGTCCGACGGTAAATCGTACATTCCAGGTCCGTACTTTGCCCAACAAGATGAAAATAGACTTTATTGCGTAACCACAATTTTGAACACTACAACATGTATGTACAATAAAAATTATTTCACTAACAGGATTTCACTACTTTCAGTCAGGGTTTTATTAGAACTATTCAGCATTTCTTCTAACTATCAAACGTAACTAGACAACTTATTACATAGATAATAAGCGAGGGATGGTTAGAATGTAAAAATTGTAGGTCTCTTGTTTCCTTTTTTCATGGAAATAAAGCATGATTCTTATTGAAACTAAAAGAGGCGGGAAAGTATCTTTTTCTAGGAAAATACATTTCAATGAACATAAATCCGAAAAAGTTTAATGGAAATGTTACAGGGCATCCAAATTTACATTTTAAATTGATTTTTAAGAAATATCTGAAAACACTGACATGACATAAAATTAAAATTCAAATGTAATAGTTTTCAATTTGCAGGACAAACCCGTGTGCTAAAATATATCGATCACCCTGTACATAGAATTTCATTTATTGGGACGACCCTATTAGCAAATGCACGGCGGTAAACAGCTTGTTTTTTCCGCTGTTCTTTCCCTTCTTCCTTTTTTGGGAAATATATTACAGGAATTTATTAACGGCAGCGCGCTAGATCCACTGCATCAATTTTACTCCTATAGCAAGCATTCGTCGGCGGGGACATTAAATTCCGTGGAAATATCCTGCAATGCGCTGATCCTGCGGTGAAAATCTGCTGGTCCCAGGGCTCCTTCTGATTTATAAGCCGATTGGCTTTTTCTCTTTAAAAGCAACTACCACAAACTTTCATTACATTCGGAGATGTCGCACAGCGTTTTATTATTCACAGAGATTTGCATTTTTCCTTTTATATTTACGCGCTGTCAGTCATAAAAATTGTCCTTGTTGCCACGTTAAAGGAAGAAACGGCTTCCCATTTTATGTGTGACCTTAAAATATTTATTTTTCCCGTTCCCATGCGGATACGACAGATTTTAAGTGGGCGGGTTGGGTACAGAATTCTCTCCTTTGACAATCATTAATAAGCTCAATTTCGGATATGGCGTTTGAAGTGGATAAAATTAGAAACCCACATTACTGATGATATATGGTCCTAAAACTATAATTATTAATAGAATAAAGAAGAAATAAATACTTGCCCTGAAACCATATGGAGCATCGGCTTCTTGCACCTAAAGGAATTACAAATCGTGACAGACTGCAAGTGTGTACAAAACGTGTGTTTGTTTAATTCAGATGTTATTTGTGTTTAACAACGGAATTTATTTGTTTAAAACAAAACTTAATATTAGGGGGCTAATAATATTCCATGCTCATTTTTGAACTGATGACTCCGCTTCTATTCGCCCAAATATCGTGAAATTTTGACAGTACATCAGTGAAGGATCTACTTTTCCGACGCTGTAATTGCCAATAGATGGCCTAATTAGAAACACATATTTTTGAAAAGTCCTCTTTATTTTCTAACACATCTTGTACATCGCGATACTTGGAAAAGTGATACATATTTGAGCTTCTCAATAAATAATTCAGCAAGGAACTCGGTAATGTATGTATGTCGGAGGGTGGTGGAATTGTTTTTTCACCGCGACTTAGGCCTTATCAGGGCCCTTGTACACCCTCTTTCATTACTTGAGTACTTTTCTTCAAACCATCCTATTTACTATACTGGTGGCTTGGTGGCAAAGTCTCGTACAGTTTATGTGTGATAGCATGGTCTTGAGTTACACAGATTGTCTTTGCTCTGTTCTCATTACCATTTATCGGGGACCACACGCATGCGGAAAATGTTGCGCGACTCAGGTCTCTGGTAGGCTGCCACAGCCACGTCCCCGAGCCTGCCTTAGGTCATCCATCCAAATTCCAGCCTGCGTCCGTGATGCTTACCTCGGCAGATCGAAATACACCGGCCAAGACACCCGGCTAGGCGGTCCCCCAAAAGAACTCGGTAATAGTTACGAGTCAAAGCCGATATACTCAACACAAATCCATTATGACATAACGAACATGTGGTAAAAATATTTGACATAAGTTCATTATACCTAAAGGGTTATATTTCGAGGAGGTTATGACGAAAATGGCACATTGTAGAGTGAAGTTCGATGTTGAGATGAAAATTGCGTGCCGCACACTTGATAACTGAGGCATTTAATTCTATTACACGAATTTAATATCTTTCTATAAATTATTCATAAGTATATTCTTCCGCTACGTTTGCCTATAATATCCTCAGACGGGTTGGTTTCTTTTGATACGCGTTTACTCTGTCAGAGATTGTAATAGCTGATATACGGGAGAACCGTGCGACAGGTGTCGCGTTTCTTATTTATCATTCGCTCATTGTATAAAGAAATTGCAATCTGGTAAAGAATGATGTATTAAAGGCCTACTGTCTTTGGGCGTGGGAATAATCGCGTTATCCTTGAGCCTTACTTCTTCGAGTGTTATTAATTATACATTAACTCTTTCGCTGCTTTGTTTTGTAGTAATTACAGTCGTTTTAGCTTTCAATTAATAATTAATGAACTCAATTAATAGCCATTTATATATCAAGTGACTACGCAATATGATTCTTTGACGGAAGGGTCTAGATATTGGAATATCCAGGTCAGTCTGTCAAAACGTAAGTACAAGCTCTACAAATAATTCAGTCTCTTTGACCGGACTACAACCCATCACAAAGGGTAGTAGTCCGGTCAAATTAGTCATAAAAATAGTGGTCAAATAACAAAAAATCCGTCAGAGCTAAATTTTGGTGGAGACCTTGGGTACACCATTAGAAATAAAGTGTCAAAAGTCCCCAGCGATCCCATGTGTGCTAAAAAAGTTATTCGGGATCAAAATTTGAAGTTTTTTGGATTTTTTTTCGAAAACGGTAAGTTTTATCAAAAGAGTAGTTCTGACAAAAATTATAGATCTGAAAATTATCTACAAAAATGGTCCTTATACTTTTTTTTCTAAGAACCACCATTCCTGAGATATCGCGATTCTAAAAGTTGAAAGAGTCACCTTCTACGTGATATGCACATATATGCAACGTAAATACATTGTCAGGCACTTAATGCAAGTAAAAATGCCTATTTGTGTCTCTTATATGTATAAACTATACTATTCTGAGAATATACACTCAGAAAGAAACTCAGTCCCTTAGTCAAAATGACGCAGATGTCCTTATAATTGTTGAAACAGCAATAGAACAATTTAATGCAACAAATACAACTATTGTAGTTGGTGAAGATATTGACTTATTAATACTACTTACTGCAAGGACTCCAATTGATAAAATTATATATTTTTTAAAACCTGGAAAGGCTCAACAGCGAACAAATCTATATTCTTCAAAAAGTTTATCTGCTTATCCAAAGCGCCAAAACCATATCTTATTTTTACATGCGATAACCGGCTGCGATACTACATCAGCAATGTTCAGAAGGGGTAAAACATCAGTATTAAAATTATTTGGAAAAAAAGATTTGATTGATTGCAGAAATTGATTCTTCACCTCAAACAATAATCACAAAAGGAATTCGCTTTCTCCTTGCTGTTAAGGAGCTCCAAAAAAATTGATTGTATAGATAAATATAAATATTTAACTTCTGTAAAAAATACACGAAACAAGAAACAAGTACAACTATCTTGTCTTCCTCCAACATCGGCTTCTGCTAATCAACACTTGTATCGAGTATACTATCAAGTTCAGACATGGCTAGGCAATCAACTGAACCCAGAAGACTGGGGTTGGAAATTAACAGATAATACTTTGGAACCGATTCAAACTTTACTTCCACCTGCTCTGGAAAAACTCCTAAACACTATTTTTTGCAATTGCAAAAAAGGTTGTAGTGCTAAATGTGGCTGTAGAAGAGTAGGGTTACTGTGTTCTCCAGCGTGTACTAATTGCCAAAGCCAGTCTTGCTCAAATGTCCAATTGAATACAACAGACGAAGATTCATGTGATTTCGATGAAGAGACAGCTGATTCATCTTCATTTGAACAATTTATGAACATCCAGCAAGAAGAAGAGGAAGAAGAAGAAGAAATCGAAGAAGACATGACTGTTGAAGTCGACTTTGAAGAGTATGAATCAGATTAAAATATCAAAAGAAATCAGAACTACAGTTAAAGTCAATAACCAATATCAATATCAATAATCATCATACAGTTAAAAGAGTATTGTCCCTGAAAATTCCGTCATAACAGTTCGTGGAGTAGGCCTACCGGGGAAACCACGTTAAAAAAAACGCGTCAAAGTACACTACCTCACAGGTGGTGTGGAAATGTGTGCATATCATGTAGAACGTGACTCCTTCAACTATTAGAATCGCGATATCTCAGGAATGGTGATTCTTAGAAAAAAAATATAATAACCATTTCTGTAGATAATTTTAAGATCTATAAGCTACTTTTTTGATAAAACTTACCGTTTTCGAAAAAAATCCAAAAAACCTCAAATTTTGACCTTTGACCCCGAATAACTTTTTTAGCACACATGGGATCGATGGGGACTTTTGACACTTTATTTCTAATGGTGTACCCAAGGTCTCCACCAAAATTTAGCTCTGTCGGAATTTTCGTTATTTGAAATGTCTATTTTGACCGGGCTATTGTTGATTTCCCTTTCTCGGAACCTCGTCGAAACTTTCTCTTTGCGCCTGGATAACAAGTTAACCTGCACTATTCATCCAAAGTGAAATATAAAACAGCGACAATGCGTGCCGTACCTGTAGAAATCCTGGATTTCGGAAAAGATTTAATATGTAGCCTGGGACTTATAAAACTGTGGCGGAATTCAAGATGACACACATGTGCGTGATAAATTGCGAGATCGTGACCCGAATACTAATATTATTTAAAATCTGTATGTTTAGTCTCTGCGTCTTTCAGCGTTCTTTAATCTCCAGGATATAAGGGAGCGTAGGATACTGAAAAATGTTTTTCTATTTGTAGATCAGTTCGTTTTGTAACTAGAATATGGAACATTCGCTTTAGAGTAGTGCAAAATGTCTCCCATTTTATTTAGATTTCCAAAATGGAGAAATATACCTTGAAAAATTGTTAAAACTTATTGGGAACCTCTGGAATCGTTCCAGACTTACGTACTACATAAAAAGAGGTGAATAGTTGAGGCCGTTCATGAAGTGGCGTCAGTAGTTCCAATAAAATTTCTCTGGTGGTAAGTCTTCATTATAAATAAACTTCTTTACAGCATCCCTTCCTTATGAATTCAGTTTAATTGCGAATTTTTCCCATTAACACCTATTTTACTCCAATTACTTTGACTAAGACCCAAAGCGGATTCGATGTCCAAACAAACATGCTATTGTAAACCCTTTTTAAGAAAAATTCTTGAAGAAATATTAAATATCTTGATAGCTTGACATAAACTTTACTAGATTTCCTATCAAAGGACGTGCTGTCAAATTGTAGCATTCTGAAGATTTAATTTAAATAATATATAAATAACAGCGATCCAAATTGCTGTTTTAACATTTTCGTAAAAGAGTAGTTCGTTCTATTCCATTTCACCGACATTTTACGTTGTTGATAGAATATCCAAGACAAACTGACGTAACCCTATTTTTTATCAAAAAGGGTTACTTCCGATAGCGATTGTGGGGTGAGGAAGGTCACACACAGTTCAGGGAGAGGTTCAGGTTGGGTTGAGATGCACCGTTTGATTTACTCTTTTAATAACGCAGCTGCCATGGTCAACGGTAAATAATGCAGGCTGCGGACAAAATCGCCGTTTTCCCATTCTTTATCAGTTTCAGTTCAAAAATGGACTAGGATAAAACAAAGGATATGAAATACAGTGTCCCGCTAAAGTCGTGCACAAATTCATTATTAGGTAAACAAAAGAAATTATTAAAAATTCCCGAAACAGGTCGATTTTTGAATTTAATTTACTATTTTTTCAAATAATAATTTAATATACAGGGTGACCTATGTTCGAGTAATGACGTCATCACAATTTTTTTAATGGAACCCCACTTTTTTTCCAATTTTCTGATTGCCCTAACTAAGCTGATTCCAAAAATATACATAGAAACACCTAAATTAAATGTTCAAATTGTTGACCATTTACTGCCAAACAATGGGCCAGACGGGAAGTAAATTCTCGAAAAATTCATCTTCAATGTATTCGTTCCAGGTAACTCAATTTTTTTATTTAGACATCTATGTTTATTGAATTATCGTACACTATTATGTACTTTATAATGACGTATGGTTCCAACACCTCCTCATTTTGTAATTGCTGTTCGACAATTTCTTGATTTAACCTTCCCTAATGTAATAATTGAACGCAGAGGTTCTACTGGCCACCAAGGTCACCGGATTTAACCCCTTCAGATTTCCTCTTATCGGGTTATTTGAAATCGAAAGTTTTTGTGACTAAACAGACCTGAAACAGAATACACCACGAAAACCTTCAACGGAAACAATTTTTCGAGTACAAAAATGTATTGAAGTAAACGGACAAAACATTGAACATTATTATTATTATGAAGTAATTGTTATTTAATTTATGTCAAATATCCGCAACTAAAAATACTAATCGATGTGTCCAAGCGTTTTCCACAAAATAATTACCTGAATTTTAAACGAATTTGCCCCTTTCACTGTACATATTCAAAATCGTGTAACACTTGTTTATTTTTTAAGTATTGTAATAATAGGAATCAATATATATTTTATTATGAAAAGAAAATTATCGTGGTTGCTTTGAATCAAACCTCACCTGTTCACACGGAATACGCCAGTCAAGTGTTTATTTGCCCTTGAGATAATGTAATTTATGAGTATATAATGTAGCCCGGAATTCTGTCGAATGACCCGGTTGTTGTCGAGATAAACTGCTTTGTGATGACCCATGTATAAAAGGTAACAATCCAACAAAAACATCTCTTTTACAATTGATTTCATTAATTGGAAATGTCAATTTTTTTGTCAGTAAATATTTACAAAATTTATTTATGCAAAATATTTAAGGAAAATAACATATTGTAATAACGCGCAACGCAGCAATACACATACATACTGTTAAATATCATCAGAAAAGCGCTATGCCACACGTCGAACAAATGTTTACATAACAAATCCAACTGAATTCGCATTCACTTGCACAAGTGGCTTCGAAAACTATGTAATACCGCTTAGTTGAACGGTTCAACGATTTGGTAGAAAATGTCGAGCCGCATGTTAGCAGAGTATAAATATATGTATTGGCTTTCAAAGGATTATGCGATGTTTTATTAACGGTGAAAAATCGAATGGAGCTTTCCAATCGTAAATTAAACAACAAAATTACAAGGAATTCATGGAATTTTACATTGTCGACATTGCGTGGCTTTGGCGCATCGAATATTAAAATTTTATTATCCAAACTGTTGCAACTATATGTGGTGTTCTCAAATCGAATCGAATATAAACTACTGTGCTTAGTTTTGCTGGTTTCCTGAATTCCTATTAAGTCAAACGTAGGTAGAATTTATTAATGAAAAGTGAATAAGGATATTGTTACAGTTATTCAGATAGGTTAAATTTTAACAAGAAAACTGTTCTGTGCGTATGTTGGAATGAACTTTGACAGGGAGCTGAGGTGTCGGTAAGGAAGATTTTGAACTAAAAGGACAAAACTACAAGCTAAATAAGTTAGAACAGTGGGACGCATGATAGGCCTGTGTCAAGTGATATGGTACTTGAATAGAACGTAACATCAGGTCGAGAAGTAAAAGAGTTACTAGGTCAAAAAATGTTGGGTTGGTTACATGTCTTAAAACGAGGCCTAACAAAACCCCTCCATATCATTTTAAGATTCCAGCAAACCAAACCGTGTCTTTCTAGGTCGCGAAATAAAAGAGTTACGGGCTATTCGCCAATTTAAAAAGTCACGTGACCTAACAAAGCCCTTCCATATCTTTTTAACCGTTGAAAAGATCGAAAAATTAACTCTGGCTAAGATCTAATCTATGTACACGCCCCATTATTTACTAATAAATTTATTCACATTCAACTGACTTTCGATTTGAACTTGGTCAGTGCTCATCGATGTTTCTGATTCCAGGTGAGATGATTAGATCCAAAAATCCATACAGTATTCATCACTATTTATTACGTTTCCAACACTTATGACATCGTAATAAATTACTGAACTTCTTGCCGACTGAAACTGTTACAAGACCAAAATGAAGTGCGTATTAAATTTCCCTCGGGATAATCGCGCCCTCATGTTGCGTCTGAGGTGTGGGGGAAAACAGTTACAGAAATATTCTAACGAGCCTCATTATGCGCGTAATTTTATACCGTTTTATGCCCTCATATCGCATTAAGTCCCCTGGCACTTCCAAGATATCTTCCAAACAATAAACACTTAATGATTCAAATTCTACGCTTCTACGACGTATACCCGCACTCCAACTTGAAGAATGTCTCAACACGCCTAAATTAGAGCCCCCTCTAAATAGCCTCTGAGCGAATTCGCTGTCGAGGGGCGACCGAGAAAGGCGGCAACCTATTAGACCAGGAAAATAAGATGGGAAATGACTATTTCGCGACTTTTTATTTCGACAAGCTGAATTTATCACTATAGATGCTAAATATTATGTGCAATAACATATTAGTTTCCACAGTCACAAAAATGGGGAGAAGATTGTTTACAGGGTGGTTAATTGTATAATTTTTATGAATATTCACTTTTTTCCGTTCATTTCCACGAGAAAACAGTAAGACACTTTTTTTTCGTCTTCAAGACCTACAAAACTAGCCCTCGAGCGTCAAAAAATATTGATTAGATCAAAAGTTATAAACAGGAGAAGTGTATTTATGACTTTTGAATTAAACACTTATAAACTGCGTTATTATTACCAGAACGTTTTGGCATCGTATCCTCTCATTCCTTATCACTGTCTAATAACTCGCACGAAATCTGGAATCGGTAAGTTGAATAGTTTATAAATTATGGCTTTATAAACAAATTAACTAATTATTTGTCTGGACGGTCCCGAGGATCTTCCGCAATCGCACTGATTTTTTGCAAGGCCTATATTGCGAATGGGAAATTCTTCAGCGGAATGACCTGAACAATAACTAGTGCATGATATGTCAGAATATTTGAGATGTTTGGTTTCTAAAATCTTTAACTTTGTACAGTTAGTGATAGACACTGAACTGTATTCTGAACCGATTTGGACCAATGAAAAAATGAATATGCAAGACAGGATAAAAAAATTATAAATTTTTAATTGGCGTACAGAAAATCTAAGCAAGGTTTTGAAAACTACAAAATGTATTCTACGAGTATAAGACGTTCTTACTGTTCTTTGACAATTTTGTTTTTCAATGCAAGAAAATTTGCTCAATAGAATTATCTATGATTTTCGTTAAACTAGGTAACTTTACAAATAATTAATAGACTAAAGAAATATGAATTTGTTCAGTAAATGCATACTTACTCAAACTACATCAGGAATGTAGCAGTTTCCAATGTTTGAAATTAGCGAGAAATGTAATAAAATACGAGTACATTCGTGCTAATTGAGAGAAAGGAATTTTTTCCAATTAAATTCCTGAAAATCAACGATTTACGAGAATTTCCGTCATATTTAATTAGAGTCAAACACGAGTCAGGTTTATTTAGCAAGTAACACTGATTATAAAGCTTCATTTAACTTTTCTTTTTTAGGAGAAAAATATTTTTCGTTTAAATTATAAATTAAAAGAAATTTAATTTGCTTGAAAAAATAACTTAATTAAACAAGTTTATAAAATATTTTATAATATACAATTACAAAATACATCTTTACAGTTTGAAAACATATTAAAAAATTCATTGAATTATTCAACACACGATTTATAGACGTATATTTAGCGCCCGAGCGGAGCGAGGGCTAGTAATAGAGTCCGAGACTGGTAAATTATACTTAACTCCTGCGGTACATTATTCGAAATCTTGCAAAGTCGCCTTGGTTGTTTAGATTTTGTCGTTGCTGTTTATAAACTAATCAGTATAAAAGTTGCAAAAAAATATGTTAAAAGTCATAATTTGTTACATTTCTAAATGACATACTCCAAAAAAAGGGTATACTTGTCGGAATTAATTAAATTAATTTTTATAGACATAATTATTTATGAATTTCTGTTGCTCCTTTTCTTATTTATTCGTTTTCACTTTTTCATTAAAAAATTAATTATTTTATAGCGGAATAAACATTAGGTACCACAAAAATAGTTATTTTTCACATTATTAAGGCAAATTTTCCAATCTGTTTGGCGGACAAGTATATCATTGTATTTATTATACATTTCAATTATTAGAGAAAAAATCAAAACCAGATTGCTGGTTACCACCAACCATGTTGTCGCTAAATCGACATCTTCGGAGCGTTAGACTGCAAAAACTTCTCCAGGATTTTGTCGGACAATAAGATACTTTCATTTCAAATCTTATTATAGTTCAATTAACTAAGCCTTTAAATCGAAATTTTGTCAACTTGGCTGAATTTTTGATATGAGTTAGTTTAAGGTATATTATAACAATAAGTGAGAGTAATTTTTTGTTCAACCCCCGGCCAAGGGTGGAAAAAGATAAAACAAAGGGCTTTTTCAAGATAACTCAAAAAGGGTAAGAGCTAGAAAAAAAAGTTTTTCATGAAAGTTGTAAAGCAGACAATTCTACATAAAAATGGTCTCTTAACTTTTTCTTGTACTATTAAAATTAACAGAGTTAGGGAGGCTAGAAGTTAAGGGAAGATTTCAGAAATTTAATTTTGTTAAATCATTAAAATTAACGATTAAAAATTTGATTTTTTGTTATAACTTTCTTATTAAAAATTAAAAAATATATCTATTTCTCTGAAAAGAAAAGTTACATATTTTAGAGCAGATTGAAAAAAAAAATTACAAAATTCAATCATTTTTCTGTTTGTTATGATTTTTTTTAAATTTCTGAAATCTTCCCTTAACTTCTAGCCTCCCTAACTCTGTTAATTGTAATAGTACAAGAAAAAGTTAAGAGGCCATTTTTATGTAGAATTGTCTGCTTTACAACTTTCATGAAAAACTTTTTTTTCTAGCTCTTACCCTTTTTGAGTTATCTTGAAAAAGCCCTTTGTTTTATCTTTTTCCACCCTTGGCCGGGGGTTGAACAAAAAATTACTCTCACTTATTGTTATAATATACCTTAAACTAACTCATATCAAAAATTCAGCCAAGTTGGCAAAATTTCGATTTAAAGGCTTAGTTAATTGGACTATTACCAAACCGTCCCAGAAAAATCAGCTTGCTGGTTGTCACCAACCATAATGTCACCAGATCGACATATTTGGGGTGGGGGACAAACTTAAAATGTCAAAATTTTTGTCGGAAAATTTTTTGAAGGGTTTAAAAAATATATCTTTCATTTAATCTTAAAAAAAGTGCTGTCATAACATTCCATGTTTATGCCAGATTGACATGTTTTCCTGAAAATCACGGGAAAACTTACCACTGTTGAATTTTTCTGGTAGTCAAATCTCGGGAGACTCGTCAAACTTAAGCTGCAGGCAAAGTTACAGCTTGCTGGTAATCTTTTTGTACGTGGGCCCCCACTTACCTCCTTAAAAACAATGTATGTGTTAATAGTCCACATATTTGCTAGAGTGGGAGCAGATAAAGTATATTTTTGCACTTAAATTGGCACTTAATGCCTTGAAACTGTGAAACATTTCAATTAAATAATCTTTAAGAAGGTACATTTTACTTTCTTATATTAGTCTCAAACAATTTTCTTTAATAACGTTTAAATTTAAATTTTAATTGATATCACGGACAACATTAGACGTTAAACCAATGAGACGCAAATCTAAATTTGTTTCACATTTTTGCATTTATAATAAAAAAACGCTATTTAGATGTCGCAAACCGTTCTTTCCTCCTACATAATCTTGTCTTAAATTAAATCCGCCTTTTTATTCAGGCGGATGGAAGGTTATCAAGAATTTAATCAATTAATGTCCTCCTTATCCCCGGGCTCAGATATGAATTAGAACAAAAGGATTAAGACGTAATTGTCTCTACCTTCGTAAATTTTTTAATACCCGGGGCGCTCCTGATTGTGTTTCCCTCTCCCATTATTATCCCGGGGAAGCGAGGCATTCGCGAGGATCCCGCGTAACAACGCGGCACCATTTAAAAATATTCCGACTTAAAAACATATAAGGGCGTCCGAAAGACCCTCATCAGTTGTCACTTGCCCCCGCTGTCGTTTGCAAGCTTTTCAACCGAGCTTATTCAACAGTTTAAGTCATTCGAACCACGGAAACGGATATTTTACTGTCTCCAAAGGAAAACGCCGAAACACTTTCCTGGGAACAAAGAAATTTATAAGCGCGGGGGATGTGAATGGGACCGAAATTAGATAGAAGCGGACCAACTAAAAAGGTGGGTATATTGTTTCGTTTCCTTAGAAATTAATGAATGGGGGAAATGCGGAAAATGTTGTGAAAGAGGTGTAACAGCCGGGAATATTTAAATTTTTCAGGTAAGATTGTCCGGTATCATTCGATTATTCTTCATCTGTTTAAATCGATGCAATAAAAAGAAATGAATTTGAAATGTTCATGTAGAAACTCATATGAAAATATTGCCTGACCGAACTTAAAGTCGTATAAAAATTTTAATTATTATAGCAACACCAAATTTGTATAAAATTGTTAATATGGACATTCTGGATATAAAACTGGTAATGATCAATGATAGTACATAGTATAAAAATAATAATCTTTTAATTTTATTCTCAAGTACAGAATAAATTTTCATAAAATGCATGACGTCGACACTTGTTAGTACTCAGTACATAGAGAAAAACGAATCTAAACCTAGAGTGACTTATATCGAATGAAAGTTTAAAGTCTATAGATTAATCTGGTATACATATCGTTGGAAGACGAGTAAACTTAAAGAAGATATCTCAATCCAACATAAACCATAACATGAAAATTTTCATCAACTGTCAAATTTTATAATAAATGTCACAAATGTCAAATCTAAAGGTGGCTTTGTAAGAATACCCGGAGATGATCTAAAAAACATAAAATAAAGAATATTTTATTAATTAATTTATAGAATTGTATATAAAAATAAAAGGACATTTGTTAAAAAAATGTGTTAGTTATAAGTAGTGTTGTAAAAAAGGACATCCAAAAACTGAAAAATTCCGTGTATGGATCTTAAGCAAAGCTAGAGACAGGATATTCAGGAAGGATGAGAAAAACAAAAAAACAAGATTAGTTACGGCTTGGGTTTTTGCAAGATGTACAACGTGGAGAGGCAGCTCCCGAAAAATTAAAAATAAAGCAAGGAAAAACAGTCCAAGAAAGAAAATTAAACACTCACCAGTTAAATCCACAATTTGCCAGAGTCCAGAGAAAGTTATTTTGCCATCCCATGAAAATTTTACAACGTACCAGGTACCTAAAACACACTGCACTATAATATTGCTAGCTATCACCAATAAATCATGCTTTCTCTCGCATCAAATCTTTGCAAAGTATAAATAACAAACCACAGGACTTACCTGTACAAAAATAAGCATAATCCAATCACATGCAACTTAAATATTTCACTATTTTCACGAGCTCTGACAAAATCTGTCAAATGAACAGCCA
Organism: Anoplophora glabripennis; assembly: GCF_000390285.2. NCBI lineage: Eukaryota > Metazoa > Arthropoda > Insecta > Coleoptera > Cerambycidae > Anoplophora > Anoplophora glabripennis. The sequence continues at coordinate 1,058,146 of NW_019416324.1, read as the reverse complement.
TTTTACTTTAGTCTGAATTATTTTCGTTCCTATGTAGATATAAGAGATGCCCCTGTCTAATAGGCAACAAATAATATAAGGAGACGTACTCAATATTACATAGATCAAATAAAGTTAGTTAATAGTTATTTTTTTACAATTATTCTTTATATTGTTCGTAAGCTGAGCCGAAAAAAATTTTGTTATTAAAATATTCTTTGTTGTGGAAAAATTATTACATATAAAAAGGTATTCCTAATTTGAGTTTATAAAGTTTTCAAGTATAAAGTCGTATAACAAATTTTTGAATAAACACTTTATTGAATTTCAAACTCTCTATTCCTTCCAGAGTGTACTAGTTTGTGTGTAAATATAGCACCGACTCCTGAGGTTTTCTGATATTGTCTGATATGTAACAAGTGTCTACCAACAGCTGGCCAGGGATAAGAAAGTACAAGGTAAGACATAAAATATGGTAGAGATTTGTATGGAACAATTTACAGCTTAATTAAAAATAAAAATTAAAATCACACACATTGAAATTATATTTCAATATATTGTCACTTAAGCCTTTGAAATAACATCATACCACGTCAAATAAAGTAATAATAACATTAATTACAATAAGAAAGGACGAAAAGTCATAAAATAAACTAAATCCTAACCCGAGACTTACAATTCAGAGCTGATCTGGATTTTTGCGGTTTTCGTCGACTTAGTTGATATTCGGGTGACTGTGAGTATGAAAGATAGGGATTTTACTAAGGGATTTATTAAAGATCTGGCTAATCTGTATAGTCGGAGTCGAAGATATGTTCCTCCTCCTTCGGAATATTCCTGGGATTGTTACATAGTTTTAAACGCTATCACATTTTGTCACAAAACGGGCCATAAAATGCTTTTGATACGTATGGATTAACTCTGCCGCACTCCCGCAAAGTTTTGCTTTAATGTCCGGATATTGTTATCTTTGTTAGGCAACGCATTGCGGAATTTCAATTTGATTGCCGGGTAGGGGGATGTTGCTCGAGGTCTTTGGGAAGCAACTTTGGATGTTTAGTAAAATTCCTTTTTGGCAATCGATATCGGAGAGCGCAAGGTTCTACTCTATGGAAAATCATAAGTTTCAGGCATAAGGAAACCAAAATACAGATGCATGAGTAAAAAATGATGATATATCGATGATTATAAATGTTATTATGAAACATCCATCAATAAGTTTTGACATAAGCCTACTTTGAGAAAAGTCACTTATTTTATACATAAAAAGAGTTTAATTAATGAAAAATGTTTGATAACTTATGACTATGGGACATGTATTAGGTAAAGTTATTTATCTGAAATAAAATTTAATACAAACGAAAAACAAGAAATGCAAAATTAAATTTAAAGAATATTCTCGAAGTAATTTCCATGCAAGCATAACCTAATACGTCTGTTGAAGTTATAACGCACTCGCACAAACAAGTGTTGTTTATTGCGAAGGTCATCTGCTGCCTGAAATATTCTTAAGCGTAGTTCTTCTAAGGAGGCAACAGGAGTGGCATAAACAATACTTTTTATGTATCCCCACAAAAGGAAATCCATAGGCGTTAGGTCAGGTGAACGTGCAAGCCAACAAGCAGGGGCATCACGACCACGACCAATCCAGAGATTGGTAATTTAAATTTAACCATTCTCTAACGGTAAGTGTACTATGTACAGGCGCCCTATCGGGCGTATACCACATCACCTGACCACATCCTCAAGTAATGTTGGAAGATTTTCGTTCAAACATCTAAGATACTCGGCCGCTCTAAGCCTGTGTGGAAGAATAAAAGGTCATACTAGAGTATTTCCTACAATTCCCATCCAAATGTTTAAACTGAAATTATGTTGACATCTTGAAACAAATATTTCATTAGTATTTTCTTCCGACCATAAATCAACATTATGAAGGTTTACTGCATCTACTCTAGGGAAATTCGCTTCATCGGTGAAAAGTATATTCATTAGGAAATTTAAGTCATGCCTGGAAATATTAATGTACCATTGACAAAAATCCACGCGGTTAGGTAAATCAGGGTCATTCAATTCTTGCACGGGTTGATGGTGAAAAGGGTATAAAAGATTTTCATGAGCTACATTCCACACAAGACTGTGAGAAACTTGCAGTTGCCTGGACACCTGTCTTGTGCTTGTACCACAGTCTTGTTCTAGATGTTCCAGTATAGCTTCCTCAGTTTCAACAGTTCGGACATTACGCCTTCTTCCGGCACCCTCACGATTGGGCTGAATTTTACCAGTTTCGCGAAGCCTTCTTTCCACCGAGGCCAATGTTTGTCTATGAGGAATCGGTCGGTTTGGATATCTTTGGTGGTATAATCTTACTGCAGCGTTACTATTTTTTCTGGATTCGAAAAACACTTGGAGCATGTCGACATATTCGTCATTGGTATAAATATTATTTGCCATAATTATTCTGATAATAAATTAATCAATTGGTACTAATTATTGGTTGACAGAAAGTGTCAATTTATTAATATGATAAATAACAATTTATTTGTTATGACATCCGCCTACTTTATTTTTACAAATTTTCGCAATTACCCCTTTAGTGAACGATGACGCATCTAATTTTTTTACTAGAAAACTATCGGTTTTATCGAAAAATTACAAGAGGTAAAAAAGTTGCGCAATAAATCAGTCTTCCCAATAAATATTTTTAAATAAATAATTTGCTTCATATAAAAAATTTCTAATAAAATATTGCAATGAGGTTGACTGTTTCAGTCCTTTATAAAATACGCCAATGATCGAACAAATATTGAAAAGTTGTCTCTATATTAGTAGGATGCTCATACCAAGTTTTGTGTCTCTAGCATTCCCCATCTTAAAGAAAAAAATTATAATGTGAATTTAAATCCCGTTTAAAAACTTTCACATTTTTACTTCAATCCTCTTATTTTTGGCTCTACATTCACTGGTGCCATTTTTGCTATTTCATAAAAACACCCTGTATAGTACTAATAAGGTACATTAAGCATAAATAATATGAATCCTGACCTAAAATAATTTATGCCATTAGACGATTGCAGGAAAGATAAAATTCCGAGCGATTGCCGCAATAAAAATACGAAAATTGGCAACAAACAAATGCCTAATGGAAGGATTATTAGCGGATAGGCTTTAGCAAGCTTTTAGTCAAATCCCTTTATATTTACAGCTATGGCAATTTGAAATCCACAATTTTGTAGTGTCTTTTATTTTTAATCATCCATCCATTCAACAATTTAACTCTTAAGCTTCCCTCGGTGCATTTAATGCTCTCTGCCGCTATTATTCCGAATTAATATGAATGTTTGCGCTTATATTAATACGATCTGTTTGTTTTGCTTGCTTATTTGTACACTTTGATATACAATCCCTTTTACAATGTCAAAATTTAACATACCGTCTCCGAAGAGCAATAAAAGTAGGACTCAAGCAAATTAATTTTCGTATTCTCATTCCTGACTCCTTCTTTTCAATTATAACAATTTGTTCATTGACAAGCAACATTGACTAACGTATCCATATTCAAGTGAAACCGCCTAATATACAATTTTTTTGTTAATTTTAGTTATTTATTTAAATGTTCTTGTTTTCCAGTGTTTTAATATAAAATATTGCATCTGGTGAAAGCTAATATATCTTTTGGTGTCATATTCATCGTTTTCAGTAGTTGAAGGTGGCATCAATCATTCTGTCCGATTGCTTACTGTTTGTCCCTGAAGTAAAAGGATTCTAGAGAAGTTTTAAACTGCTCCTTTTTAAATATAATGCGAGCTGTTTTGTTGAACGTTACTTATGCAAACATAAAATTTCTATAGACAGTATTGTACAATTGTACATTTCGTAAAGTGCGAAAATAAGGATCTTAGACACAGATTAGGGAATGTTTTCGAAATAACTTTGTTATCTGACTAATATCTTTAGTTGTATTCGAGAGAAACGAATCCTGCATCGTTATTTCTCCTTGTTTGACTGTTAAATACAATTTAATACAAATTCTTGCCCGGTAATATTTGTTTCATCAGAAAGCCCAATAGTTATCTAAAGAACTGAAAAAATAATTAACATAAATTACGAATACTATAGGTCCAAACGCAGATCCTTGTGGCACCCCTGCATTTAGAGCAGGTAAATTCGATCTAGAATTATTCTGTGTTGATATTGATGTCTGCTCGGAAAATGGAGAACATAAAAATTGTCTTGAATGCTACGGATCTGCTTTTCTGTATCCAAAGTTGTAGCAAGATTGTTCCTGAATCCAAATTGTTTGACTTTTCAATACAGTTTCAGAGGGTGCGACAGATGTGGCGTTAATATTTATTGACTAAATTGAGTTAGAACTTTGTAACTTTTTATGCCACTTCAAAATCAGCTCCAACGGATTTTTCAGTCCCAATGAATTCTAAATAAATGATATCTACTTTTCATTCGGCGACGAAACTGGCTCTAAACTATTTTAATTAAGACATGCCACTTTTTGCCATCCATTATAAACGTTCATTATCGGAACTGCCTGAAACTGTGCCCTTTTTGCCGAGTGCTTAATAATTCGGGCACCCCACATGGGTAATTGACTGGAGCAATCAATTATAGCAGTAATCAAAAAGCCATTTATAGTGGTAGGGTGTATATTTGATTTTAAAATCGCGCAAAAAGTGTACAGACGCTTAGTTCTCAACTGCGGTAATTAATATCAGAACTTTCCCATTATTCATGAAGAGTTTGGAGCGAATGGTATTTAAGTGATTTTATGTTTGTTAAATCGTACGCTTTTAACGCAGGAATAGTTTCTTCCGTGAATATTATTATGATGTATTTATGTGGAAAGAAAATCCATTTGAAAGAAAATTCTTTTGCCAGAAAATTATTTCTATAGAAAATTAATTTTCTAGAAAATTAACAAAGCGATCTATCCACGTATAGATTCTCATTGTCACTTTTTTGGGGTAAAATACGTCCCGAATTAAATAAATGTAATGCCCGGAAGATACAAGCCGAACAAGAAGGTAACAAATAGCGAACAGAACGAGGAAAAACTTTAATGAATTTGCCCCATTAACGGTTTCTGGCCTACAAACTCCAGACGCAAACTAATGCACAGTCATCTGTCTTTATTAATCCCACATCTTAGTTTACGCTCTATCGACTCAGCGACTTCAAGTGACATAAGTTCCCCAGACTTTTATGGCGCTGTAAAACATATCTGGAAAATTCATTATCCGGAGAGCCTCTCTCCTTGCCCGCCATCACATAAATTAGAACGGAAAAAAGATGGAAAGTTTTATTAAAGTTTTAATACGATCACTTTTGTAGTCACCGTCTTGATAATTAGGGAGAGCGTTTAATTACATCTTTCATTAACGGAGTGGGGGAATTTGCAGGAGCTTTTTGCATTTTCGGCAGATGATTCGTTATTTTCGCGGAGCACATATTTCATTTTTATATCTGAAACATTCGCTGGAGACCCGTAGGATATAAAATACGCGCTTCAGTTTCTTAAATCATCAATAGTTTTCACAACTGTTCTGAGAAGGCCACCACCTACGGGCGAATGTCTAAAGTCCTGCGGAGCCAGCGTCGACAGTGATCGAACGTCAGCTTAGGGACTATACAGTTCAGTGACCAGTGGTCGGATTCTGGTCAGTACATGTACACTCCAAATTATTTTCATGCTCTGTATTATATTTAACCATATTCTTATAATTTGTTATCGGTGTTTGTTGTTTTGATTTATTTGAATTGAGAATATTTGAATTTTAATTTTGACTGTTATTATTTGAATATTATTATTTGGGCGCCTTATAATAAAATTTTCTTTTTTTTATTTACCTACTTACATTTATTATTTAATTTGTTGTAATTAATTTTTACTGTGTAGAACTGACTCAACTACAGGGCGTGGTTTTCTTTAATTCTTTCTTGTCTGATTTCACTTAAAAATATTTTAAAATGAAACATAGCTTTAAAGTTTCACAGGTATGGATATATTACAATTTTCAAATGTACCTTTATAATTGACAATTTTTGATACTTACTCTAAATAACATAATTCCCTTAAATCCCCCCTTTTTATCAATAATTGCAATGTTATCATTTGAAATATTTCTTTTTTATATTGACTTATTTCAGAAATGAAATTTGATTTACGTAGTATGCATATGCGGTTATTTCGAAATTTATGTTAATATTTGGCCAAATAGATCGTTAGACAACTCACAATTCTCTTTGTCGTTACTCTGGTTTCATATTCGAACTCTGGATCGATGATGTCTTCATCTGCTACCTGCTGGTCATATGGATGAGGCTTAATTCCACACATAAATACTTATTGTAGGTATGCTATATTTTAATTTTATACAAGATTTATTGCATGTTTCTTATTTATGTGTGAAATTCCTTTTCCATCCCTCTATCAAACTTGTCAAAATTTGAAATTTTTCAAATTGCTTAAACCCTAGTGTACAGGTTAAAATCTAACTTTAATAAATTGTTCTTTACAGTGGTTTTTAACTTTTTTATATTGCATGAGTGCATTTTATCAATTATTTAACGTATAAATAAATTTTTTATCATAATTTTGACAATTTGAATAATTGAACGATTTTATCTTACGTTACTACAAAACTTATTCTACACTTAAATATGTATATCCATCATTTTAATCTTTTGTGTGTTCCACATCCCTTTTATGTCAGTTTTCTCTATATTATAAGTAAATGTTTCAATTTGTTTAACATTTGCGTCCCTTTTTCTCTATGTTTCATATTATCATAAGAATAAATCGTAACAATATGTTCAAATAAGCAATAAATCTCACAAATTTAAAGAAATCAAATCCCCAAGTAGGCAAAATTGAATTCAAGCTCTAAAGATTCCATAGAAAGCACAAGCTCTTGAGGCATTCATACAAGCTCCTAAAGCTTTTATACAGGCGTTCTAAGGAGGCCATACACTGTTAAACTTTAGTTACCTTAGTTCAGTATGCTATAGATAGAAGTAACATAGACACAAGAGAACAATATTCGACTGTGCATGATTAGTGCAAAAAAACAAAGGTTCGGTCATAAACAAAACAAAATACAAACAACTAAAGTAAAGCATATTCGCAGTGTCAGTGTGTCTTTATTCAACTTTTTTGTCGCATTTGAAGTTTCTGAGATGATTTTGTGTCCCCTGTATCTTGAAAATGAGTTTATTAGGGAATACGAGGGCGAGAGAACACGACGAATCCCTAAAATAAGCCGTAAAATTACCCCACCACCTCCTAGATTTCCAACAATACCATTACAGCGCATGATAATTTACATTTTCTTTTCACTCGAGGTCTTTATTTACATACCGCTGTATTAGGAATTATAGCGAACCTTTTTTGTTTGTCCGAATTTCCTAAATATGCCTGCATAATGAAGGGAATTAAATTCCATTTTGGGATCCTCATTTATCACAGTTAGGACCTTTCATTATGAGGCCCTGTTATGCCTTCCTGATTTACTCCTGATTTTCTGTTACGGACGGGCCGTTATGAATATGAAAATCCAAGTTTTAGATATTTAATGGAGAAACTTCATCAGACATTTAAAATACGTGGATAATAAGAGCGTAAAATATCTACATAAATCACTTGGGGATGTAATACAATCACTGCAGGGTCTGAGTGATAATTAAAATTTATTATGTCTGTAATTAATAACCGAATGTTTTGCATATGTACGTGCTAGATTATATCCTGTTCTAAAATGGGGTGGGCAATCCCTGGCGCAAAACGCCAGCTACTCGTGTAGGGGAAAGTGGGGAGATATAAACTACAAAAGCCTGTATAGTCGTTACGATATTTGTTGACATAGAATTTCAAGAAGACCCCTGCGTCACTTTCTTGGAATTAACCGCATTCGACACTCGAGGTAGAAAGACATTAAATTACATCTATTTGTTCTAGTTAACATTTCAAAGGTAACTCGTATATTACACAGCCCCACAAAAAAAAAGTGGCAGGTCTGAAAGACAAGACCATGGTATCCATATGGTTTTGGGGTCGCTGAATCCGAATCCGGTGTCCGTTTGACACGATTCGCTTTGGTTTAAGGTCAGTTCAAGGTCAAATATAGAAAATCAATTGTCAATAAACTAAATCTATGTATCTATACGTTTTTGGGGTCGCTGAATCCGAATCCGGTGTCTGTTTGACGCGATTAGGTCTGGTTTAAGGTCAGTTCAAGGTCAAATGTAGAAAATCAATTGTCAACAAACTAAATCTATGTATCTACATGTTTTTGGGATCGCCGAATCAGAATCCGGTGTCAGTTCGACGCGATTAGCTCGGGTTTAAGGTCAGTTCAAGGTCAAATGTAGAAAATCAATTGTCAACAAACTAAACCCACGTATCTATACGTTTTTGGAGTAGCCAAATCCGAACCCGATGTTCATTTGATTCGATCAGATCTGGTTTAAGTTCAGTTCAAGGTCAAATGTAAAGCCATTTATGTTATTCGTATTTGATCCTTAAAATATGGCACTCTTGTTTCAATGTGCGTTAGGTTTGTAACATCCATGTTTGAAGTGATTTATCCAACAATATCATTGTAGTAACCTAAGGAGAATTTTTCATCGTTAGAAAAATATTCCTTATTTCTGTACTGATAGTAAAAAGCTTTCACTTTTCCGGCTTGACGTGGAATATATTCGTCATCACTATTATCACTAGCAATATCAGTGATAGTTTCATTGCCACCCAAATTTCTCCCTTTAATATCTTGGTGAAACCTTTCTCTCTGCTCAAACCCAATCAAATTTTTCACTTAGGTCTAAAACCAAAATATTTATATAAGTATCTTTCGTATGTTGATTGATCTATTTCTATTAGAAAGTGTTTAATAGACCTGATCGCTTCAAACGGACATCAGATTCGGATTCAACAACTCCCAAAACGTATAGATATGTAAGTTTACTTTGTTTTCAATTGATTCTCCACATTTGACCTTAAACTGACCTCAACCCAGATCTGATCGCTTCAAACGGACATTAGATTCGGATTCAACGACACCCCCAAAACGTATAGATATGTAAGTTTACTTTATTTTCAATTGATTCTCCACATTTGACCTTGAACTGACCTCAACCCAGATCTGATTGATTAAAACGGACACCGAATTCGGATTAGGCGACTCCAAAAACGTGTAGATACGTAGGTTTAGTTTGTTGACAATTGATTTTCTACATTTGACCTTGAACTGACCTTAAACCAGACCTAATCGCGTCAAACGGACACCGGATTCGGATTCGGCGACCCCAAAATCGTATAGATACATAGATTTAGTTTGTTGATAATTGATTTTCTACATTTGACCTTGAACTGACCTTAAACCAGAGCTAATGGCGTCAAACGGACACCGGATTCGGATTCGGCGACCCCACAAACGATGCATAAGTTGAAAAATAAATACATAGGTTTAGGTTGTTGACAATTGGTTTTCTACATTTGACCTTGAACTGACCTTAAACCAGAGCTAATCGTGTCAAACGGACACCGGATTCGGATTCAGCGACCCCAAAACCATATGGATACCTTCTGGCTGGCATTTTCCCTTCCTTGCTACTGCGCTGGATCAAGGCATGCGGTGCAAACTAAAAACTATTATAATTACGTACTGTATAGAATGGGATACAATTATTTCCTCAACGGCTCTTGTTAGAAAGTTCGGGTATAAAGCGAGTAGTTTTAACTGCATGTAATTCGCTGTGAAACACTACTAAAACTAAATTTACATTATTATTAGTTTACATACCACGTAAAAAGGCTAATTTGTCTTTTATTATGATGAAAAGTGACCACTGACTGAAATTGTTTTAGATTTGTTCATAACATTTCACGTTTTAGTACCTAATTGTAGCCAGAACAGTCTGATGCCTCTAGAGAAACGCATATTTCAAGCACATCCTCCAATCTAAAAAAAAGCATAAATAAGAGACAATATTGAAACAGGGTAACATAATTGGAGTTGTCAAAACAATGTTAGCAGAAGTGTTTTTCATTGTATCCATATACTTTGTCCTGAGGGATGACATCAGGATTTACGCAGGATAAATGGTAGGTCCTTAGGGACTATACTATACTCTCGAACAACTCAAAACACTCTCCTGCTAACTTTGACTTCGGAGATTTCGCAGAAAAATATCTGGGTGGTAAAGAATAAGATTTATTTTGAAGGAAAAATGGGAGCGCAGATTCACGCCGTTTGCGCCATTTTCTTTGAATTAGAATATATGAAAATGTATAAAATGTAAATGAATCCTTGATTAAAGCAGACGTATTCCTACAATGTGAGTTTTATTATGAGAATATGTATTTAAATAAAATTGCTTGAACCGGTGAACCTAATAATGTAACTGAATTATTTGTCTGTTTAAATTTTAGTATAGATTACGTTAAAGTTGAGACAGGTTTGACTTGAAAAACAAAACCAGAAACTTGTTGTTGACAAATATATCAAATACAGGAGTTTAACCATGGATTTTTTTCGCGAAACATGAAAAATGCTTCGGATGACTGAACAAATCACAATTAGGTATTTATTTGCCACACAATACAAAATATTTGTTTTACATAATTGTACCCACAAAATGAAAACGTCAATCGGCCAGTATTTATAGAAAGGCAAAAAAACATCAGCTCAAATAGAATATAAATTGCTTTTTAATTATTTTTGTGGGCTACCTACTCTATACGTAATGCGATGATTGAAAATGTACAAAACGATTTTTTACCAGTTACTTTGTTGTCGACGGATACAGTAAAATAAATAGACTTTAAATGATGATGTTTCATATAAATGCGATGAAAATTAATAATTGTACACTGAAGAGGCCATTTGATTCCATCAACATTAACATTAACAACATTTGAAAAAAAATTGCTGAGAAAGTTAGCTGAAGCCGAAGAAAGTTATGGCAATATATTAAATTAGAAAGTAGTAGCTTGGAGATTATGTAACTCGGTTAATTTGGAGTTTTAAAAAAAGTATTTACAAGAATTTGTACTATTACTTTTGTGATTCAGGTCATAATAATAATAATAAATGTATAACAGTATTGATTACAAGGCGAAGTGGCTACTCTATTGAATGAAACATGTAAAAAATGTGAATTTAAAATCATTAAAAAATAAAATCCTACAGAACACAGGGTAATGAAAAAGTATTTATTGTATGGAAAGTAACTAATTATTTTCTGCTTGGTTTCAGAACAGAATAACATAAAAGCACATTTATTTTGATTAAGTTTCAGATTACTGGAATTAGCATAATTGGCTACGGATTCTAAACCTTTCTTTATTTTCATACGAGTATTTTCAGTGGCACTGGCAAGAAATTGGAATTGTAAAGAGTTACCGCAGAAAACCTGTGATTTTCGCCCGTTTTTTCACAATTCGCAAAGAATTAAAAAAATACAAAAATATGTTTTTGGTCGCAAATTACTTGTTGTAAAAAACTGAAATGAGCATAGCTTTTGAAAATTTTTAAAATCACCCCTACTTAGGGGTTGAAAAAATGCAAAAAATAAAAAATTTGATTATTACCAATTGATATAAAAGCTATTAGCATGTGAATTATATTAATATATTATTTTTGGAATTTTTACAATTATTTCTAATATTCTCTATTTTTGGGGATGGTTCCACCCCCTGAGCGCGCTTAAGGGTGGATTTTCTAGTTCAACATGCTTATTTCAGTCATGAGAATAAATCTTTCTTCGTATCAAGAATCATTCGATAGAAAAATTCACATGCTAATAGTTTTTATATTGGTAATATTCAATTCTTCGTTTTAGGCGTCTTTTCAACTCCTAAATAGGGGTGATTTTTGAAAATTTTCATAAAACGAAAAGTTATGTTCATCTTAATTTTTTGTAATTTGAGACCAAAAACATTTTTATCTATTTTCTTTAGTTCTCTCAGAATTGTGAAGAAACAGGCGATTTTTGCTGTCACTCTTTGTATCGTCAGCGTAAGACAATAACACGCGTTTGTACAAGTGAATACAAGTATGAAACAAGTATAAATCAAGAAAATAATAGGACCTAAAATCGATCCTTGGGGCGCCCCGGAACTTATAAAAGATAACGCGGAAGATACATTATCAATAACTACTATCTCTTGACAATTATTTAGTATAATTTGAAAAACCGCAACGTAATGTCGTTAAACCCAAAAAATTTTAATTGCAGCTTTGGAAAAATCTGTTGACATAAAATAAAATTTCTAGAATCACGTGACCTACATATGTCGTCTGCATTTTCCAATAAAACCGTTGTACCGAAGCCTTTTCTAAAGTCAGACTGAAAAGAGTTTAAAATGTTATTTGAACAACAATAGTTATACAGGGTGATTCACAACTTATACAAATAAAATTTTTTGATTGAACAGGGGATCCTTACATATACAATTTTGTAAAAAAAATACAAAACGGTAGTTCCGAAATGATCCAAAAAATACACTCTGCACGTCACTGGAAACTGGTGCACTGTAAAACCTGACCTTGTGCAAGGCAAAGCATGCAGTAGGCGATAAAGTGTAATAAAAAATGAACGGACAAAAAAATTGAAAGACATACGTAAATAAAATTGTATAACACTCATTTTATATCAGCAAATTCAATTGCTTTTGCCGTTATTGTCATTATTAATTAATAACATTAATTTGCGGTTTTAATTAATAAAATAATTTGATATATCTGAACACAAATGTTGTCTTGTTTCATCATAAATTAAAACGATATCCATCAACTCGAGTTGTTATACACGTAAGTCATTTTTGACACTAGAAAAACTAATGTAAACACTAGCGCAAAACGTTAATACTAAAATCGAATTTCAGTATTCGCTCAACGCGAATGAGGTTATAGACTATAGTACTCTAGCGATGTAACGGTTGAAAATACTACAACTTTAATAATTTTTTCTCGGAAACTACAGGGTGATTCACAAATGGTGACCAAAAATTAAACCTCGTATTCTTTGGTGACTTTTAAGGGAGACTATCCTGTAAAGTTTTTATCTTCTTTAAAGAAATACAGGGTGTTAAACTTCAAAAAATATTTTTAATTTTTTTAAACAATTTAAAAACTAGTAAGTGAAATGATTTGAAATTGGGCACATGTATTTATTTAAACATTGTCCAAAATCTGAGGGCTTTTCCTAAAATTTACACGCTCCAGTGGCGGAGATACAGGGTAACCGTGACATATTTTTCTAAATAAAATTAGTACTTTGTTATGTTTTTCGAATAAAGCCTGATTTTCGAGTAAAACTTAAAAATCGAACTGCCAAAGGTTTTTCCCAGTGTATCAGCGTTTTAACTTAATTATTTCTTATTGCACGTGTCTTACAAGTTTTACCTGACAGCCTACGAGTCCCGGAAAATTTTTTTTCGACTCCACTCACAAATTTATGAACGCAAGGTACACCGTCCCGCTCCTAATCACGTACGGCAAGACAAACAGTTAGGCGGCTAGACAAATAGACAGTTGGCACTTTCCTCTTACCTTTAGCGCCGGCCGGAGTGAAAAGCTGACACTTCCATCTGGGGGTCAACCCTAATTCTCCAGCGGACCCGAACTCCGCCAGAGATTAATCAGGGCGCGCGCGAGAGAGACGGAGCCAACGAGATAAATTCAGTCGGCAGAGGTCGGTCTTATTTTCGGGCGAGTTATTATCGGGCCGAAGTTGCAGCGCCTAATTGGCTGATAAGAATGCGGACCCCGTATTTGCCCGGAAACCCCTAATTCTGCCTTAGGCGGCTCCGGTTCCCACTGGAGGAGCCCTCGGAGCAGACTCAAATTGCCATTATAGGGCCGTAAGCGGAATGATCAAGATTGTGCCACGAGCTGATGGAATGTAATAGGAAAGTGATAGAAGGTCTGTAATAACACTTCGGAATCCATGTAAATTCGGGGATCAGTCGTTTCCTTTATGGGGGGAGGGGGATTAATTTATCGCTTCTGCAATAGATCGGAAAAATTTATGACGCTCGCACAGCTTTTACAAAACCGCATCTAAAATAATACTAATGATGACAAAAATTTCATAAATGATTACGTAAATGTTATTTTATTCTACTCAAATGTATATATATTTTCGTCAAACTATGTCATCAGTTCCTTAATATATTGAGATGAAATCATAGTATTGAGAGCAATTTAAAAAGTTAAATTAAAATTCTACTTGAATACAACACGGTGAAGAGAAAGGTTGAAATAATTGTTATAAAACTTTTTGATAAAAAAAAATTTGTTAGTATTAAATAGGTATTATGAATCATTAGCAGAGAGTCGGATTACTAGAACAGAATAAATTTCAAAGATTTGAGTATAAAAAATATTATCATTTTGGTCAAATAGAGTACATGCCAAAGGTGTTATTGGAAAAACATAATTAAAAATAATTATAAATCGCAAGTGACATATGTCAAACGAAAGCTAAAATGGCATAGTTTTATTAAATAGTAGTAATAAGAGTTAGAAAAATAAGTAGCAAGAAATATTAAGGTCTAAAGTAAAATTTATATATCAATAAGATGAAAATGTCAGGTAAATGTCAAAAATAAAGTGGGATCCACAAGTCACATATAAAAGTCAAATACAAATATAGAAGTAAGGAATATTTTGAAACATAAATTAAAATTTTTGTAAACTAGAATAGGATTGTAAATTTGTAAAGTATAAAGTGAAGTGACGTGAAGTGTAAAAAGAAAACGGCATTTAAAAAAGAAAAGGCATATATGTGGAAAGGCCCTAACAAGGAAAAGAAAATGAAGAGAGTAAAGAAAATAAAAAATTATTGATTAGTTACCACAAAAATTGGTCAAAGAGAGGTGTTAAAGAAGTTAATTGGTAAAAAACCAGATAAAATAGAGTTAGTTACCGTGAAATTTTGTCAGATAGTGGTGTTAAAGAAGTTAATTGGTAAAATCAGATAAATAGAAAGAGTCACCAGAAGATTTTGTCACAGAGAGGTGTAAAAAGAAGTAAATTGGGAGAAAACAGATACATAGAAGTAATTATATGGGAAAAGTGACTCAAGAAGATTCCAGTGAGAGCAGAAAGACGAGGATACCAGCAGCAGATTCCGGAAATCCAGTGAGAGCAGAAAGATGAGGATACCATCAGCAGGTTCCGGAAATCCAGTGAGAACAGAAAGACGAGGATTACAGAACAATATCTAGGCAGAGTATACATACAGAAAGGTACCTTTTCTTTTCTTTTTTGTGCACAAAGTAGTCCAAAAATCGTATACGAAATCGCTAGCTAGCTAAAATAGATTGAAAAATACAATCAAAAACAGCATAATACAAAATTTTCATATAACTAAAATTTTTCATATCAAAGAAATTTGATTTCATTATCTAAATAATTATCAAATTTTGGCCATTTTAAAATTTAATAGATATTAATATTAGCAATAAGTCAGTAACACATTGAATAAGGAATTATAAGATCAATATTTAAATTTGCACTGTAGGCAACCAGCAATACATAAAAATAAATCAAATAAAACCCAGATAAAATCTTTTTCAAAGTGTTACAAAAGTATTGTAGGAGAATTCTAAATATTNTAAAAATCGAACTGCCAAAGGTTTTTCCCAGTGTATCAGCGTTTTAACTTAATTATTTCTTATTGCACGTGTCTTACAAGTTTTACCTGACAGCCTACGAGTCCCGGAAAATTTTTTTTCGACTCCACTCACAAATTTATGAACGCAAGGTACGCCGTCCCGCTCCTAATCACGTACGGCAAGACAAACAGTTAGGCGGCTAGACAAATAGACAGTTGGCACTTTCCTCTTACCTTTAGCGCCGGCCGGAGTGAAAAGCTGACACTTCCATCTGGGGGTCAACCCTAATTCTCCAGCGGACCCGAACTCCGCCAGAGATTAATCAGGGCGCGCGCGAGAGAGACGGAGCCAACGAGATAAATTCAGTCGGCAGAGGTCGGTCTTATTTTCGGGCGAGTTATTATCGGGCCGAAGTTGCAGCGCCTAATTGGCTGATAAGAATGCGGACCCCGTATTTGCCCGGAAACCCCTAATTCTGCCTTAGGCGGCTCCGGTTCCCACTGGAGGGGCCCTCGGAGCAGACTCAAATTGCCATTATAGGGCCGTAAGCGGAATGATCAAGATTGTGCCACGAGCTGATGGAATGTAATAGGAAAGTGATAGAAGGTCTGTAATAACACTTCGGAATCCATGTAAATTCGGGGATCAGTCGTTTCCTTTATGGGGGGAGGGGGATTAATTTATCGCTTGTGCAATAGATCGGAAAAATTTATGACGCTCGCACAGCTTTTACAAAACCGCATCTAAAATAATACTAATGATGACAAAAATTTCATAAATGATTACGTAAATGTAATTTTATTCTACTCAAATGTATATATATTTTCGTCAAACTATGTCATCAGTTCCTTAATATATATATTTTTAAAATTTAGTATTAATGTAGGAATTATTCAAGACAAATGTAGCATATTATAATCAAACTTATGTTTTCTTGAAAGAAAATTGTAGGTCACAGAATGGCGTAGGTCAGGGGTCGGCAAACCGCGGCTCGCGAGCCGCATGCGGCTTTTTCAAGCGACAATTACGGCTCTTCAAGTTCCTCTAAAAATTAAAAGTCAAAGCGGACATACAAGCAACACATAAGTACACATAAAGATGTGTATAAACTTCCGTATCCGATTTAAATTTGAAATAAAATGTAAAAGCAGAAATAAAAATTCGTGGCTCTGAAATTCATGAAATTGATATTTCTATTGCAGATGGCTCTTCCGGCTTAAAAGTTTGTCGACCCTGGCGTAGGTGGAAAGTAGCACGATAGATGGAACACTTACGCTTTGTGTATACACATCCCCTTGTGAGTAACGACACTAAAGCAGCTGGATCCTTCTAACGACATAATGCTGAGGACCATCAATAAGTCCCGACATATGTCTGATTGGTTAAACTTACGAACGATCCTAGCTGTTGCTGTTGTGAGATGCAACTCTCTTGGTTTCGACAATCCAATATTGTTTGAACCAATAATTTTAAATATTTCGAATTTTCACCACCAAGAACGTCGATGACAGCAAAGGCGATGTTTCGCATTGTATTAGCTATGTTGTAGTATTTTCACCCGTTACATTGCTGGGCTATTGCAGTTTCGAGCGTCATTCGCATTGCGCTCTCTCTCCATGTGATCCCAGGTGATTCAGAATACTGAAATCCGATTTTAGTATTAACTTTTTTATGATAGTGTTTACATTAGTTTTTTAAGTGTCAAAAATGGCTTGCGTGTATAGCAACTCGGAGTTACAGATATCGTTTTAATTTATGGAGAAGCAAGGCACAATTTGTGTTATGGTAAAGCATCTGTGTTATGGCGAAGCAAGGCAACATTCGTGTTAGTTCGTAGAAACTTAGTAGTTACATTCTGTACATTCAAAAAAATGTTTTTTTTATAAGTTCTGAATCACTGTATATGTCTACACGTTTTAAGTCAAATGTTATATTAACGAATATGGAGGATAAAGTCTCATTAATTCAGTGTTATAGTGAATAAGTTCTAGTGACAAAAAAAAACTGATGTTTCGAAATCGTAACTGTAACAAAATGTAAGAAATCTGGTTTTTAAAGTGCCTCCAGGCAAAGTGTCGCTCCTTGTGTTCTCAATCCCCACTTTAATCTTAAAAAAAATTTACAATCCGTTTACAAATCGATATCAAACACGTGTTTTCTCGTCGTATCTACTTAAGCCGCTTCAAGAGTCTGGTAGAATTGCATTGCTCTCAATTCCACCGTTTAGAGCAGACAAGATTTCTACCAGCGACTTATTTTTCCGTAATGATGGCATTGTTCTAGTTGTTGCAATGCCATTTTACGAGAGTGTGCTGCTGGCTGCCGCTACTTCTCGTTGATGGCGTGATTTCGCGGCTTCACAATTCAGCGACAGATGTTGGAAAATATGTAAGCAATGAAATGTTGAAATTTCAGAATCATACGCATTTTACTTGTAATTTCTACCTACTTATTTGGTAAATTTTGACACTAAAATTTTATTAATTTATCATTGAGTGTAATTACTGATTTTTCTTTGCACGCGGAAAAGCAAAGATACGTTTCTAGTCAGGTTAAAAACAGTCCTCGTTGCTTGTTAAATATATTTATTCTCATTTCAGTTTGCGGTCTACAAGGAAATTTTATTGCGGCGTAAACAAGGCCGAGACTTCAGGTGACTAATTTACATTCCTCGCCGGAGAGTTGCGCCGGGTGTACCAAATTGACAAATTATCGTCTTTACGAGCCGGCACCGTTCCGCCGCCCCCGAAGTTGGCCGCACAATACCCCTGGCGTTACAAAAACACACCTAAAACACGGTACCCGCAACCCATCTAGCACAGTAGTTGGTGAAGTGGCAAGTTTGAAGGTAGAGATTTTCAATGTTATTTCTAGATTTGGTAGAATGTAAGTTTTTTCTGAAAAATATAAAGACTATATAGTCCTTCAAAAATACAAACTTCTTTTTTGTGAGGGACGTCTGACAATGCCTCCAGAAGTACAATAGATTTGTGGTTTATAGTACATAGTCCCCGTGGATTTAGTTTTATCTCTTCTAGATTCATTTCTGGTTGTCCATAAAGAAGCTGTCATCCGACACCTAATGCTTTGCTAAATTCTGAACTTTTGTCATACCGTCATTCTGCTCATGTATCCTCTTGTCTTAGTTCGCAATGTCATGAGATGGAGACTATTCGTAACAGATTGGTACCTAAGTTCCGCCTTTCTTGGAGTTGTTTCGCCAACTTTTTATGATTTGCCAAGCCTTTCAATGATACCAGGCATTCTAGAATTACTGCCGACGGTACTTGCCCTGAGTCTTCCAATTCCATAACCTTGATCCATTAATATTACCTCAAAGTTTTCATTAAATTGAATCTTGACATGATATGGCTTATTTCAGTATCACCCAATTGTGTCTCACGTTACATGAATGTGTCTTGGTGCATACGTCTTTCCTATAATTAGAAACTAAAGAGGATCAGGTCCAATAGGGTTTCCTAAGGGTGGATGTGGTTCTCAAAGCTCCCATTAGATCAGTAGCAACGCTCCACGGTTCCATATGGGTCGATCCACCATGGTATATGTCCAGTACATCGCTTATGATTTCAGTCCTCACCCCTCAAGTAAATTATATCAAGCGACGCTTTATGAAGTGTTGCCTAATGAATATATTGAAGTAAATTATAGTTCCCTGCCTAATTGGAAGCCTCAGAGACGTTTTTCATATTAATGTGTTTATATCATCGCACCCACGCCATAAGTATTAATGAATTACCAACGTAATAAGAGTGATTAAATTTTTCTCTATATAGATGTGATGAGCCATATTGATCCCAATTATCTGGAAATAAATCTTAAAACAAGGTGTTAGGCTATATCTTTATCTTTAAGTAACAGTAGAATCACCTGGAGCTTCTGTCTCTAATTGAATCAAGCACGACGTATATTTTGTTACATAAATTATGTACCTCATATATCTGATTATCTTCATTCAACGAAGAACTATATTGTACAGAGGATTCAGAGCACATAAAATCCGAACCACTAGAATTTAACGATCTTCCTGTTGCGAGTAATTTTCAAATTAATCAATCCTGATTACTTCTCGAATGAAAAATGGGTTTCTCCCGAGCGTCGGGCATAATCAATCACATTTTCATATACGTATAGGTCGCACATTGCTTCGGCGTAATTTTTTTATTAAGATATTTGAACTTTTCGCTATATTCCCGAACGGAGAGAGGCGGTTGGCGCATACATTTTGCACGAATCCTCCATTTTATTAAGCAAACAAAAACTCAAATGGACGGCGTTTTCTTGGGATCTTATTGAAACGTCATAGAATCAGACGTGACGCAGAGCATTAGGCAACATTCATATTTCCCTGAAGAATAAAAATAGTAATATTTCATCAAATATATTTTGTGTAGATTTATAGTTTGGAAATAAATATATAATATCTCCTCTTTGGAACCTAAAAGTTTTATTTATATACCTGTATATACATAGATGCTTTAATATTACGGAAAGTAGAAGATAGTAACAATATACATATATAAAGTGTAAAAATCGAGAATTTGAGAGAAAGATTTTATGTTTGCAACATATTACAATATATAGTGTATCGAGGTCATTAATCTGAACTAATACTACTTCGGCAGTACCTCAAGGTTCTATTCTTGGCCCCTTATTATTCAGTATATTTATAAATGATATAGTTAATAATTTAACGGTAAATTTGTTAAACATAATTATATTTAAGCCCAAATGAATGCAATGTGATATAATTTACGGACACGCTCTTGACAGATGGTGCAATAAAACTTCAGTATTGTGAATTAGGATATAAAAATAAAAGAGTAGAATAACTTTCCTTTAAAATTGTATACAAATGTGAATAACCTAAAAGTAAACTAGAAATGGAGACTTCATTATGTCAGAAAAATTATGTATACAGATTGGCGCACTCGTTAAATGGGATGTGCAGTTGCAAAGGGGCAGTGATAAAATAGTGCTCCGGAATTTGCGACTAAGGCAACTATTCAGAGAGCGCAGTACGAACACAAACAGAATACGGAGTCGCATCAAAGCTCCCTCCGCCAATTCAATTTAAAAGGGTACAAGAACACGACTGTCGTTGAAATGCTTGAATCATTTAATAATTGCCTAGCTATTGTGGAAGCACAATGGGACTGGCGCAGGTCTAGATTGTCCTCAAAACCCCAACAATTGTCTGCGAGCCAAATTGTTAATGAGGAAATGACGACTATTTGGTAGTTTTGAATTGCTCATTTTGATTAATTATGGCCATTTATTAATGGTATTTCCTACTGAACCGAACTGGATATCTAACGTTTACGTGACCTCTAGCAGCGTTCCCAGCAGCTCGAAGGGGGTCTCGTTTAAATTAATTTTCGCGGAGGCCGTTTTGTAAATAATATAATCGTCCTGTTTATTTGGTACTTCAATCATGTATACACGAGCACACCAGATATTGCAGGTATTGCAGTGCTGGACGGGACTGTAGTCCGCAGAGTAGTAGTTACCCACAATAGCACTGGCCCTTAACTAAGTTATACTAAATAGGGCTGTAGTCCGCGGAGTAGTTGCATGGATAGAATAATGTTTCTACATTCTTAAGAAATAGCATAATACTTTAAAAAAGAATATAAAACTCTCCCCCATGTACGAAATCCCAAAGTATTCATCTCTACAATAGCCCACCCGGTCCCCGTAGGCAATACCAAGTGCACGATGTCCATCCTCGGTTGAATAAATCCCGGATTTGAGCTAGTTCGATAAAATTAGCGATCAAGGCTCGTAAATAAAGGCAAAATCCGGACCTCCATCCACGGAGCGTCTCTTATACTTAGTTAATTTAAATATCTACGGGCAATAAAGAACTCAAATTAAGCCATAAATATTTTCCCTGTCGAAGCTGCGCTCAATAAATCTGGAGCTAACTGAATTAAGACTTCGTTATTTTCATGCTATGTGAGATAATGCCGCCATCGATTTTTCAGCTTACTTGCTTTAAGCCCAAAATATATTTTTGTTGGTAATTTGATATTTTATGTCTTCCGCGTTCTAGGCGTAAAGGAGCTTTATTAAAATTTATGTTATGTGGCGAAAGAGAGAAAATTCATTTGCACGTATCGCGCGGGTAATTGGAAAGGTAAAACGGGATTTTTTTTATTACACTTACATAGCCGTATTTTTACCTTTTTTAAGGATACAAACCCGATAAAAATATGTTCGTCGAAATTATGGGGTTCGTTTTGCCAATAACCCTACAATATCGATCTATTTTCTAGAGAAGTAAAATACTCTTAAGGCATAAGAAGAAAAATATAACATTCTGATTTATTTGCTTAGCTGTTTAAGTAAACTCAATACCGAATAAATATCAAATATTTCTTAATTAAAAAGGTTTCTAAGGATTCTCCAGAGATTAAGGGATTACGGTATCTTATATATTTTCGAAATTACTTAAATACTGTACAGTGTACTTGGACGTACACTGTATAGTCTTTCTGAAGTCAGTTGAACATGTATAAAAACGCCTAGTAATAAAATTTAATGAGTTTCATAGGCGTCCCTAAAAAAGTTTTCTGCTAAAAGTAAAAAATAATAATTTATGCACTGCACTGCTAGGCAATTTGTCAACAACTGAAATTTACGGCCCGGTCGCCCAGTGCGGCTGTGTTTGTGCGCCGTTTGCCCGCGCGCGCTTTCTTCAACTAGGCGTTTACATTATATGTATATGGGTATGGCTTAATAGGTACCATGGAGGTTCGAGGAATTTGACCATTGTTAGGCAAGTGTCTAACACTATTGTGGTGAAAAAACCTGGCCCAAGAACGATATAACTAACTACCGACCCATAAACATAAACGTAACTTCTCTAAAATTCTTGAAATAATTTCACATGATTGGATTATGTATATTCGTTCTATTGTCTCAAATCTTATTAAGAAAACCTAATTTATTGCTGAAGCTTTAGTCAGATTGTTGTATATACGGATTTTCCTAAAGCATGGGCTTTATCACAGTCTGCTGTATATCTCTCCCGTTTTGTTAACTTTAAAAGGGCTCTATAGCAAATAGGCAACCAGCAATACAGTTTTATGGATTTTATTACACAGTTTGTCTAAATACGAATTAATGCACACTTTAACGCAGATTTTCTGTAAAATGGACTTAGTTTGAAACTCAAATAACTTTTTGGTGTAAAGAAATGTGTAATTTTATCAAAATGTATTGCTTGTTGCCTATTTGCTATACAGCCCTCTTAAATCTTATTTTGGTAGCCATTTGGTATAATTTCGTACAATACCGTAGCATCTAATCAGATAAATTTAATGAATCTTTAGGACTTCCTCTGGGATCAACTCTGTGGCCACTCGTTTTTGTTATTTTTATTAATGACGCAACTGAAGGCCAATTCCTCCATGCCTACGACCTTAAGTTGTTTTTGGAATAACGTACCTCTGAATCTAAGCAAAGTAAATACACTACATTGTTGTTGTCTTAGTTTTCCTGTCATTATTTTTGGAAATTCTGTTGTTGATATTTGACAAAGTAAAAAAAAAACATATACAAACGTAATAGAATTGAAAAGACACACAGTTTTATTCTAGATTGTAATTTTTTTTTACTTATTATTACATCAAAGACTATATTCCATGTGAACCTAGATTTTTCAAAGGTTGGTCGATCTCACTGTGTTTTCACGCTGGCTTTAAAATTCACCCGCAAGTCTATTTTAATCTTTAAAGCGTACCTAACATTCGCTGAAGTCAGAAATCTCCATCCCCGGGCATGGAAATTGTGTCATAAGACCCCGCCATTACAGGCAGGCCCCGAAAGGGAAACTTATCCCTTAACTGTAGAATGTAATAGAATAGAAATTAATACTGCTACATTCTCGAGGAACTCCAAAGACATGTTTGCCAATTACGCGTAGGGACTAAGGTGTACGAAATTATAAACTTAACGGTTATCACCAGCGTTTGCGCGGGGATATTTGCCTTCGTTCCTATTTACGTAATCAGATTTAATGAGCCCGACAAAAGGCTTCGCCTAACGAGTTAAATGAGGAAGAAATAGAGTGGTGGCGTTCGCTGATTATGGCACGCATGTAACGATGGAGACCATTACCCGTCACCGGGAGGGCCATGCCTGCAGGTCGTACAATTTGCGAAACCAACAGCGATTTGAGCTGAACCATAACCGAGGCTGTAAACTGCTTGATGTGGCTTGCCAGTTTTTATACAGAGATGTGCAGGTGGGGGAGCCCCACACAGTTTGAATAGGCTCGGTATTTCCTGAACAGGGGTCGTCGTCTGAGGTGCTGTTTTCTAATTTACGAAGATACAGGGTCGGAAAGTACGCATGGTTCATCGGCCTTTACGTGAGAGCGATAATGAAAGTCATAGAAATCCGTGCGATAGAGAAAGATGGCTATAATGAAATAATATTGCAAATAATAATAGTGTATAATAATAATAATTATAATTATTATATAATAATAGGTTATCCAAAACGAACCAAATAATAATAATAACTGAATTCCAAATGAATGGGAATTGCAGAATATTTATGGGGAAATGAGAAATAATGAATACAGGTCACACAGGAAGAGACTTTTGGTTCCAGCAAATCCTTTTGTCCGTTATTTGAAAATCTGATGTATTTGAACCTCCCAGAAATCGAATCAGCCACTAGAAATGCTCTGTTACCCCTGAGCTTTTCTTGAAATTCCCAAAAACCATTCCAAAAGATCTAGAACGCTTCCTTGAAAGAAAATTGGAGCGTAATTGGGCATTTCTTATGGCAGATTATTTTTCTGGGGCCCCAAAATCATAAGATGGGCATAGGTTTTATCCGTGGGTCATACAACTTTTGTCTTGTTCCTTAAATAGTTTATGGAGAAATTGTACCTTGCAAATCGTTTTTGTATCGTCATAACGCAAATAGAATTACTAGATAAGATCTTTCACTGTTTCAAAACACTGTGTGTATAATCGTAATCATACCGATATGTACTCGTGTTGTACATAAATTTATACGATTAGAACTCATTTCTCCGTCGTGAAAATTACATTATTGATAGGGATCGACTTAATAGAAACCCGCTTAGTCGGACTTAAAACGTAATAAAGTTTATAACGGCTATATAAAGCTCGCACCAGCCCTACTTGCGTTTGCGTGTAAGTTCATTAGAAATGCTCCGTCTATAATTATAGCGCGTTTTTCTTACGTCAGGATTTCACAAACAGGTGTTCTCTCGAACAAAGCTTTTGTGCCGACTTTGAAGGCCATTGTAAATTTCATTGTGCTGAAGTCAATCCACGGAAGATGTCAATGGGGAGAAAAATACGAGTAAAAACCGGGGGAAATGAGTTTCTCTTGTTATCCGAGAAACAATTTCTCGACAGGATCTTATTTGTATAGCAGATGACAACGTTAAGAGATCGGGGTTAGTTGACGTAAGCGCACGGAGCGAGTGGGTGGGGTCTTCGGAGGGGTTCCAAATTTTGCGCGTTTTATTTCTCTGCCCAAAACGTATGAAAATGTACAGTAAATATGTTTGTAGTGGTATCTTTTTAAACGAGAAACTGTGCAAGCAATTTGATATATTGTGTTGACAAACGCAAAACAGTTAAATTATTAGGATACAAACTCGGTTTAAGTTAGAAAAAATTGTAAAAACAAAATTGGCAAACTAATGAAAAATCATATGCACTTGCATTTAATAATTTTATAATTGAAGAAAATCATATGCCTCAACATTATAACAATAAAAAAAAAACACAAACAAGATAATGAAGACACAGCGGATTCGAATAAACATTATTGATTAATTTACACGCGACAACGCAATCCGAGATTCGAACCCAACGCGAAATCATAGCAAAATTTGGAAAGATTTTGTCCGATATTAAATTAACCCGAGACTAATTAAGAAAATTGACCAGTGTGGAATCCAAGGAGAAACTGCCCTTTTTTCGGAGATCTCTCCTGAATTCGACACCTCGCTTCGACACGCCCATTTCAGAAGTTTCTGTTCTTATCTTATTGGTGGACTCCCTGAATATCGGGGGTTGAAATGGCTTAACTATACCATGTTAATACCTAATTGACTGAATTTACAATTGTATGGATAATTTTGAGACTAAATTGAACTTACAAGTAACCCTATACCTTCCTCTTGTGACTCCGTATAGCAACACGGGAAGGATTAGCTCATTTAATCTATTCTTATAGCTTGGAAAATCCGCCTAAAAACCAGCTATTTGATCTATTACTATTTTCCTCACAACATTTTACCAACTTATCTAAATATCATGGAATTCCTACGTCTTTTCGAATGTATTTCGCGCGTTATTAGAAAATATCCCTTCACCATGGGCTGAACCGACGCAGTTAGTCGATACCAGATGCCTAACACATGGCATCGACGATCTAAGTCTACTTGTTCAAAAACATTGCTAAATTTCTCAACGACTACACCAAGCCTACTTGAAAACCCTTAACTTTTCAATAATTATTGTTGACTGAGTTGCTCCATCCGTTCCGAGAACTAACAAATAATAATATATCACGAGTCCCGGCTTTTGTTACAGTAAATAAAATTAAAATAAAAGTAAACAATATATTTTTATTAATATAGTATAATTCACACAAAAATTCACTACACAATTTTTTTCAAGACTTGGAGAAAATTGAATACAAAAAGTGCTACCATTTCACTATTTCCTTACTTTAGATAAAAGCGTGTCGACTTTTAGGAACGGAAAATACTGCAAATCGATGTTACGATTTGGCAGGAGATAAAAACAAATAAAAGTCTTGATTTTCAAGTTGTTAGATGAGCATCACTTGAGACCAGATCACAGGGACTTTCATTATCCTTATTGGCAGCGTTGCACTCGAGATACGTTCCTGCCTCGAGCCGGTAATTGGAGCTGCTGCAGGATTGAGTCAAGATGTCTTTTGATCCCGCATTACGATGATAAATATCGAACAATTTTTCAGATCTCTATATGCGTATCGGCGCTCGCGTCGAATTTATTATTACGGCAAATTGGTCGGGTCGGCGATCAAAGGGGTGACTTGCCGGCCAAGCCGGAGTATTTACATTAGTTCTTCGTCGTTTAATCAATCCCCCCTTTTGATATCCACCACGCTCGTGAAATAACAGATTATTTAATGATCGCAAATGATCTTTCAGTGCCAGTCAGTCTGATTGCCCTGATATTCATATATACACTCCCTTGGGTTGGGACAATTAGCCTATTTGTATTGTGTCCACCTTTGTCAGGAGTTTTGTATCGTGGTTCTCCACTTCTAGATTTTTTACTTTCCGAAATCTGCTCGGAACTTGCAATACAACACTTTATGGGTAAACAATGGGTTGCATTCTAACATTAAAACCCGCTAAAGCAATTTATTACCCAAAATTTATCTAGTTTTGCGAAAGGCTTCTCTAACCAGCGCGATTTATAAGATTCACGCGGCGTTAAGTGTTCTGTTCTGAAACCGCGAGACGTCTTATTTCCACTCTTTGGCCTATCCGCCTATTAAGCAGGGCAATGATAGCGGCAATTCAGATGTCTCTTTGAACGGCACTGAACACATTAAACGATACTGCAGAACAGAGGCATTACCCGAGTACACGTAATTCGAGATATAAATCTGCGCCTGTCCCTACTCGGCAACTATGTGTCTAAATCAATGGTTCTTAACTACTATTCCGTGATGTTTCGGATGTCGTTACATATGTTATCCGAAATTATGGCGGTTTCCTTAGGAAGAAAATTATTTTTATAACCCACATTCGTTAAATGTTGGGTAAATTACGTTTTGGTGCAAAGCTATTCCATTTCCCAACGTTCCATATTTTTTATACTGAAAAAAAAACGTGCGGAAAAGTTAAACACCATCTAAATTATTGCAGGATATCTCCGAAGATGTGAAAACGCATCGCTACCAACTTTGCAGATGCAAATCTGCCCTAAAACCACTAATGCCGCCTTTCAGGTTCCCGTGAGGAACGTACACAAACTTGGGTGGCAGATTTATGATAGTCTTCAATACGGTGGGGACCCGAAGGCGAAGCCGCCGCGCTGTCTCCGGAAGGTTCTTGCGACGATCTACACTGAAAAACTTATTTAGTTACACAGGTATGATAAGCTGACAAAGATACTCATTTACCAGTAAAATTTTTTGTAGTGTGTGCAAGAACTCGGTTTTGTTGCCTTTGTTCTGAAACGACGAGATTTGATATTTCATTATAGTTGTAGAAGTTTTTAATTTTAGTTGGCGCCCATGTTGGGCGCCAAAATGTTATGTGTAGGAAAAATTTTACGCGAATAAAAATTAATTTTAATAAAAACATATTACCGAGAGCTAGGTACTATTTCTGTGTTTT
Organism: Anoplophora glabripennis; assembly: GCF_000390285.2. Taxonomy (NCBI): domain Eukaryota; kingdom Metazoa; phylum Arthropoda; class Insecta; order Coleoptera; family Cerambycidae; genus Anoplophora; species Anoplophora glabripennis. The sequence continues at coordinate 1,030,112 of NW_019416324.1, read as the reverse complement.
TGTGAATTTGATCTATATTTCATTATAACATAAATTGAATTATGTATTCTATTAATTTAACTGTGTTTTGTGTTCCAATACAATATATTAATTTATTCATTCACTTGTAAATCAATGAACCTGCCCAATATCAGATTATGATTTTACCGATTTTAAACATGTAGAAATCTGATATTAGCAACAACGCATACCTATTAAGCCACGGTTATACGGCGCGTGATTCGGCATACCAGTGGATAAACCGAGAACTTTGTCTTAATTGTTTATTTAACTGTGTTTTTAAAACAACACAATCTTGAAAAAAATTGTATCTTCAGTTCTTCATCTAAATTCATCTGTGAGAAATAAAAACGCAGTAGGCCAAGCCAAGAGATGCAGAATAACGTTACATTAGTTACCGAATAATACGATTATCAAATCAATTTATTTAAAATCGATCAAGAATATGTGGTTTAATCAAGAGACGACATTTCCGAGGCCAAAATTTCTTCCAGTCTACAAACTTTCAACTAAAAATTGAATCCTAAGGGTTCGGTTCGCCCTAGTGCGAATTTATCCAGTTAACTGTGAAACGATGGCGCGTTTTGTGGTGCGACGACGTCGACGTGGTCCGTGCGCGTGACTTTTTATTCCACACTTTAAACGCGGTTAAAATCTTATCTAATCGCGAAACGAGTACATTTTTAGTACATTTGCAACTCCGACTCAAATCAGCATTTGATAACCCCAACACGTGTCTTCGGGAAGTATTTTCGCATTAAAAGCTTCGGGTTTAGGCACATGTATAACGCATTCGTTGCCTTAAGTGGTATTTTATAAGTGAACATGATAATCTCGTTTTTAAAGTAGAAACTATTTTTCTGGTTTATTAGAACAAATGCGGAAGGTGTAGGTGTGTTTCTTCAAACTTCAATGACAGATTCTACTATACAACAAGTTACAAGTTAAAACAAGTACATATTGTGAGTTTGAAGCGTACTAGCACTGGCCAACTGCAGGGTAGTCGGGTGGATGTTCGAACACACTCTACGCTGGGTCCGCAAGGGAGTGGTGTCCGCTTTGAATTTAGGAATGTAGCCCGCTTGAAAAACGCCACTGTTGATGGTGGCTCAGCGATAGGTACCATGCTCTTTTAGTATCGCCTGCTACCGTTCACTGGCAGAAATGGAGGCTAATAATTTTTAATACTCGGCATTTTTCGCTCGTATTTTTGTGTTACCGCTGTTGAATTTTTAAAATATCGGTTTTTCAAGTTGTGTAACTACCTTTTTCTTTCTTTGTCCGATTGGTATTTGTTTTCACTTTCATGGCAAGCTTTGAGCTGCTTATTATAATTTTTAGTTGCCTGATTTTTCGAAGTTTGGCATCACATAAAAAACACTCAATTCAAATTTTAATGGGTGTTGAATAGCCTGGTAATATTATCTTTTTAATAAAAAATGCCTAATACTGACCCTTTTAAAAAATCGTAGCAGGCCACGCTTTTGTCACATCAATAAAATGATTAGTAGAATATAACCTTCCTTCAGGGTACTATTTGTAAAACAATTGGCTTGCGGAAAGTCCACAGCCTTCTCACATTTCGAGAGGTATTAACCTGAAAAACGGGACACACTGTATATTTCTGTTATTGAATAATATTGTTGACTTAATTTGATGAGTTTAGAGAAGAAATTGTTTGAATTTTTTAATTAGCTTAATGCAGTTTCGTCTAGATTTTTTTTCATTCGTCAGTTTCAGTTGCAAAATGAAAGTCTGACAGACCTCCCGGTTTCACAGTAAAAAAATTTGCAATAAATCAAAAAATCACCGAACCTTCCCCCATTAACGACCGACTCGACAAGCGACCATTCACATTGAGATATAAATGACACTCGACACCTACTCCGATTTAGATTAATTTGTCTAATTAGAAGCGTTCGCAATCGATGACGTTTCATTCGGATTCCCCGCCCTCCGACGTCGAATTAAATCTGACATCATCATACCCTTTATTAATAGAGCACAAATTCGAGACCGATCACGTACCAGATGTAAATTAATTAAGACTAATTGGTGAGGAGGCAAATCAGCCGTTGTGGACCTCTAGAAGCGGCTCCGCCAATTACCCTGCAATTCGACAAGATTCGGACCGAATCTCGCTCAAAGCCGTACTAGACGTCGCCCTTCTCCACCCCCCCTTCTTCGATAAATTCCCTCGGATCTTAAGCAGCGTCCTACAAATTCGCCGATCGCTACCGAGAAGCTACTACCAAGTCTCCAAAACATGTACTGTTGTCTTACTTGCAACGTTTAGCGTGTATACAGGGTGAGTATAAATAAATGCGAAAAAATTCTGGGAGTGATTGTTTGTTGAAGATACAACCACTTGAACAAAGTGCCAAAAAAGTTGTTTTTAATTTTTTTGTGAAGTACCAAAATAGTGACAGAAATGAAATTAAGTAGACGTTTTCTTCTATCGAGAACGCACTCAGTAAACAATTTGTTAATTTTCCCCTACGGTTATAAGGGGTAGAAAAAGTCACCCCTAAGACTTGTTGTTTCATACGTAACTTTTTTCTTACTAATATCTTACCATTTAAAAATTCACATCAGATAGCCTGATTCATTCTCAACATAAAAGGCCTCTTGTGATTTTTTCGTAAAATTAACGATTTCTGAGAAAAAATTATTTAAAATGAATTACATGGCACAATGAAAATTGGTATAGAGTAGAAATTTTATAGAACTGTAATTTATCTAGTAAGCGTCTATCACGTTGACATTTTGTAATGGCAACTTAATTGTTCTAATTAATGCAATAATTTTATAAAAGTTTTGAAGAAATAACAAATTTCGTTTATGTGACACATATCCGCGAGTCCGGTTCTGTCGGCTAACGCCAGCCAGATTATAATGCAGCCGGAATTGTCCCTGCTGATCCCGACGGCTTTTGATATTTGATATGACGCAGGCCAGCTTAAACTATATTATCGGGAATTATGGATAATGGTTAGTTATGGATTTTGCCCGGATGTCAGTAGTTAAATTTGTTGATATGACAAGAAATAATGTTACTAATGGTCCCGAAATCAATGGAGATAGCAGGAGGGGAATTTATAAACAATACATGCTGCCGATTATATTAGAACACCAAGCATAACACCACAGATTAGCCAAAGTTCTGTGTAATATGATAGCCACAACGTGGATGAAAACCAGCGAACAAGTAAAAGTAATATTATGGTGTATTTAAATATTAATTGCCTTGATTAGTGTTAGAATAAATTGGAACTAATTAAAATCTATTCAAAATTGTATTGTCTTAATTTTTCATTATCCACACACGCATATGGATGACACAGGTTTGTTATACAGTGCCTTACTTCCAGGAGTGACAATTTTCGTTCGTATTTTTTTTATTCCAAGTTACTCGTAAGACAACTTGTTTATAGTAGACAACTAAAAGCTTTTAAAAGGAAATAGTGGTACGCAAAAAACACTTAGACACGGTCCAGTTCCAGATACCAATTGAATTGCTGCCGATATTGGTGTAGCTCTTGGAACCGCGCATTAGCTATGTGCCCTTGAGACTCGCATTATATTCGTTTTGACTTCGATTAAGATACAAAAGTGTTAAAAATGGCAATTTTTACGTCTTAAGAATGCTAGATCATAATAATCTTATCACAAATGGTCCTGCATAAGAAAATATACTTGCATATGATTTTAGGCAAATGATGTTTGTAGGCGAAACGTTCTTGTTGTCTTTTTGTATAGATAGTTACCTGTTCCTTTAAAAAATACACGTTTTAATCATTGTTAACAGTAATCAGAATTTTCTTGAATAATAATCACCGTATTTTAGTAAAAAAATGTTGATCTAGTTATAATTTTTTTTTGAAACAAGCTTTTAGTGACGTCATTTTATTTTCGTATTCTTCTCAGCAAACCCTTTTATTTGATACCCATATCATGGGGGTCCATAAAAAATAACTGGTCTGCCATCTTTGGGAATCCGCTATGTTGGATTTAGAATGACGTCACTTAGCTAACCATGGATTGTGCTTCAAACTAAACGTGTATGCAACAAGGCAAGTTAATAAAAAGTAAATAAATCATAGCGCGGAAATTCTATTTTCAAAAAACATTTTTTGCAAACAATGTTCCTTTTTAATAACAATTGTCTTACCACATTGATACGATGAAAACTTTTTTGGAACTGCTGACTTGGCCGACAGTACTGCCTCTGTTTATAAATGGCGGTGCATGCTGCATGCCTATTTGGAAATAGCTGAACATGCATAAAGAAGTGCAGCTAACTCACTCGATGTTTCCATACGTTCGTTAATCCAGAAGTTCTCAACAGGTTTTAACAATTTTGATTATTATTAATTTTGAGCGCTGTTCGGCAGTTTTGAGGATTTTGATTATTAAAAATGGTTATTTATGCATTCTACCACCCACCATATAAATCCCCTCCAAGCTTGTAAGCACCCTATTTGTAATTTTTTTTTCGTTCTCTTTGAAATGATATATATTTTTTGCGAGTACGTATGTCATAATTTATTTGCGGTACAATGAGCACAAATTCTGTACAACTTTTTTTTCAATTGAGTTCGCAAGCATCCATTGATTTTTTAAATTCGCTCCCTCCGGATCGACCCTATACGACGGGAAATGAGGTACGTACCCGCGACTCCATTCCCGATACAAAAAAAAAATGTTCAGCCATTCAAATTTAGATGATATCGCCCTGCCAGCTCGCAGATAGCTTCATTGTCAGTTACCCGACACACACACATGGGGTGGTAAATTGTAAATTCCAGTATCCAACCCGCTAGCATTCCTTCGGGGACATCAGCATGTGAGTCCTGAAGGACCAAGACGTGCGGTAACCAATGGTAACTGGAGACAATATACATAGATAACGCACTGCCTCTAAAACCCTTGAAAAGTCGCGAAGTAAAAAGGGGAAAAAACAGTGGCAGGCGTCTCGGTCAGGAGCGTGGCGGAAATTAATTTTAGGTCTGGTTGGTCCTCTCGGCTTTGCTTGAGAGTGCGGAGAATTTAGCGTATTTGTTCGACTTTCTATAAATTAAAAGCAAGTACTGTGCAGACTAATGCTCCCTAAAGATCACTCGTCGGCCGAAACCACCAGACAAATACCTCTTTCGAAATTATTAATTCTCAATAGAATGCAATAGTTGAAACAATCGAAGGATGACGATATTTTTGGTGTCCTAACGGCTGTCAAACGGCCAAATTGGTAAAGAGCAAAAAAATTTCTTGCTTCAAGAGTACCTACAACTTTTGATTTTAAGGTATCGCACGTTTATATACAGGGTGATTAACAACTTATCCAAAAAAATTTAGGAATAGATGCAGCATGTGAAATGGAATCAATATCGTAAAAAAAAAATTTTGTAAAATCCTTATAGTTTCCGAGAAAAAAATATTGAAGTTATAGTACATTCAACCACTACATAGCTGGACAACTGTAGTCTCTAGCGTCATTCGCCACGTGGCCTCAGAGACTCCGAATGCTGAGTTCGGATTTTGCAATCGTCGTTGCGATATTTACCTGTTACAATAGGTTTTTAGTAGTTAGTGTCAAAAATGGTTTGCGTGTACACGGAGTTGATGGATATCGTTTTAATTTATGGTGAAGCATTTGTGTTATGGTGAAACAAGACAACATTTGTGTTAGTTCGTAGAAACTGAGTACAACGGACCCAAATGTGTTTACACATTGGTGGATAAAATTTTGAACAATTGTTGTAACATCGGGTATGTCAAATGATTTTATTATTTAAAAACACAAATTAATTTTATTAATTAATAAAGGCAAAAGCAGTTGAATTTGCCGATATAAAATAGGTGCGATAAAATTCTATTTACATATTTCTTTCCTTGCGAAAGTTTTTGTCCGTTTTTATCACACCGCCATGCCGGTCGCATTGTGCGAGGTCAGGTTTTACAGTGGACCAGTTTCCAGTGCCGTGCAGAAGTGTATTTTTAAATCATTTTCGAACTGCCCTTTTTGATTTTTTCTTTACAAAATTGTATTTGTAAGGGTCCCCTGTACATCCAGAATTTTTTTTTGGGATAAGTTCTGAATCACCCTGTATTTTCCTCTTTCAAGAAAATTATTTATTTAATAGGCAGCATTTAAGATAAATATTTGATACTTACGGTTAAACGAATTCTATTCTTAATTTTATGATCTACATAGATTTTGTAGAAAAATGTTTTGTATTGTATATTATCTCGATTGTTATTTTAATAATATATTTGGATATAAATATTTCTCAGTAATAAAAAATATTTTGTTTCAAACTGACAACACCTAGTACCAACAACTAGGATCGTTCGTAAGTTTAACCAACCAGACATAGGTCGGTTTGGGACTTATTGATAGTCCTCATCATTATGTCGTTAGAACGATCCAGCTGCTTTAGTGTCGTTACTCACAAGGAGATGTGTATACACAGAGCGTAAGTAACTCCATCTATCGTGATATTTTCCACCTACGCCATTTTGTGACCTGCTACAATTTTCTTTCAAGAAAACATAAGTTTGATTATAATATGCTACATTTGTCTTGAATAATTCCTACATTAATACTAAATTTGAAAAATATATATTATGATTTATTGAAATTTAAATGTTTAAATTTGTTTATAGTTTTTTTTATAATTTTGAATTTGCAATTTGTAGTTTACTGATAGTAGAGCAGACTGAACTTCAGTGGGTGGGTTCCTATAGTTTTATTTACTTTTATGATTTGTTTAATCTAATTTAAAATGAAAGATGTTTTTAACTTTTACACTTTCTGTTTGTAATTGTGATGTTATAATTGACAACTTGTATACTTATTGTGAATAAACAATAAGATAAATTTCCCTCTTTTTTTTAACTAATGCTACAATGCTATGGTTTGTTTTTATACTGTTGACATATCAATCTTTGGAAAATGAAAATTTGTTATTTGTCATATGCATATGCGATTAAAATTTTTCGAATTGATGATTCGATTCCAAACTGGGTAGGTACAATATTCTGTCAACATTTAACCGATACAGTAAACCTTTTACAGTGGCTCAGGTTTAATTCTATACATAAATACTAATCATAGGTTTGCTATATTTTAATTTTATACCAGATCTATTGCATGTTACTTCTTTATGTATTCTGACTCTTCCTCTTCCTTGTGACGTCACAGCACTCGGGCTTTGTTTTCCCTGCGGCAGCGCTAATAACGGACTTCACGAATGTCCCGACAATACCCCCGAAATCTCATAAAGCAGAAGGAGGGAAAATATTGCTACCGTTTCGAAATTAGCTGTATCTGTAGTTCGCCGGGCTACCGTATCTGGCCGACGCGACGGAAAAGTCTACCACGGCCACAGGTTTTAATTGTTTTCCGTGATTATTTTTTCAGGCCCGCTTGTTGGCTTTGGCGGTTGTTGACTCGCGCCTCTGTTTGCGGAGCTGGCATTAATAAAGGACGCCTTTTAATTTTTCCGTTTTCTGTCGGCTGGAAACTTGAAATTGGTTTGGCATAATAAATATCATCCGCTTTATTAGTGAGCGGCGTTTTACGCCCGAAATGGGATATTAAGTTATTTAGAATTTTAATAAAGTTTTTTGTCTTTCGCGACGGGCGCAAATTTGTTACGAGACGCGAGGGAGAGAAACAAAGTGACAAGATTTGGTCATGCCACAAAATGAAAATATATCAGCACGCCCCAAAGCCCCTAACGTTATACATAAATCCGATTTTTCTCCTGATTTCGCATAAATTGAAGTTAACGATTAAATCATCGTTGCTTAAGGAGGTTTAACGGGTACGAAGGTACGTCTAAAGTCTAACGAAAATTTCTGTAGACTCGCTAGTGACTAAAGTAGTAAGCCTTTAGATTTGGCAACGTTGCACTTGGCTGGCGCGCTCGGCTCGGCGTTCGCTCGCTCCCGTTCGATCATTCTGTTTATTTGGACATCTGCGATTTTCAAATAATACGCTACGTCGAGACCGCGGCGTTGCCGCTATCACGCATATGGAGGATAAGTTAGTCGACGAAATGTAACAGTTTGAAGGAGAATTATTATTAATTATGTATCTTACAAATACCTAATCGATTTCTACAAGCTGTCATACGGTTCCTTAGGTATCGGTATCCTATTTGGAAGTGGAAAGACCAAAAAAATCTACATTCTCAAGACTCCGTACTAAATCCTGAAAAATTATTTTATTAATATCAGGGCTCTTAGGTATCCAAACTAGTCATAATTTTTTTTGAGGATTTTCATCATATTAATAAGCTTATATTAATTTTTTTATGAATATTTGTCCGTCAATTCCAAATCAGATAGACCTCCTTAATTTTGAAAAAATCATGACATTATTTTATACAGGGTGTATTTAAATGGAGGGGCACAAATGATACCAGAAACTCCTTGGGTCGATTTAACCTAACATACCTATATCTCAAATCGCATAATAAAAAAGATACAGGGCGTCAAAGTGAAACATAAAAAATGTTTTTTCCTTAATAATTTCTATAATTTTAGTCAGAAATGTTTCAAATTTTCAACAGATAGTTTTTTTTATGATCGCAAAAATAATATAATAATGATTTTTGAGTGTCGAGTACGAGGCGCCTTCTGCAGGCAACGTTATGCATTGATATGTAGCAACTTTTTTGCCAACACCTGTATACAGCTTCTAGTAATAAAATATGAAATATTGGACTCTTTTTTACAAAAAAGGTATACTTATTGAAATGGCTAAAGCCAAGCGTTAAGGAGATATTTTTAATTTCATAAATTAGTGTTACGAGTACCAAGGTTCGAGTTGTTTAAATAAATTAAAAAATCGAGTAGGTAAGTGTCATTTGATAATACTCGTAAATTGCAATTTGAAAGTATTAGTTTAAAGTGTTAATTGATTTTAGTCACTGTTTACCTGCGTCCTTGATATTAAATAGTTTTGGAATTGAATAAAATAACAAATTATGTACACTAATGACGAGTATGTCGATATGTTGCAAGTATTGTGCTTCTGCTGTACGACTTCATCATGCCAGATATCCCAATAGTCGTATTCTGCTAGGAAAACTTTTGTGGCGATAGAAAGAAGACTTCGAGGAAACGGACACATTCAACCTCGTACTGAAGGTACTGCCAGAAGACGTCTTATTCGTGATGTAGAACTTGAAGAAGTTGTGCTTGGCAATTTACAAGATCAGAATTCTGAAACTAGTACCAGAAAATTGGCTACACAGTATAACGTTTCACAAACTACGATTTGGAAAATTAGGAATGATAACCTTTTATACCCCTACCATCTACAACCTGTGCAGGAATTGACTGCTGTGGATTTACCTAACAGGATAGATTTTTGTCAATGGTATACGAACAATTCAAGGGAAAAACAGAAATAATTTACCCAGTATTTTGTTTGGTGATGAAGCGTCGTTTCAAGGAGATGGTTTAGTGAACCATCACAATAATCACTCATGGTCTACGAAAATCCTCGCCAAGTTTGTACATCCAAATTTCAACATAATTTTAGTTTCAATGTATGGAGAGGAATCGTAGGAGATTATCTGTGTGCATTTTTGTTTGCTTCGCCATAAATTATGAGCATACCATAATATTCGCGATTGCTAAATAAATGTACTCTCGAAAAACAGCACATGAATCACTACAACAATCTATTACAAACTGACTTTTTGCTCCTTTTTCACCCCTTTAAATTTTGACATAAGTTCAATAACACCGTGTATACCTAAACCTTCCCTGTAGTTTCTAGATACTGAAGAAACTGTATCTTGTGACTTCTATCGTTTAGAGGATATCAGTTGGGCCAGAATTAAAACGGCAAATCTGCTCCATCCACTAAGCCGCGTCGATAAGTTCCATTGCCGGAAATAGACTCGTGACGCGACACACTCTGCCGGCGAAAATAGAAATCTCCATTTGGCTAATTGCACGGTCGAAACATAAATCCAATATCGGGATGAAATACACCATTAAACTCATTTCGGATCTGCTCTATCATCATCGTAAACCAACTGCCACAATGTAACTATCGGGCCGTCCTGTTCCTATAAATGAGCTTTCTGTTTAACGTTGAACACACAGCCCACCGCAATATGCGCGCTGGAAAGTGTGAACTACTTTGTATGTGCCAGACAGCGCGCCATGCGAATGGATGCAATTATGATTGTTATGTGATTTCAGTTGTATTAGCAGATATTAACGGTAACCAAGAACGTTTTAAGCGTACCACAACACTATTTCCAAGTGATATGAAAGTGGATCAGTGGCGGCCCGTCGTATGAAGCAACTGAGGCCGGTGGTTAATGTACGCATCGCATAGTACGCCTGTAGTGTCTGATGTCAGTGTGAGGGATACTACAGAGGATTTAAGGTTAAGAACAAGGCAGGTATTAATTTAAAGTATATAAAAAATAACTTCCTTACAACAAAACAAAGTAAGACTAAATTTAACCTAATTTAATAGATACTTATTATATTATCAAATACCTACATAGGTAGCTAATAATGAAACTATCTCACAATATTGTTTTATTTCTTGAAACACCTTTTCAACACATAATGACGTAAACTACTGTTCTAAACAAATTAAAATCACTTATCAAAGAATTTCTGAATTAAGAAACGAAAAAAATTTAAAAATATTTTTAATTATGCGAAAAATATTACTGGACTACCAAGTAAACGAGTCAAAAGTTGGGACGAATTAGAAATATTTTCGAAATATATTTCCCCTTAATTAAGTGCCTATTCGATTAAGGAATTTGCATGATTTAAATTTTTTTGCTTTAATAGATTCCTCAAAATTTCCCGAATATGCAAACAAATTTCCCGAAAAATCGTTTGAATGTTTATTACAAATGTATCCAAACGTTTTTGAAATAGATAGGTTGAAAAGCGAACTTAATATTTTGTATAGAGACGAACAATTTCGTAATTTAGAAGTTCATAAAACAATAGAAATTTTATACAAGGAATTTAAAATTATATTTTCGGAAACATACAAATTGTTTTTTCCAGTTTTAACAGTTCCTGCAACAAGTGTCTCGGTAGAAAGAAACTTTTGGTGCCTTAAGTAGATGCCGCTCCACTGCAACAACAACAATCTTCTGAAAAAAATAAAGAAACACAAAATAAAATAAATACAAACAAAATAAAATACAAAACAAAATAAGATAAAAACACAAAACAATATAAAATAAAAAAATAAACAAAAAAAAAATAAAATAAGTCAAACCGAAACCCTGAGGCGAGTTTACATACAACAGTTTAACTATATAAAAATAATATTAATCCGAAACAATCCGCACACGATAATTGAAGTCAAGCTACTATAGGGGTGGGGGCATAAAAATGATAGGTAAACAAAACACAACGCACACACGCGACTAGTTGGAAAGCGACAGGTTTCGTCTTGTTCTCTAAAAACAAACAATTTTCATCTGTCAAAATCAAAGTCTTCCTTACATTTTTAACTACTACCTAATATACGTATTTTTGACTAACGAACAGATGATAATGGTGTATAAATTAATTAAAAAATTTAATCAAAAGACAAATGCAAAGTCATTAGTACCTAAGATGGTCATAAGAAGTTTTTTTTATATTGTTGCACCCATTTTATATTTATGCACTTTTTGGTAGTAATACTAGGCATAATAAGCTACATTATTTTTTCTGTGAATGTACCTCTGCGTGAACTAAGATTAAAATCTTGAAAAAAATATATATTTTTTGAATAGTAAAGAAGATAGAAAAATTCTATAAAAAGCAATTTTGAAAAATACCCTCTCTAGCGTCTATTTGATGAATTATCGCCAGAACGAAGCGAAATGCGAGGCTGAATTTGTGTCAATGGTAGACATATCTTGTTACCACACAGTTCAAAAAAGTACACCCGCCATATTGGATCAGCCATCTTGAATTTTTACAATGTGAATTCATATTCGTAATCAGCGACCCATAAAACCCCTTTATACAAAATGGTCAAAATCCGCTCAGAATTTGAAAATAGCGATTCCTGCTCGGTTTTTTGAGGTTAGAAAAAAAACCACACGTTCTAGCTCAATTCTGACAGTGGATCGATTTGAATTCAGCAGAGTCTTTTACATAAAAATGTACTATTTGATGTGGAAATAAATTTTTTTCCAAATTTTCCCAGTAAATTTTCATCAATTTTCACTATTTTTCACAAAGTTTTTTGAGATTAGGAAAAAAATGTGACGTGATAGGCCAATTCTGACCCCAGATTCGTGTTCAGGAGGCCAAATTACTATGAAAAATATATCTCGCATAAAAAGTATACCGAACTTTTTTTTTCTGTGTGGCTGTGTTATTAGGTAAATATATCACTTTGTTTTTTTTCTGTTGCTTAATTTTATTGTAAATAAAATTTTTAAAGTTCTGATATTATCATTAATAATATAATTTCTTAATTTACGGTTATAGTAGGGCTATTGGCGAAGATCTCCATAATAAAAAATGACGTACAAAATCCCAGTACCCATGCCTTGGAAATTTAAAAGAACCTGATTTTATCCATCTGTTCCGTTTCTCTGTGATACCTCACAAAAAAAATGTACTTCGTGGCACATTTAGCGATTGCGTTCCCAAAATGAAGCCAAAACCCCCTAAATTAACCCAGTTGGGACTTATCACGTATTAGTTGTTGGTCCATTTGTAATAACGCTGTAATAATCGACGTCACCACCGACGCTTAGCATGTCCGATACGAATCCCAAGCTGGCGGTTGACTGCCGGTTTGCCCCAGGAGCGTACTCCGCGGCAGGTGGACACAATTCAAAGGTCAATCCTATTACAATACCACCGGTCGCAGCACCACATACAATTTGCATTTCGCTGGTGATTCCGCTTTTATGGCACAGGTTAATCGGACCGAGAATTCAAAATGTCGCCAGTTCATTCTCATCTCGAGGTGTTTCTTATTTAATCGCATGAGGCACGGACCTGTTTTAAAATAACTCTTATCAGCGGCATGCACAATGAATCGCTTCATAATGGCAACAGCACTTAAGCTCCAAAACAGAGCACTTTTCAATATAATGTATATGAAATGAAAAAATTTGCATTGTCTGGATTTAAAAATAATATATGTGGTCCCGCCCCTTCATTAGCTTAAGGGAAAACGAAAGAAATGTATTCAAATGGCTGGAGAACATCACATAATTAATTGCGGCCGATTTAAGAATTGCCCGGATTGCCACTTCCCTTGAAAGAAAATAAATTTGCCTAAATGTTTAATGCAAATTTAATGTTAGTATGGTAATTTTATCGAAAACATTTTTTAAAAATACGCTTCACTGGGAAACGGTGACCTTTTTATTATTAAAATCCGAGCTGAGCGCTTTATAATAGCAACACCTTTTATTTCGTGCAATTATTACTGAGGTTAGATTGAAAACTTTGATGTAAACCATAAGAAACAAATTAGTTTCTCGCGCAACATGGAAGCACTACATCTGCTACTACTTGCACTTTGACTAACAAAGTTAACTCTATGTAGATGATAAACACTAAAGTTTTAGTTAGACGAACTATTATCTGTACAGAATAAGATCTTACTCGTTATGTTTTTGTATTTGGTCATTAATTTGCTCTTCGAACACCAGTATTATATTCTATATTCTTCATTAATCCTCAAGTTTCCTTTGATTCTGGTCTTCGATGGCATATGGTAGAATAGAAGAAAATTTGTTGGAATAATTAAATAGATTGATGTCCACTGACATTTGACTATTTTAGTGGTTTAAGGCTTTCTTCACATCAGTACAAATAGTCCAGGCGCTAGACTAATAGTTGGCGTTTGTTTGAAGTCACTTCAAATACAAACGCCAGGACTAAAATGGTAGTTAGGACATCGTCAACCTATCACCATAAACTTTAATTAAATCTTTCTCAGTCTTTGACTATTGGTCCCATTTTTGTGATCAGTACAAAGGATAGGAGATTAACATTTTCATTTCTTATTTATTTTGTAATGATATTATTTATTTCTCAAATACTGTCTAATTACTTGAAAAAAAACAGTAATATGCCTTTTGACAATCGTTGGAAATCGCATCTGATTATGTTCTATCTTCAAACAAACTACAACCATTTTCAGTAACAATTTTCAAACCGTTTGCAAACAGAAGGTATCTAGAATGACGCGTTTCGTTTGGCAGATCATTAATAAAATAAAAAAAACAGTAGCGGCCCCAAGTTGGACCCTTGTGGAAGACTGGAAACGTCTGTTATATGCTCGAAACCTTTTGATAATCGTAACTAATAAATAAACAATGCGAACTGTATGGATGAGAAAATAGTAATAATCCCGTATGCGCGAAACGCTTAATTTCGAATACATGCGACTAACGTACGGAACATTAGCCACCAGCTATCATTAGTTGTTAATCACCGCCAGCTTACAGGACAAACGGTTCATTAGTTTTACCCCGCAGCGAAATAATTAGTGAAACTTGCCTTACATAATGGACGTTTAAGATATAGTTCAGTTACGAGTTGGCAAAATTACCTCTGCCGGTTTATGGAAGTTATGTACTTAATGAAATAATTTATGGAAAGGAGATAGAACCCGTAGCGTTTAGCTTGAATGTTTGGATTTAGGTAGGAAATAATGAGAATTATTGCCCGGAGAGGAATGATACAGTCTGCCGTATACAATGGAGCTGGATCGGGGGTTACTCCTCGATGCTAGGATCTTAGTAAACTGTGTTTGCTCAGGCCTCGGGCTTACGGTATGCCCCACTTAATAATAAGCCTACCCCATTGTCATGTTAAACTAGATGGCGCCGATGAAATTCGCTGTTTGTGATACAACTTGTGATTGATTATTCGGCCATCGATTTGGGGATTACGAATTGTCATGCCGCCTAGGGTTAATCTGATGGTAATGGTCTTGTTCTTGCGCTAATATACTAAGAGCTACAATATTACACGGGGCCGTAGTCTCGGATTCCATTAATTATAAATTACTGGATATTTTTTAAATACATGGCAGGTAGGATATCGACAAAATGACTTAAATGTGATAGAGGCTGTTTTAAATTTACTCGAGGAGCAGCCTACTATTTCCACAAGAACAATTTCAAGGCGATTGAGGATATCACAAACCAAAGTTTGGCGGATATTGCGTGAGAATTCACTCAACCCGTTCCATTTTCAAAAAGCTCAGGCTTTAGAACCAGCTGATTTCTCCAATCGTCTTGAATTTTGCAATTGGTTCCTAAATCGGAGTGCAGCAGAACCTATAACTTTATTAACAAAGTGCTCTGGACGGATGAATGCTGTTTTACTCTTGCTGGCATTTTAAACCGGTAAAAACATATTACTTTCTCAAAAACAATAAGTATCTACTTAGTTTACACAAAAGTTTACATTTACGCGAAAGTTTACATTTATTATGTAAACTTTGGTTATACGCAACTGCATATTGAATAATAAATTGAACATAATAAATTATAAAACGTGAAAACGTTAATAATATTAAAAATGATAAATTGTAATAACCATACATACGAAACCAATCATCCCTATTCATTTGTTGTTTTAGCATCAACATTAATGAATAAATAACAATTGTTATCACAATATTTAAGGTAAAATATCTATTTATCATGTATCGAGACGAAAATGTTTGTTTGGTCTTCCGAGTTCTAGTCATATAGTGCACGTGCAAGTCAAAAGTGGGTTAGAAGGTTAGTGACCTGGATAAGTTAGCCTAGGTCGAAAACACGTACCGAGTTATTTATTGTGACAGAATTTGTCTCCGTCCGATTGTTATTTTATCGCCCTGTATTAGAAAGAATATAAGAAACTCCTGTTTTCTATTAAAAGCAAAGGAAATCAGCTTCTCAATACATCTATTTCTCTTAAGTTTATGCTGCTACCGAAGGCAATATTACGCATAAAATGTATCTACGTTTTTTTCCAAAGTAGAACGGATGGATGCTTTTGATAGCACAGCTCCATTCCTCCAATCCTATCAGTTAATAGTGCATATAAAATATCTCTGAAATGCATCTATCTATCTATAAGAATACCGTATTGAGATTAACATCAACGTATTCGTATTGCTCGGGAGCATACCGGGCATTCCCCTGCTTTGTTTTATCATGCATAATATTACAGGCGAATGTATCTATACTGGCTGACCAGGTCTCGTTCCGCATATCAGATGCACCAACAATGGCCATTTTTAAATTAAGTCGAATAAAATCTTGCCCGGGTACAACGGTCGGTCGATAATGCTCAGTTCCAGGCATTCGACGTGAATTAATAGCTAGTAAATAATAATTACAGACATATCCCTACAGCTATCGTTGGGAATGGGTCTGTTGGAGATAACTCAAGAACTACCGGCATGTCTGCAGGTTTTATGACACGCCGGTGAGATGTCAGGAATGTGTGGATTGGTATTTGAGTAGGCAGATATGATACGAGTCAGCGGAAGGTTATAGCAACAAATATGTTCGTCGTACAGTGTCACCAACTTGAAAATTTTTTAACGTTAGACTTGTTAAAGGAAAATATGAATATGTGCAAATATTCAGAGAGTAACAAATATTCGGTTGCAGCTGCTGGGCGCTGGAGTAGTTCGATCGGGGCGATTTTGGCGTTGTGTAAATTGACGAACCTCTACATTTACAATAAAAAGCACAATTTGAACAATTGTTAAATGTAATATCTAAAACGTAATGTTATTAGAATAGACTTATTAGAATCGAAATCGACATCATGCAATTTTTTTCAGAATTGTACTTTGTTTCCATTACCTCTTAGCTGCTCAGGAAGAGTCGCCGAACATCGAGTTTACGATTCCTTCGTTTTATTTTTAGTTACATAAAAGCCCGCATGGTGTCGTAAAATAAGCCTTCATAGATTTTGCGTGTTCCTTATAGCTGCCGCTAATTGGTTTTATTGTCGATTTAACAATGACAACAGAACGTATACCGCGGTAAAAACATGTTTAACACACTACTCAATGCCTTCATGACAATCTGATGTGCAATAAAATAGCATTACCAATGTTATTTCAGTTTACCGTTAGTTAGTGAAGTTTATGAGCAACTTACATTCATTGGTAGAGCTGGCAGATGAATATTTCTATGGTAATAAAATTATATTCAAAACTTAAATATACGACCTTTTTATTATGAGAAATTAACAGAAATAATATACACTGTAAATTCCAAATAAAGAAAATTGGCCAAGGTCTCTGAACAACCGTGCTGTCTTCTATTTTTTATATAAAATGTGTGAATGTTTTGAATTGTTCTCCTAAGACAAAGTTTTACTTTTTGAAACTGAAATATTCCGATGCAGATACATTTCCTTGTTATTATTGGTTCGGCAACATAAGAATTCTGATATATCTTTGATGTTAACCTGAAATGTATATTTCTGTTCATATGTCATAAGTCTTCCGCTTATTCAATTTTTATTTCACTCTTGATGATACTGGTGAAGAACTAGCTCGGTTTTTCATTAGCAGATTAAACCACGGATGTTTCGTTTATGGAGATTTTGGAACAGAGTCGACGTCTGATCACAACCACTGGTGGCTCCGCTAATGCTCTAGGTGTCTCTTCGCTGTTGTTCCTTGCTTTCGGTCTCTTTAGATTTTGACGTCAAATATGGTAAGGTTTCTGGCTTCATCACGTTGTCCATAAGTCGTGGTCGATTTTTGTGGACTTCTGTTAGAAAATTCGGTATATTAGCGGTTTTTTTAACGTCATTTTGCCAACAGCATCGGGCTTTCTGAATATTGTCTGCCTTGACATTGTGAGTCATTATTTATTGTTTATGCTGAACTAATTAACTATTCCAGGAATTTTAATGGACTCGCAAAACGTGGAAAAATACTGATCGGCCTCCGTATAACCTCTAATTAATAATGTAATCTCAAATACCTCGATGTAGCTGGCGCCTTCCTTCCAGTCTGGTGAACCCCCGTATGGCATCAGACATGATATCGGTTAGTAAACAAACAGACTAATTGGATATGGGAAGACCGGATTGCTGTACAAGCTCACTTTGAATCCCAGATCACCCTGTTTATGTTCGTGATTTGCCCCAGCCATGTATTCCCTGTTACCTTCGGCGAATCGTATTTGTATAAAACTGATTCCCCTTTTTATTAGTACGAAATTCAAAAAATAAATATTTGCTTAGCAACCGGTCGGAATGATCAAATATATGTTGTGTGGGACTACTCGAACTCATGCGATCTGAAATAGTGTTTGGTGCGGTGCTACTCGGTTCTTGAGTTGCGGTAAAATGATAAAAAATAATGATATATTAACGAATATGCATTTTTTTTATGACCGTCTTCTTTATGTTGTACATCGCAAACGAAAATCACCTTTTCATAAAATTATAGGCAAAGCTCTTTTCCGTTTAAGGAAAACTGGTTCTTTTCATATAAACCTGATGCATACTGAAAGAAAAAATACAGGGTGGTTCACAACTTATCCAAAAAAATTTGGGAATAGATGCGTCATGGAAAATGGAGGCAAAAACGTAAAAATTTTTTGTAAAATCTTTATAATTTCCGAGATAAAAATCTCTTTCCACGTGGTCTCAAGCGATCCCGAATACTGAAATCCGATTTTAGTATTAACGTTTTCGCGATAGTGTTTACATTAGTTTTTCAGGTGTCAAAAATGGCTTATGTGTATAGCAACTCGGAAACAACATTTGTGTTAGTTTGTAGAAACTGAGTAAGACGGGCCCAAGTGTGTTTACACATCGGTGGACAAAATTTTGGACAGTTGCTATCAAATTATTTTATTAATTAATACCACAACCACTGTATATTCAATCTTTTGTATTGCGTCATACACAGATTATTTGTAACCAAGCAGGATCGTTTGTGGGATCGACCAGCTTCTTCTGCTTTAAAAAAATATGGGGGAATATACATGTTTCGAATTTTTATAGTCCAGATCAAAAGAAAGGGCGGGAATCGATTGAAACAGCCACGGAATGCGAGTCAGACAAATGACGGCGTCCCAGCAGTCACTTGACAGCCCGGATAGAGTTTTCGTGGGACCGGGTCCCTGTACCTTATAAATATAGAAATATTGGGGAAATATCGGCGGCGGGCAACCATGTGACTGGGAATAAATATCAATCGGGCGCTCGTTTGATGCATTATTCCTCGTCCCGGCTAAAATTCAAGCCTTTACTTCTGATGGAGCGGCCCAGTGTTTTGGGTTTATTTCTTTTATTTGTTTTTTATGGAGCGTAAACATACAATCTTCTTTGTTTTTACCCCGGCGTTCCTATATTATTTCATAATTTATGGCTGATATTCTCCCCAGTCCGTGTTTCTCTTTTTTATGGACGTGCTTAAAAACGCAGAAACTCCTTAGGGTAAATAAATACACGTACAACCAAACGGGAAACTTATCTGAATTTACCCGTCAGGAGTACGTAATAACTTGAATAATGGAGTTGTACAGCGATTTTTTAGTGCTGGGCTTTCGTATCCCTGAAAAAAAAAGAAACAACCCGTGTTTTTGCCATTCGTTGTAAATCAGCAAGAGTCTTGGCAAGGGGGGTAAATATAACATTTCAAGAAATACAGTAATTTTAAATATGCAGGTAGGTACCATGCTACTCTTTGAAAAGCAATAAGATATACGTACTATAAACTGAATAATTAATTGAAATTAATACTAAAAACTCTTGTTCAATTATAAAGCACAGTGAAAACTATTTATTCCCTGCGAATTAAAAACGTATTATAAGCTAGGTTAATGACCGATTCTTACGGTAGGTCTAGATTCACTCTCGATAAACCTTTGTAGGTCAGCGGTCAGGATCAATCCGGAAAGGGGTTTCAATAATGATTTGAAAACATGCATTTTAATTTTTTTTTACCGCAAATTCTACTCATTTTTCCATATATTCCCTTAAAATTAATGACATTACGACTGAATCACCCTGTATATTCACTGTAGAGTATTTATCAATTATGTAATTAATATTTGAGATTGTCATGAAATGAAAACAGTATACGCTATATGAGTCTAACTCAATTTCCGTATTTACTTTACCTATGCTTTGTGTGTCCTATACATTGTTTCTGTGTTTACTTTTATAGAGAGAAACTCACGGATTTCATATTTTCCGGGATGTAAACAAAATACAATCTTTGTTGAAAGAATACGACTGAAGTATGAATATAATGTTCTTGAAATCTGGCAATATTACTTAGATGTATGTTGACAACCATATAAAACATGCACTGTGACAAAAAAAATGTATCAAATTATGTACAGGGTCGGAAAGTCCCCATGGTTCATCGGTCGTTGCGTGAGAGCGATAAAGTAAGTCATAGAAATCCGTGCGATGGAGAAAGATGGCTATAATGAAGGCGTCTAATAGTCACCGCCCATTTCGCCCTTCCACAAGTAAGATCCCTTCTTATTTTGGAATTTTCGTTATTTGAAATGTCTATTTTGACCGGGCTATTCATAATTACTAAAATTCGAGTTTAAATTTAAGCACAACACCATCTTCGTACTACAAAATCCATACATTTTATTTTATTTATTTAAAAACAGGAAAACAATTGTCTTGAAATTTACTAAATGTTTCACAATAATAGTTTACATTTTTGTTATTCCAGGACAAGTCTGCCGCGTGCACCCGTGGTGTGCATCAGCTGTGTAGCATTAAGTTACGCGCTGTTGTCACATTGTGATGAAACACCCCAATATTAATACTCGCTGTATTTTGAAAACTGTTAATCTTACGTCCTTGTAATATACAACTTTTTTGTTGATGCTGAAGTAATGGCAGTGAAACTTCTTACACCCTGTATATTAATTTGTTTTCTATTTTGCACAATGGTATTAAATAATACAAATATTACCACTTACTGTGTATACCTATTTAGACTGATTGTGCTTATACTAGTTTTTCAAGTTAATTTAGTAACAAATAAACAAGCGCCAAATAAAACGCTTCCTGCGGCTAATGGCCATTAGACAATGTCGCTTCGCTTAAGTTCTCGGCTAGGGATGTGTATATCACCTTCTAAGGATTCGATAATAATTTATGAAAGCAGAATAAAACATCGAAGGAAACAAGGCAATTTACGATTCACCTTGGATTATTGACAAAATAAAACGGGGCCGCTTTAAATAATGGAAAAGCATTAAAGTTAATTTCCGCTCCGTTCTTCGCCTAGACACCGAAACACGCTCTCGACTATCCGCCGTATCCGTATGTTTGTCTGGCGGAGAAATGTAAATTAAGTATTACGGACGTAAACATTTATTACGCTTTGTTCGCACACAAAAACATGTTGTTTTAATAAATTATTGGAATTTAGTTTGTTTTATCTGGGAATAAATTAATGAAGGGTGAAATTGTAATTCCCTGATTATTAGCGCACTATTGTGCCGCGCACAATGGGCCGTTATTGTTTTTATAAACTACCGGGTGGGTTTAATTGGCACCGAACGCGTGGGGTATTAATTACGGGGAGCAGATCTGAATATTCAGAGGTTTTGTACCATCATTAGTTGTTAGAATCGGGATCATTTTTTCTTTTTATTCATTAGTAATTTCGGGAGTTCCCCAAGGGTCGCACTTGAGCCCTTTATTGTTATATACGTATATATAACAGGCTGTTTCATAATGATGTTCAAATATTTTAAGGATATGTTTAGAAAGTAATTTTACGGGGGGTTCTTCCAATATATTTCCCAGAGGAAATAAAAATTAGCACCCCTTGGTTTAATTCTCCCACAACTTTTTTCTACGTTAGCCAATTCCAACAAGAAAAATAGCTTTCATTACTACATTTCATTTAGAAACGTTTTTACCATTCCCATTTTTTCGTATACTTAATGGTTTACGAGCAAAAAAATAAATATAATTAGTAAAACAGTTACCAAAAACGATCGACATTTTTGACATGCTATTTGCAAAAATTTTTTTTTATCAATAGGAAAAGCTAAGCAAACATGAACTAAAAATTTAATAAAAAAAATAAAAGCTAATTTTTTCAGCCATTTTGAGATTTGAATATTTTGCACATCATTATGAAACACCATGTATATTAATTGTACAGGCTGTTTTGAAAAAACATTAGCATAAATTGAGGGCCTGATAGAATTTCAAAAAATATTACAATTTGTTTCTATGAACCATGGGCGTATCTTTTTCCGTTTCGAAGATACAGAGCGTTGAAAATAATTTTTTAGAATCTAGTTTCGGTCCTATCTTCCACAAAATTCGACCGAATGAACTGAAATTTTGTTATGTGGGGTTTCTGGGGATGCTGAATGCTCTGGAGTTATTAATTCTTGACTATATCATACAGGGCCTTCAGTGCAGTACTCTGCGGGGACATTTTAGGTCAGACTCTTTTGAGGTTAATCTTTTTACCACTTTTGTAACTTGTTATTACGGCAAATTTTATTCTAAACAAAAAAGGTGCTCTTGTATGAAGTGCTAAAATTTGACCGTTTTCGAGAAAAACCAGGCATTGTCCGCCAAAGTCAAGCAGCTAATATCCCAAATTGTTGTTTTTTATTTCAAGTATGCTTGTGTCAAATGTGTCAAATTAACGTGTTATGTGCATTATCAGAACAAGTATTTATTTTATTTAATTCGTGTAATAAGAAATTTCTATTTGCTACGGTTTTTTTAAAGAAATTTGGTAAAACGGGCAAATAGGTACTTATTTTTTTAAACTAGAAAAAAAAATGTAATTTCTTTTAATTAGCAAGAATTTTTAGATATTATATACCACAATTTACGTTGTATACATTCGTGAATGGTATATATAATTATACGATATTAACAATAACCATAAATGTATTTTCTGACACATACAGGTGATCGGCTAATAGTTAAACTAGGAATAATTGATTACTTGTACCAAACCCACTAAAAACCACATAGTTATTAATTAAGTTAACGAGTATAATTTATGTTTACTCTGACATATTCAATCAGCTGATAATCTGCTGCAAACATATATCTTTCAAGCGAGTAAGCTATAATATTACTACATAAGTTTTGAATATGAACAAATAAATAATTTCTAAGAAATATTAGCAACTCTTTAACTCAGTGTCAAGAAAATGGTGTTTAGTAGTACATTTCTATTATAAATAAAATAAAATCAGCTGAAAAAAAAATTTTTAGAGGTCGTTCAACATTTTAAAAAATTTCCAGAATCGTCAAATTAATATTGATTTTTTTTTAAATTTTTTCTCGTTATTTTATCATTTTCTAGGTTGAAAAAAGTCTCGATTCTGAAAATTTCAAATCGGTATTTTAATTTCTAAAACCTCTAAAAATAAATATCAACGAACTATTTTTTTCTCATTGAATTTGATGAACAAAAGAATAGAAATAAATCACGAGACACTTAAATTTTGAAAAATTAATAAATTATAAATATTTGATACTCACAGTGCGGTAGTAAATTTTGCCTAGAGAAATTTTTTAAGTGTCACGTGATTTATTTCTATTCTTTTGTTCATCAAATTCAATAAAAAAAAATATTAGTTCGTTGATACTTATTTTTAGAGGTCGCCCGAAAACATTTTAGGTACACTACTTTGAAAGTTAAAATAATTATGAGTAACCTTTAGAAATTAAAATGTCGATTTAAAATTTTCAGAATCGAGATTTTTTTCAACCTTGAAAATGATAAAATAACGAGAAAAAAAATTTTAAAACAAAATCAATTTTTGACGATTTTGCAAATCTTTAAAAATCTTGAACGACCTCTAAAAAAATTTTTTTTGAGCTGATTTTTTGAGGGGGCTCTTAATATATGATAAACTAACATATTTTCACAAGAGACACGAAAAAAAAATATTGGTTTTTTTGGGCCACCCTAATGTATACACTTAACAAATTTTGAACTGCACTTGTGATGAAAACATACGTGGTCTGTTCAGAAAATAACGGAACTTTATTATTAATTTTATACATTATTGATAATAATGAATATATGTACAAAATAAAATGCTTACTTATGATCAAAAAGGATATATGTGAGGTGAAACTTAAAAAATCCTTAATTTAGTTTAATTGTGAACATATTCTTGTCAAGGTATTAAACAAACATTGTTAAGTAAATATATCATGTTAATAAACACACATTTCCGTACCTAATACGTGTATAGAAACCACCATTTATCTGAATTATACGGGATTAAAGTTCGTCCCGTGACCCAACAATTTTTTTAAATCTTCCGCATTTCGGCTTGAGTTCTGATGATTTGAATATTTATGAAGCGGATTTGTACCCACGGATATTAATTTTAATATTAAACAAAATGGTTTTCTGTCAGGGACCCAAATCCGTTCTAAATTATAATATAGAGCTGGAATTATGTTTCCAATACGACATGGGACGGGGTTTTTTTATTTTTTACTGTCACACAACTGGTTGATAACGACAAAAATATATTTGTCGTAGGACCTGCAAAGAGGTATTCGAAAAATAGTATATTTCTACAGTAACAACAAAAAGTACAAGGCAGTTGCGACAAATGTCGGTTAATGCACTTCATTATTGAGACTATTCCATGAAAATTCATTCCAATTTCCTGGGAACGTTCCTCATTCAATACCTTTACCGACTGGTCTATTGCTTCATCGAGGAGGATTTAATACCCGACTGCTAGTTTGAAGTTGCAGCGCTCAGTTTCGAGTATGCAAATGTCAAAGACGTGCAATTAATATCGTATCGATGAGTCCCATGTCAATAAAATAAAACTGTTAGGAATTAAGCCGTTATTAGCATGCACTTACGACGATGCTTCGAGTCATCTTACTCCGTGATGAGTTTAGAAAAGCACAAGACTTGGGTACAGGGTGATTAATGGAAAGGGTTGTTTGGAAATTGTTTTTGTTTAGTTTAGTTTTTAGTATTATTATTTTAGCAAGGTATTTTTGAAAATTTCCGCCGTGTTGGTAAAACTTTTATTTACATTTTTTTCTAGAAGCTGTCGAGAACTGTGTTTACCAATGAAACACTTTACGAATATTTTATCATAATTTCACAGATTCTGAATTTCTCGAAATTTACGCATCTCTCTAAAATTTCAAAACTCTGGTAAAATTTGTCCAAATATTCCCATTATAGGGAAATAACGTGGTTTCTGTAAAAACCATTTCTGCGGCATTTTACCATTATTTCTCGCCAGTTCCAAAGATACTTTTGCAGGGATTTGGTCGGCTAAATTGTTTCGCGCTTGCGAAATAACAGAAAACTGCTCTTATTTACGGTGCTGACGCCTCTAAACGAATCTTGTAAACACATTTTAGGGAGCGTATAAGCGGAAAGAATTGTCTATGAAGTATCCGAGGAATATCGTGGATGTTGTGTATGTCAGATAGAATTATTATCCGACTGCGAATAATAGAGCTCGCACGCCTCTGCAGCATTATCCTTTATCGATAAGACACGGTTCTGCTCTCTGTAGTTATTCTTCTGTGAAAATCATTACTATTCCAGACAGTTGTACCGATATTTTCTAAGCCGTACCGGCTTTCGCAACACACGTAGGCAACGAATCGAGTAATGGCAATTAGGTTAATTCTTCGCCAGCTTTTGGAGAGATTCTTTGGGTTGGTTCTGGAGACACTATTGTTAGTATTATTGTGTTTGCTTNTCCATGAAAATTCATTCCAATTTCCTGGGAACGTTCCTCATTCAATACCTTTACCGACTGGTCTATTGCTTCATCGAGGAGGATTTAATACCCGACTGCTAGTTTGAAGTTGCAGCGCTCAGTTTCGAGTATGCAAATGTCAAAGACGTGCAATTAATATCGTATCGATGAGTCCCATGTCAATAAAATAAAACTGTTAGGAATTAAGCCGTTATTAGCATGCACTTACGACGATGCTTCGAGTCATCTTACTCCGTGATGAGTTTAGAAAAGCTCAAGACTTGGGTACAGGATGATTAATGGAAAGGGTTGTTTAGAAATTGTGTTTGTTTCATTTAGTTTTTATTTCATTATTAATTTTAGGATATCTTTTGACATCTTGTATCAACGGTTTAGCCTATGGTGAAGAGAAAAATCGATATTTGTAAAATGCGCGAAATACATTCGAAAAGACGTAGAAATTCCACGATATTTAAATAAGTTGTGAGAATGTTGTGAGGAAAATAATAATAGATCAAATAGCTGGTTTTTAGGCGGATTTTCCAAGCTATAAGAATAGATTAAATGAGAGTGGCTAATCCGTTCCATGTTGCTATACGGAGTCACAAAAGGAAGGTGTAGGGTTACTTGTAAGTGCAGTTTAGTCTCAAAATTATCCATACAATTGTAAATTCAATCAATTAGGTACTAACATGGCTATAGTTAAGTCATTTCAACCCCCGTTATTCAGGGAGCCCCCCAATAAGATAGGAACAGAAACTTCTGGACCCAAGAAATGGGCATGTCGAAGTGTCGAATCGAGGTGTCGAATTCAGGAGAGATCTACGAAAAAAGAGGAAGTTTCTCTTTGGACTCCACACTGGTCAGTTTTCTTAATTTTAGAGTCTCGGGTTAATTTTGCTGTGAATTCGCGTTGGGTTCCCTGAATCTCGGATTGCGTTATCGCGAGTAAGAAATTACGCATGTTTCCAAAATTCAGTACATTTTACCGTATGTAGTACTCGTAAAACTGTATTTTCTAAAAGTTGTCGAAAACTGTGTTTAACAATGAAACACTTTAGGAATATTTAATCATCATGTTACAATTTTGGATTTTCTGAAATTTCTCTCATTTTTCCAAAATTCACAACTTTGGTCAAATTTGTCCAAATAGATATTCCAAACAAAATTGTAATAAAATACTTCTTTTAGAATCGATTAACTCGATTTCTGTAAAAACCCTTTTCCCAACATTTCAGTATTATTATTTTAGCAAGGAATTTTTGAAAATTTTCGCCGTGTTGGTAAAACTGTTATTTACATATATTTTTTTATTTTTCTAGAAGCTGTCGAGAACTGTGTTTACCAATGCAACACTTTACGAATATTTTATCATAATTTCACAGATTCTGAATTTCTCGAAATTTACGCACGTTTCTAAAATTTCAAAACTTTGGTAAAATTTGTCCAAATATTCCCTTTATAGGGAAATAACGTGGTGTCTGTAAAAACCATTTCTGCGGCATTTTACCATTATTTCTCGCCAGTTCCAAAGATACTTTTGCAGGGATTTGGTCGGCTAAATTGTTTCGCCCTTGCGAAATAACAGAAAACTGCTCTTATTTACGGTGCTGACGCCTCTAAACGAATCTTGTAAACACATTTTAGGGAGCGTATAAGCGGAAAGAATTGTCTATGAAGTATCCGAGGAATATCGTGGATGTTGTGTATGTCAGATAGAATTATTATCCGACTGCGAATAATAGAGCTCGCACGCCTCTGCAGCATTATCCTTTATCGATAAGACACGGTTCTGCTCTCTGTAGTTATTCTTCTGTGAAAATCATTACTATTCCAGACAGTTGTACCGATATTTTCTAAGCCGTACCGGCTTTCGCAACACACGTAGGCAACGAATCGAGTAATGGCAATTAGGTTAATTCTTCGCCAGCTTTTGGGGAGATTCTTTGGGTTGGTTCTGGAGACACTATTGTTAGTATTATTGTGTTTGCTTGAAGTGCCAGAAAAGTTGGTTAAACAACAATGCTCCAACTAATCATTAGTACCTACATTTTTTTAATTATTTATCATTTAACTTGCTTGTGATGTATCTTTGTACATTAAGTAAATTTCACAAGTACAACCCTACAAACCACACCCTCATAAGTGATTACGATCACCGCCGAGCATAGGCAACCAACCTTGCAAGATTGGCACTGTCAACTAAAAATCCGTGAACCTCAGTGGTGACACAAAACGTAATCTTGATCGTATCATTTTAATAATTTTTAGTTTTAACAAAACATTTTTGACGAATGACAGGAGATTGCACGGCAAAGACATCTGTAATTCTGTTAACCCAACCCGATTGCATTGTCTGAAACAAGCCCCATTATTAATGTACTTACTAATTTGTAAATTGGTGAAATTTCCCAATGGATTGCCAATTTACACATTACATTTATACAATCAATATGACCTGACAGGTTTTTTTACCAACGTTTTTTTAATTAATGAAGATTGTGTTTTCAACGTTGTACATAAATGCTTGATGCAGTGTTACATTCAATAAACAACCCGAGGTCGTGTTCAGTCAGAATTTAAAATGAAAAGATGAAATTAAAACATCAAAAAAAGCAATTGTTAATTTTTCAATTAAGTCCGTAAATAAACTGCAGGAATTTTGTTGACACGCTGAAAAATAATTTAGTAAAATGGAATCGATGTTGAATGATTCATGGACACAACATCACATACAGTAAACCGAGTATTGTGTTTCTGTTGAAGTTAGTGTTCTAGAAACTTTAGTATAAAGCGCTTTTTTGTCAGTTACAATAGATTATATTCTAGTATTCAGAATATATCAGAAAAATTTTCAATCTGTTACGCTTTACAAAACATGTTCCAGTATTTACATACTGCAACACTGCAACAGTCATGTCATAACTTACCGGTTGGGCTATTTGTGTATAAAATATTCACATATACTGTAATTTCATTTAAATTGCCACAATTCCAGCTTATCACAATAAGGCGCTGCATTCAACGAAGTGATTTCCAAATGAAACTCGATCAATATTATCAATATAAAGTATTTTCTGGGAAATACTAAATTGCTACCGCTCACATGTTTCGTATAGTACCGTAAATTAATATGAACATCCTTTGATCTGCTCACTTATGCTCATTGTTTTCAAATGCGAAAGCATTAGAATTTGGGTAATCTTTCCCTAGAAAACCAGACTTAGGTTTACAACAATTTTAATGACTGTAACAGATTCAAGTTGCTAATAATGGCAAAACATTCAAATTATTCAAAAGGATTTTGAATGTAATTTGTTGAAAATGATGCTTGACTCAACTAAGGACCATGTACTGCGTGGCGTTCCACAGGGATCAATACTTGGCCCTCTTCTATTTAATAGTTATATTTGTATATCGATTAGCTGGTGAAGGACTGTGTTGTACATTTATATGTATGACTTGAAAGTACTAGATAAAATATTAATTTTTCTGCTTCCACTATAGTAAATAGACTATTAATACATTAATTTTAAGGAGGTAAGTGGACTAGAACCTGGAGTTGTAGTGTTATTGTAAAGAATCATGTTGGCTATTTCATTTTTGTTACTTAAACTCTCAGCAACATAACTTTCTGCAATTGTGGCTGATTTCCACTCACCATGCCTCTTGATTGCTGACACATCAACTCCTGTATTAGCCAGTAGCGTTGCCGATGTTCTTCGGAATGAATGGCCTGTATATGTTTCAGGACGTTCTAGTTTCAAAAACTGTACAGTGTTATTAGGAATCATAGAAAGAGTATTCTTGCCGACTGGTTGATTGTAACATCTACCTGCTTGAAAGCGCATAAAAAAGCGTGAAATTTCAGTTTTAATTTCCAATCTATTCTTGATATATTTCTTGAGAATTTCTAGTTGAGAAGCACAACCAAATAGAACACAGAAAAGGAAATATTAGGATTGGTGCTGCACGTGATGGTCAATGAAATTGTTCTGTCTCATTATGTCAACTATAATAAAATTTTACGTAAGCCACACTTCAACTCCATGCAAACGGACTAGCCATTTGCACCGCTCGACAGTCTATTGAGATATGAAAAGGCATTGTGTACGTTCATCAATAAATGCATTATGCACGACACAACTTAAATTGCGGTAATTTTAAATGCCATATATACGCACCAAAGTGGTATGTGGGATGAGCTGTGCTAACCGGATTACTAGACTGGGGGTTATTATTGAATCAGTTAAATCGAATAATAAGTTCGCCGGAATGAGCGCGTGCTAGGCATTTTAAACAACATCCTGTCAGTTGATGAGAGCGTGACGGAATCTGATACTGAAGGGGCCGCATAAAAATGCTACGGTGGCGTTTAGCCAAAATTACTCTGTTGTGTTCTCATATCTAACCCAAATGTATTCTACATTCAAAGTAGATGGAAGATGTTAATTATAAAAAAAAATAACTAGAATATTATGATCATGAGCAAAGTCCGCATCATGGCACCCAACGTGGGGCCGTGACAGAAGAAAGAAAATCGACTTACGTAGGTTGGCTCCCTACGTGGGGCTATGTTGCCAAGCAAACAAGAGACCTTCGCAATTCCACGACAGTAAGTTTGGATAAGCAAAAAATAACCCTTGACTAATCCTTTTGGTGTAAGAGTTTTTTCACTCAAACATGTTCCCATCAGGTATCCTAAGTTTCGATATCTCGAGAAACCATGTCTTTTTTCCAAGTGTTATTAATATTATTTTAATTGTAGACTTGGCAACTTTTAAAGACATATTTTTACCTTTCTCTTAGGTGATTTGGAACTGGAGCATTTTCCTTGCCGTGTTCCGTGCGTGTTTGTGAGCGCAGCTATATCAGACGCAAACTTATTTGATATACATATGTATCGCTGTTAAACCGAAATAGTAGGTGGACTATATTTCAACCCTTAATTTATTAAAATATTAATTGCTGCAAGAATAAAATGAAAACGAAATGGAAAATAACAACGAAATGACATTTGTGAACACAACGCACATTTTGCGAATTAAATACAAACTCCAATTTGACGCAACCATAAATATTTCGGAAATGGAATTGCATATTAAAATCGCACCGTGTTTGGATTTATTAAAAAAAAAAAACTAGATGGATTGTTCGGGCTTTCATCACGAGATTTCGCTTTGATTTACATTTAGTGTGCAGCATCGGAAATTACAATCCTGAATAATTAATATCTCCACTAAATAAATCAGCCATATAGCGGTACAGGTTTTATATCAACCATATTTCTGGGAACTGAAACGGAAAACACTAGGAATATTGCGTCCGTTGTCACATAGTGCGGTTGGTTAGACTAATCTGCGAGAGAAGTACTCACTATTGTGTCGGCCTAACTTAATGTGTACTAGGCAGTGGCGGCTCGTCGTGTGAAGCAACTAAGGTCTCACTGCAAAACTTGGCTCTCAGACCGTATATTTTAATACCACTATTCTACTATTTACAAAAAATTTACATTTATCAAAAATCAAAATAAAAGTGTAAAATAATTCTTTGAATGGGATATCTGAGCTAATTTTTCGAAAAATACCTTTGGTATTCCGAGTACTTACCAGGTCTAAGTTTGCAATACCTTTCTTCATTGGCAACCTACTTTAAAACGTGTTTAAAGTTTTTTATGCAAGCGAGAAATTCAAGAAAATCGTACGGACGGTGGTGGTGGGGGAAGCAGAGAGCGCGGCCGCTTCGGCCTGCTCGAAATTGAACCAGCAAGTTCATAACCGCCACGCGCTTAAAAATTTTTAATATCTCAGCATCTAGAGGTCCGATTTTGATGATTTTTTTAAATCGATGTTTCACGAGTTAAAAAAAACAATTAGCGTATTTTCAAATGCCTATCGTTAATAATTATTGGTCTTTCAAAAGTCCGATAATTATTTATCTTTAAACTTCCTTTAATTATCAACTTTATTATTTTATTGTATCAAAGGTAAGTGCATAAACTTACATACTTTTGTCAAAGATCAAAAATAAATTTATTTAAATATTCTAAAATTGTTTAAACAACAATTATTCTCAAAATATGTCGAAAATTAGTAATATAATAAGTTAATTTCACATTTGCTTATATTTGAAACAATAAATAATATTTGAATTATACTTTAATCACAAAATAAATGATGATTAAATTAATAAATTAATTATAAAAATCAATATTTTATTCATACTTAATTGCATTAATAAATCAGGATTTTTAAAATGTACACAAATTTTTGTTTTAAATTTATTAATGTATATTATATTTATTTATATGTATAAAAATATATATGTAACACCTCATTCTCGCACTCTACTTCTGCTTCTACTTCTACTTCTTCGATAGAATCGACTTCGTCATCGATTTCTGTGAAGTTTTGAACTATATATTTTGAAAATTTGGCTATAACTACGTAACTAATTGACCAATAGATCTGTTTTTTCTTAAAGAAGCGTCTTTCCAATAACTTTTAAAACATGCTTTAAAAAATTTGATTTGATTGAATATTCAGAAAGTTATTCTATTTATTTATAAGTACAAAAATTCGACCAATGTTTAAACAAGCGCCAGAGCTCTCCTAATTGACGGATTCGAATTTTTCAAGAAGCTTTTGAAAGCTTGAGCGCCCTTCTATATGTGATTAAATTTTCAAGTATCTAAGGATCTTGGTTTTTGCTGTGCAAAATTTTGAAAATTTGCAAATTTTTTTTCAAAATTGGATTGCAAAATTATATATGCAAAACCGATTTCCTTGAGTCAAGTATGAAGGTCCTATACCCAATTTAAAAACCCCAAAAAAATTCCCTAAGAAGTAATGTTTTTTAACCCCATTTTTGGCGATTTTTTCGATATTTACAATAATAATCATGATTCATTCGATTTGTAACCAGTCATATTTTGTAAAAAAATTAATTTCTTTCCTCTTCCATTTTCGCCTAAAATCAACTCTTGAAAAGATACATAATGAAAAGGAAGAAAAATATTAAATTTTTCGAATTTTTTTAACATATAGGCCTCCAAAAGTTAAGCCCATTTTTTTTTAAGCGCATAGAAAAGTTTTCATTTCCAGTGATATTTGAAAGCCAAAAAGCCGATATATATAATACATGTAAACATGTATATTTCATTCTGAATCCATTTTTACGGGTTCGTTATAAATCCGTTATATCCAAGATGATATATATTTTATAAAACCGATAATATCCATATAATTGAAACATAAAACGATCCTGACAGTATATTATTGCGTCTCGCAATGGAGCACACAATGGGACATATTTCCCGAGCAAGAGCTACGCCCGAGGAAAACCAAAGAAAGCAACCCAATAATGGCAGAATTATAACCCGCTGGGGACCCAGCAGTTGTTTCGCGATGAAGCAGGAGAAAATATGGCCAATATAAAGCATGGGTGGGCCCCACTAAACCACGCACGTGATTTTTTTATATAATCATCGCCACATTTACACATAATTGCTACCATTCGTACAGCCCGGTATCGCCCTTTATTCGTTAACTGCCTATCTAATGTTATTTATCGAGAAGTATGATTAATAGTTAATAAACTGTATTTTTATTGGGGCTAAAGGGGGATTTATCGCCGTGTGCGTTATCTACTCCTATCGATAGGAACGAATGCCGCTCGGGTGCATATATCGACTGCAAATAAAAATCTCGCGAAAACAGATCAAATTTATAACTGTACGCGCAGCGAGCCGTTGCTGCCACAACGGTTTACTTGCTTAGATAAATATGAAACGGTTTCACAGACAATTTCACTTGAAGTGCTCGAGATAAATGTGTTACCCGGGAAATATTTATAAGACATCATAGTTCAGGGCTAGGAAATACTTCGCTTTGCCGGCAAATGGAATTGAATGGGTACTTGGAAATACGACGAATTTACATTTTCACGCGTTCCTTGCGATCTGGAAATACAAAATATTACTGTTTTTCTCTACTTGGAAATGTTTAAAGAATCCGAACACAACGCTGGAAATTTTCAAAGCGTTCGGTTGCAACCGCTGGGCGCAGGAGTGGTCCGATCGGACTCTTTATGGCGTCGTTGTTTAGGTTGGACCTTTCTGTTTTCTGCGTACCACGAATACAAGGGTAGCAATGGAATGAAAAAGGGTGAATCCCTACATTTTTGTTATTTTAATAAGATTGTATATCTGTTTCTTTTTAATTAAATTTTGTATTTGTTTATATCACATTTAACTTGTTAGAATTCCTCAAAGAAGGGAGGGATATATATATATATTAATAATAAACAAAAAAAATTGATATTATTAATTAATTAAATTTTATAAAACTGAAATCCAATTGTTTCAATATCAATTGATTTTTCCAACAATACTAATTTTTAATACATAGTTTCTATTACCTATTCGCACAACCTTCTATTGACTTATTTCCTGTCTTTATCCTCCTCCTTGATGCTTGTTCTAAAATCCTTTTCTTATCCTTCTTCTTTTTTTTACAGCTTAATGTCAACTCTTTCCACTTCTGACTATTCCTATACTGCAAAACCACCTATTCTGCCTGAAAACTCAGCTCCCTGGCTTGTTATTATCCGTTTTGATTCTTTTTTCCGGCACTTCAAATCAAAGATTTGTATGTTTACCGAGGTCAAAGCAACGCATATATGTTCGGCACAGTACACATTGTACGGTTCGTAGCACATGCTTGTTCCTCTCAAACTCGTCGCACTTCCATGCTTTGTTTAGCCACTCCATCGATTTTTCGCGCAATGTCGGCGCAACCAGCAGAATTCGCCGTATCTTTTATAATAAGTTATTCAGCAAGACGTCAAGGAGCAGAAGTAACCTACAAAGGGCTGCTACTATTAATAGGAGAAGTACGGCACAACAAAAGGCATTTATTAAAATACAACATATGGTAATGAGCTCCGCTAGAGTGGTTTATATGTTATAAGGTCTACGATTAAATGGGGCAGCACAGTCTTCCTGGGCCGTATATTAGAGGCGGCAACTTGATATAACAGTCTTGCTGTTTATGAGTTGCTTACTCCATGACAACACTGCATAATGAAGTACAAAGACACAAATAAATTCGTTTCTGACCCACGCAGAGCGTGAGGTTGAGAAATAGCATCGACGTATCAACAAGTCATTGTTACTAAATTTTTTATTTTACGACCACTCCTATCGTATGTGTCTTGAAAATGTACATCACCAAATTCACCCCGATCGTACCACACTCGCGCGCAGCGGTCGCACCGAACATTTGCAACTTTGAAAGTTTATATCTCCCTGTACATGCATACATACTTTCCACTTTCAATGCTGAAAGAAATATGCTTTTTGTTATTTGTTCATTAGACGAAATACGAATCTCCTTTTCTGTGGCGGTAAAATTATCTCTTTATTCATTCGGTGCGACAGTTGCAGTTAAATTTCACATTTTTGGACGCAATAAAATTTGCAGTTAATTCGGCGAACAACAGACAATAGCGACGCCATATGAGCTTCGCCTGGGTAATTTATACTGTTTTCCCCTTTCAGCATTGATTTAGTAAATTCAGGAAATGTTAGGAACTTCAAGTGCTTTCCTGTTCCTTTCCAGAGACATGCGATTCGCTCATAAATACATCGGTTTAACAGGGAACTGTGATACAAGCTCGTTCTATATGATGAACTCTCTGTTTCTAATTGAAAATATGTTAACGCGCCTGGGTAACGAAGTCAGGTCTTCATCGACTTGAAATTGACGCAAAAAATTAAAAACCATGAGGGTTGCTTTCGCTGTACAGCAAGAATGAAACGCTCTCTCAACGGTATTAATAAAGAATTTTATTGAAAACTAATGTATAGAAAACTTGAATAGGAAAAGACGTGTTGACGGGGTGAGTGTTCGTTGGAGAGTCCTTGTGTGTGGAGTCGATCGTAGGTAGCTTGGTAGTCGCTGGCAGAAGTCCCTGGTCCTTGGCGCCACTCTGCCGGGGTCGTCTTCCGGGAACCCCATGGTGCGTCCGGCGGCGTTCTTGACGTAATGTTTAAAAATGGGTCACTTGCGAACATGTGTACCCACAACCATACTTAAATTGTTCGCATGGAGAGGGAATGACACGTACAGATTTACAATTATTACAATTTTAAGAGGGCTCCTCATTTTCTATGTACCTACTCCCGAATACTTTATACGCACCCGGAAGATAAATATCTAAATCTCGAAAACATGACAATGAAAATAGAATCTCTAATCATAACCACTTTATATGAGTAAGAACGATACAGCATAGGGGCGAAGCATCGTATATCATTTTCAGGTGACACAATGTTATTGCTTTTGCCGCAGAACTTTTATAGTGCCATTTCTGAAGCATTAAAAAACGTTTACCTACGTTGGATACTGCCATACCTGTGCATGTACTTTGTCAATAATTCGTGTATTAAAATTATCGCAGTTGTACAGGGTGACCAAAAAATCTCGTTTGCAATTTACTTATTTGCTGTTAAGATATTTGAATAAGGTCAAATGTAAACTTAAATACAACGTGATGATTTTAAAAAATGAGTGAAAAATCGATTTAAAAAACATCAACATTTTGCTGATAGTGCTAATAAAAAATTATGGATGTAAAATGTACCTAAAATTGTCAATATTCCTTAATTAATCCAACTTTTGTACATCAAAGTTGGACGCTTTGAATTTTTTCTCGAAAATGGTTGAGTTTAGGACTCCATGTCATATAAGGTTTTGTTTATTTTAATGTATTCTGTCGTCTGTTAAAATTAAGGCAGTCAAACTTCTAATACCCTGTATTAATATTTTTACAATTCACAATATACAAACGTATAATGGGTCATAGAATGCTATAGGTCTTAGGAAAGTAGGATGTAAGAATGCCAAGAACAATAAAAATACAATAGTATTTAGTAGTTTAATTCTTCATTAATGTTGATAGTGGTTTAGGTAAACAAAATACTTAAGATCATGAAATACATACTGAATATTAAAATTAAGCAAAATACGAATATGCCATCCAATTTTAGATCCCGCAGTCGTAGAATTATTTCCGAGCAAGCAAAAGTTTATGTTTGAACATTTTATTATTACGCGAAGCTATTTCCATAGCAAAGTACAGTTCCTGCGGGCAAAGTTAATTGACATTTGTTTTGTCCTAGCCAAACACGACAAGTCCAAAATTGAATTCTGCGTGTAGGTTTATTTAGCGTAATAAAGTTCGGGCGTGTGGGGGGGCACAGTAACCATGTCGACACTAAACAAGGACGTTAAATTAAGGATAAACCTATTAATTTCAATTCAGCGGGATCCTGGCTACTTGGAGATATCCTCCAAGTCTGAGAGACCGCTAAGAATGGATGGGAACCTCCCGCTCCACATCTTTTCCCGCGAACCCAATACTGTTAGTTTTAAACGCAAACAAAGCTAAATCTGGAGATTTACGGGGTTCAACAACCCAACCAGACTTGCATTTACATTTACAATGGAAGATGTAGTACGACACATCGGTTTACATATAGGGCGAATAAATTTTGTACAGGGTGAGAACTTTCAAGAGAAACAATATGATAAAAAAAGCGTTATACTTGTTTGAAAAATAAATTATAAAGTAAAGTATTTAAAATATTGGTCATAATATAGCCTGATGTACTTTTGAAAACATATGCAAACGGAAGGCTCCACATGATAACTGCTGTCTAGCCTGAGGTATGCGAAAATTAGTTTTCTTACAACTAGTCAAGATTACGAAAAAGGACTTCTGTTGAGTCACGTATGTAGATGAGCGCGAAATTCTCACCCATCAGCTTCTGTGAATAATCACTGCATGCATAATGAAAGAAAGATTAACCGATGATTAGGTGTTTCAAGCGCCTTCAACCAACGATTCGCGTTGACGGTAAATGATCCTCAATCCATTCTTGTCTACTTTATTGCAAATAGCGCGCTTGATTAGTTTATGATTTATTCATGTCGGGGTGCAAACTAAGTTTATTTAACTACGTTACCATTCCATTTTGAAATCGTTTTGATATTTCTGCTATGTATTTTTTTAGGTCGAGTCCCATTAGTATAATGCAAAAACTCTTTACCACATGTCCAATTTAATTTGCAGATCAGGTTGTCTAGAACCCACAACTCACCGCATAGAAAATTGCTTCCCGTGATAGAATTAATTCTCATTATAACGAATATTATGACATGCAGAAAATTTAGCAGTAAATTACGGAAAATTATACACGGAAAATTATCAATTAATCATGCCACGTACACACACGCACGGAACGCTGGTGTTTTCATTACACCAATACACCCGCGTGCATTGAAGTGGAAATATTTGAAAATAACCTCGCGATTTTGGAGGATATTAACTGTTAGGGGTTGTGTAAAACCCAAGGAGTTAATATTTTCGATTTATACGTAATTGTTTATATTTTATATCCGTACCGCCACTCTAGAGGTTTTATTTTATTATATAAATGGTAAATTTCGTTTTGTTCCACTTCAAAAAGTCTCCAAAATGTTGTAATAACATTAGTAAACAAAATCTCCCTCTTATTTCTCCCTTTCGCAATTGTAATATGAATGACTAATAGAAGGTGCCTATAATAAATTAAAATTACTTGAATCATACCAAATTTCGCATTGCTGCATTGCACTGCTAGGCCATTTGTCGACAATTGAATTTATGTCCAGGTCGCCCAGTGCGGCTGTGTTTGTGCCGCGTTTGTCCGCGCGCTCATTCTTCAACTGGGCGACCAAACCTGTATATGGCATGGCTAAATAAATATGGGAACAAGTTTTTCAAATATTTCAATGCTGAGTTGTTGCGTTAGCGACCGAACCTGGTACACCCTGCCAATCTCTTGGTTCTTCAATCGAGATCGGAAAGACTATACCTTCAATCAGCGATCCCTGCATATAATTGGTCTATTGGTATTTTCTTCGTTCTTTTCTTCGACTTGATCTGGCCACTATAATAGCCAACTATGCATATCAGAGGCTATTTTTTCATTTGCGCTTGTCTGTCAAAGAAAAATTTAACCACTCCAAATTATTTCCCAGATAAATGCCATATTTCGCGTTATAAGTTCCCCCAATGCGCGGCGACATAAAAAATTGTCGAAGCAAGATAAAAACAAGGAGCGGGACTTACACGCGAATACGCCGCTTATATAAAAAACATCCTGAATTTCGTCAGAAACTCCTTTTATTGCCGTTCGGAAAGCAGGTCGGAGGACGACAAAGAAAGCAATGATATTGGAATACATTTATATTTTATGAAATAAGTTTGTATAGTTGGATGGGGATTCCTTATCTCTCGGGCTATAAACTTGTTCGAGTCTGGTAATTTTATTCAAGACAAAGGCAGGGTCAATATGAAATTCACGTAAGGGAAATAACTTTCAAATTGGATGCTGCTGGGTGTCCGCATAGGCTTCTGCTCTGGGCCGTAATGGGAAAAAACGCCTCTTCGCCGGTAACTGTATGAAAACCTGAAAGAAATGGTAACAGAACCCTAAAGCGTTATCAATAATAGAAACGACTACGTCGATTTTATTTAGCTTTAAAAATATACATGGTTTTATGTAAAATTACCCAGGTAGTCGGTGACTTGTGTGGGGGAAGGGGCGGCATATTATTATTTCGTTAACCGCAAGTGCGCTCAGGAACGACTTACTTTGTTAAGCCCTAACTACACTGTAATAAAAAAATTGGATTTATTTTCACTGAATTTAACTCAATAATGTATCAATTTCTGTCCACCCGATTGATTGAAATTTGAGTGAAATTCTTTTACAGTGTATTTTTCGGCTGATAAAGTTACATTTAAGTGCTTAAAATCCTATATTGCGTCACTACACAATCCTAAAACTGCGATCCGCTACCGAAAAAAGTAATGCAGTTCGTAGTGGATATTTTAGAAATAGATGAATAAATTTATATAAAAAATTGGAAACATCGGTAGAAAATTGAATATACGACGGGTTGATTCAGTTGTAGCCGCCTATAAAATTCTTCTTGGCTTAAGTTAAGATCCGTCGTCGAAAGTTTTCTACTCGACCTAAATTACCTGGAATCTCGGTATATCGACAGCGTCCATTGTTAACTATATAAACTGAAATATTTTGTATACAACGGCCTCAATTTCGAAAACTTTTCCCGAGTTGGAACAATCTATTTCGTGAAACACCAACTCCTGACCAACTAACAAAGTTTTATTTTGAGACTTTTGTAACCTCTCGATATCTTTATATTTCTGTAAATATCAGTGACGTAAACTTTTAACTTTGTAACAACAGTGAGAAGAATGGGTACAGTTTTATATCTCCGAATCGCGAAATGAAAAATGATCGGAAGTAACTAGCAGCTATCAGTGACACATTTTTCTAAAATTCGTAAATCCACAGAATTTGTAATGACATTTAATTCGTCAACTTTGTTTAAAGGAAATATGAAGACCATACTTTATTTTGCTAATTACACTTGTCTCTATCAATTCAATGTGCTGGCCAGAGAAAAATTTAAACTTTCAAAAATTTAAACAAATGGCATAGGAAGACTTTTGGGATATCCTGAATCAAGCGCCTATTTCTAACCAACTTGTAAAAAAGTGTTGGGGTTTATAAAACGTACCTATTTTTAGAATCCCTTGCAATTGTTGAGCGAGGAGTTCACGAACAGAAACCGCATTTTATTATGTAAATGCATTCAAGGCAACTAGTTACCTTGATTGATTTTAGCCAAGGAATAAGAGTCTGCTGGCGAAGAGACTATTATCTGGCCTCAATCAACATAGAAACTGTTAAATTACCCCTTCGAAGCTACTACTGTTTTTTGGAACGTGACTCGCGTGCAAGAAATTACTGATATTAACACTTGCAAATACCGAGCTAAGGAATCGTTTAAAATGTAAACATCCCATTTTCTGCGTATTCACAGACAATTTCCACCTCATAAATGTTAATGTAAGACTTTGTTTCCATTCTTCATTTCGTTCGATCAAACCAGTTCGTCTGGAAGTAAAATTACTTCAATTGCTTATTGCCGTATACATTTCTGTTCGGAAAATAATCCGAATTTTATTTTTTCAGAAATAAGAAAAAATCGCAAGGAGCCAGGTCTGGTAAGTAAGGAGGGTGAGGGAAGACAATAATTTATGTACCAAGGGATATACAGGGACGATTATGCCCGCAGGCGACAGGTTGCGACAAGTCGCATAAGGTCATAATCATCCTAGCCTCTCCCGTGGTGCCTACGTTTTATTTTTTACATTACAACTTTGCGTTTATCGCAAAGATTTATCTTTAATATTATCTTTCGGTTCATAACCCATATACAGCCCTCATCTGGAAGAAAGTGAAAAATGAAACCGGCGAGCACTTTATAAAGATTTTTTGGTGAATAAGTTTTATGGACATCTGAGACAATCCTTGTATAACGTTCCGCTGTAAATTATTTATATCAAGATGCTTCCAAGGGAAATGATTAATAGTAAATACAGATTTAATTATAAAGATACCGCTAAAGCAAAATATTAAGATAAATGATGCGGCTAAAGGGAAAGCCTTTAAATGGAAATGTTGACGGTGTAACACTGCCGAAAATGTTGAGGAGAATGTTGGCGCAGTTGTTGAAGAAGATTCGCAAATAAATTTGATATTGCTTGGTTCATACCTACACTTTTTTTATATTCTTTATCATAAAGTAATTCAGATTTCTTAGGCAGTAAATCTTTATTGGTTTTATTGGCTCTAGCAGCGACTATTGCTCCTCAGAAACAAACGTCGATCTATCAAAATCAACAAATTTGCGGGTGTCATAGATAATCTTGAATACATCGTTTTTATATTGAAAAACTGTTTTCTCATTTACATTTAATTATTAAATTTAAAATAAATATAAAATCAGATATCTAAGTAAAAAATAAAACGTTGTATGCACCACGGGAAACTCTAGGATGATTATGCCCTTATGCGACTTGTCGCAACCTGTCACAACCCGTCGCCTGTGGACATAATCATCCCTGTATCTCCCTTGGTACATAAATAATACTTATTTTTTCTGCACGCAGTAGTTCTGATTTGACAAATGACTTTGTACTTCAAAAGGCAAATATTTAATATTTAGCTTTCACGAAATTCATACTGAAAAATAAAATTAATAACACTTTGTTGCGTTTTCTTTTTTTTTTTTGTATCATCTGATTGCCTCAGTGGTTTCTGTCGGCACATTCTCAGTACACAGTGTCTTCTCGACTGCAACTTATAAATTTCTCGTTCACCACCCTCGACCGCCAAGAAAGGCCCAACTCAAATTCTCCCCAGATAAATCTTCCTGGGCGACATTTGTCGTCACTGGATGGTATGCCAGTTTAATTCTCGACACAAAGTAGTTTTGTAACTACTCGGGCTCGACGCTAACTAAAATATATGACTTTGGAAACGAATTTGAGTAAGTACACATCGAAACTTTCCCGCCCTTGTTCTGCGACGACGGGTAATAACTTTCTTTTCCTCTCCCTGTTTACCCACTGGCGTACCGTAACGAATTATTACATAATAAGAGAAACTCGTTATTGTGCTCGCCAAATAATAAACTTGCCAAACTTACCTTAAATCTCGGAATTTATTCTGCAGTAATTCCGGGAAGTTCGTGGAAACTTTGAGGTGCTCACAAAGACCGTTTCATAAATAGTAGTCGCGAGCTGGTTGCAAATTGTTTAGTAATTGCCGACGGGACTGAAAAATACGCATTTAGTTCAGACAGAACATACAAAGTTGGATTATTAATCTGTCGCTTTTAAGGGTTCACGGTTATTAATATAATAATCTTGCGATGGTACAGGTGCTTATTTTCATGACTTATTTCTTCCTTTAAGCGTAGCCTGTCGTGGTACAAAAATATACACTATAGACCAAGCAAATTTAATTTTCACTCGAAAAAAGTCCTATCCGAGAGATTATTGTAAAATTGTCTAAAGGATCATAATACAAGACATCTCTCATCTCGTGAGTCAAAAACTTTTTTTAGCTAACTTTCCTATTTAAACAAATCAGTGAGGAAAACAGTTTTTTCGCTTTGCAGGGAAAACCACCAATTTTAGAGAAAAGAAACAAAATGAGACTTGTTAAATTAAAATCGGTTAATAAACAAAAAAGTTATTGCAAAAAAACAAGAAATGTGTCCATTTTTTAATTTGTTTATAACTATCGCATTTATTGTTAAAAGATTTAAAAAAGAATAAAAAGCATTTGAATTTATTGTAAAATTCTCAAAATTAAAAAATATTAATAAAAATAATGCGGTCGATAAAATTACAATTTTAACTTCTTGAAATTTTAATATGTAAAGTTTTTTTTATTATATTTATTACTAATTTTATACAAAAAAATTTTTGTAACAATCAAAATTAATTAAAAAAATATTAATCACAACCATTTTCAATAATAGATATAATGCAATATAATACAACAATTTAAAATTTAAAATTTTTTCTATTTTTATGAGAAATAATAATTTGGAAATAAATTTTTTACTTTAATTTTACATTTAAATCGTAATTAAATAGCTAACAAAATATTGAAAAAACAAGTTTACTTTGCCTTAATATGTAAAAAAAATAACTTTTTAAATGAACGATAGCTTCATTTATTTATTTAATAATAGTAAAATAATTCCGAAATTGAAATTTTAATTAATATTTCGTTTAACAATAATTTTTGTGACATTTTTGTAAATTAAAAAAAATTAATTATAAAAGATGCATTTTTTCTGGGGTTCAGGGCTATTCTACGAATTC
This sequence comes from Anoplophora glabripennis, assembly GCF_000390285.2. Lineage (NCBI taxonomy): Eukaryota > Metazoa > Arthropoda > Insecta > Coleoptera > Cerambycidae > Anoplophora > Anoplophora glabripennis. Next base: position 986,568 of record NW_019416324.1, on the reverse strand, counting down.
GTAAATATGCCCATTGTTATTTTTTCGTCGAGCTACCCCAGTTTAAAAAAAAAAAAAGTTTCTACGATGAATAGAAGCCGAGATATTGCAAAATTTACAGCGCGCACTTCCCCCACCACCACGCCGCCGGCCGCCGGACAGTTTACTTAGCGAGTACCTTCTCTTTAAAGGGCTCGTGAGTCGTTAATTTTCCACATTTTTCAATGCAATTCACGGGAAATCGTAGTTTACGTCGTAAACTTTATTTTGCGAAAAATTCAAGTCTTAATATTTATAAACAATTGCGCTACGATTTTTTAAAAAAAAATTCTTATCTTGGCTCCTGTTGGTCGTAGAGGGTACTTTTTTTATTTTAAAACTGTATTTTTTTGCCAGCTATCCATTGCATCTATTTTCGGTGAGATAGCATAAATAGCAACAATGTTATTCAAATTGTTTATAAGCGAAAAACGCACGGTTTTTTAATGCACAATTTGAGAATGTTAATGTCAAAAAATCGGTGATATTTTTTAATAGGTCGCTTAATTACGTCATGAATCATGTTTGGTTGAAAATTAACGCCTGTGCAGAGGCTTAAAGTTCATAACTTTTGGAGCCTCCGTTATAAACAAATAGAATTGTGCGAAAACTATTGCACCTACAGCGCCCACTTTTGGCACACTTCTGAAATATGACAAAACCCTCAACTTGTCATAGGTTTTATAAAATTTTAACCATAAATACGATAGTTATAAACAAATTAAAAAATGGGCACTTTTCTTGTTTTTTGCAATAACTTTTGTTTATTAACCGATTTTAATTTAACAAGTCTCATTTTGTAGATAATTTCACTCCCTATAAGCTGTCTGTGAGTCACTTTTCGCTAAAATTGATGGTTTAAATAGAAATGTTAGCTAATAAAAGTTTTTGACTCACGAGATGAGAGATGTCTTGTATTATGCTCCTTTAGACAATTTTACAATAATCTCGCGGATAGGACTTTTTTCGAGTTTCTCTTTTAGTTTCACTAATTTTCCTGGTGTACTACTGGAAAATATTAAAGGAACAAAAATATTTCATAAATTTTTTAGTGATTTTTTGAAAGGGCCTATCGTGGTTTCTAAACAATATTAAAAAGCGCATAATTATTTCGTCAAAACTATAAAATGATACGTTTGATGCTCATAAATAGTTTTATTGTACATACATTTTTTCCAAATTTATTAGGTATGTTCTGTAAAAAAAATAAACCAATTTTATATGCGAATTGTTTTATTTAAAAACTCGAGTAACTTTTTTGCACGACTTTTGCAAAATATCACTTCTCGTGACATTTTCAGATTTTTTTATTTTCTAGACATCCCGTACATGAAATGTTAAGTTTCACCTCATTTTAAATTCAAGCAAAAAAAGTGCGATTTCTTGTATTTAAACCGGATGTCAAAGCATAAGTTCTACCTAAAACGTACTGTCAAATAACTTTGAATTAACGTTCTATAGAAATTAAATTATTTGAAGCTGGTACAGCAGTATGACAGCTGAAGTCGAGATCTAGCGGTGATATTATGCAGGTTTTTTGCGGGAAGAGTTGCAGCGAGTTTAAAAGTTACCCAGGTGAGCGGAACTACTCCAGGAAATCCAAAACTTCATGAGGGCTGCCAGAAGAAGTTTATTTTAATATAACTTGGGAACTATTATAGGGAAATCTTCAACTAGTTTGCATAAATTCGCGGCTCGAGGAGAAAAAGCGGGCGTGGTCTTAAATTCGACGGGAAATCCGAAGACAATATATATTTTTATTGTTCTTTAGAAAACCTTCTCTACACATATGACGGTACTACAAAAAAGGCGACAGAAAGGAACGCTGAAGCTTATCTTAACGACATCGCGGGGGCATGGCGCCTGGAAGCCACACAACTTTATAAGACACGCTGGACGACGGTATTATGAAATATGAATAATGTGAAAATTTACCGCACAACTTTTCGGGTCATATATACATAGATAAACGGCGACTGGTTGGTTCCTTTCGTGAATTAGTTATCAGTTGCATGAAATGATATATATTTCAGTGAAGTGAAATTCAGTTTGTATCTCTCTTCCTAGTTCCTGATCCTGATGAATTTTTAAGCGTGATACTTTTTAATTCCATTGCCTTGGTCCATTTAAGGCTTGGTGTTTACTTACATATACAGGTAGAATGAAAATTAAGCTGTATACTGGAAAAAAAAAGTATTTGGATCAAATGAGCAGCTAGTTTTAAATGGAATTATTTGCGAGAAGAAACCTTATTTCAGGCTCGTAGCAATAAAAAACGCATCGGTTCAGTGTTTCAGAAATCGGAATTTCGGACAATTATTAAATGAAATATTACATCTTACGACCACTGAGACCGTGTCGATAACCAGTCGCATTAAATTCCGGTTTGACAGAACCCATTTCCACTCTCAGGGCAAAAGAACTAAAATACAGCTCAATTCAATCGATGAACGCCATCAAATATTCATGGAGCGTTCCCAAAAACATTGGAAACATCTTGCGACTTCCTTTCGGTTTCCACCATTAGACCACACGGAAGTAATAAAGTGAAGTTTTTGATTGCCCACAATCCAACATTTCGATTAAAGTCACATGCGTTTTTTGAGCCAGGACTGGAACGCGACCATAAGCGTACCCGTTCAATTAGATTAAAAAAAAAATAATTGCTTTAAAAATGGCAATTAAACAGTATTTAATGTGGATCAAATTGTAGGAAAAGTCAAAACGCGTGATACTTTATTTGTCAATTTTCGGAACGATTTGGAACATATTCATAGTAGATGTTAGTCTCGTCAGATGAAGCCATTATGGGGGTCCATCTTATTATTCGTGTCTGCAGTTCTTTGGTCAGTAAAAGCAATACATTTCTTAATAAATAAAGGAAAATCAAGACGTTTAGGTTGACGAAGGTTTTTTTCTCTTTCCTCCAGGGGCTTAAGTCGAAGGAATGCGTAAAAAGTTGGATTACTTGTAAATTGAGTTTTGTTACGTAGTAATTATTAATATCAAATGGTAAAATAATTCCGAGAGCGTTTCCGATATTCAGGGGAGGGGGCCGAACCGACAGCATATCAGGTATTTAAGGCACAAAGAAGGAAAAACCCTCTTTGTCCTTAAAGACCGGAAATACAGTGAAATCCCCAAAAAAGGTGGTCCCCCTTGGGTTTTCACACTGTCCGATTTATTTAACTTTACTCTTTGTTAATGGTTTCTACAATTGTTTGGTCTCTTTGTTGGTCTTAGTAGTATTGACCACCAGATGTCGCTCTCAGTTATATCTTTTATTTGTACATTTTTCCTGGACATAAGGAATCTAAGCAGCTGAATTGTTCATCGGTTGTAGCACGTATGGCGAATTTATGAGGGGTAATAAGTCCAGAACCGGTATATGTCTGGTGTGTTCGACTGACGAATGATCCTAGCTGTATTTAATGATGTTACCGCTGTATATACACCTAATGCGATCAGTTTTAAAACGCGATTATATAAAAATATCTAAAATAATCGATCGCGACGAATTCTTTTTGCCTCAGTTTCCTCATTATCAAGTTGTTGACGATAAAACCTGTACATTGCAGATATTACACGTCTCTTACGTTACGACGAATTCTTCCTGGAGCAGAGACTGCACAGTACTGGAAAATATCTTTTCGAACGTGATGGGCAAACAATGAGATTACGTGACGCAGAGCAGCAATGCGCTCTCGTCATAACGAAAACTAAATTGTTTTCTTCATTTATGTCGTAGCCAGTTGAAAAGCTACACGACTCAAATTATTAATCTCGACTTTACTTTTTTATATATTTTTATATAACTAATTTGTTTTTACTGTTTAAAACTCTGTTTTGTTGCAACCGAGAACTTTTCCTAATTTTGTATCCTTTGCAGCAGAAAATATAAATACTTCTTAATGTTTCACTTCCATTGTCAAAAACAATCGTAGGTAGGAGGGACCCGTCACCTAATTTAACTGTTAAATTATGGAAACCTGTTGCGCTGCAGAGAAAAGAGTATTAAATTTGACTGGAGATAATGAGCTGACAGCGGATAGCGCTCCCGGATTTTTTACCTGTCAAATTTACAGGGTACGACTCAGGCCGAGAAATTCCTGCGAATTGCACAGCCAAACTGTCGACCGAAATGATGCATTTTCCTGCAACTTGTTGCCGATAACGTTTACTAGTACATTTTATTTGTAACAGTAATGCTAGGGTCACACGGAGCGCTATATTAGCTATGTTTCCATTTAAAGACAGTTAGCTATGCTAAGTCACCATTAGACTGAATGCGAACGAGCTATATTCCCAAACGATGAACGCTATCCATATACAACAAATACAGTGTTTTCAAGATATAAAATACAACACGTGAGAGAAAATTTCAAGCATCTATTAAAAAGAAATATAGCTATTTTCGGTACCACTAACAAAAATAGCCAATAGAACTAAAATCTATGTGCCAAGCGACTGTAAAATACAACCAAAAATCAAAATAGTTTAGATGTATCTACCATCACGAACGTAGCGTATATCGTAGCTACGCAATCCGTGTGGGCCTTGTGTAAGAAACAGAGGAATATTTGTAAAAATTCTTGCATTGAAATTGAAATTGAAATAACTCTCCGTAGCGAGAAAGATCAAACGCTTATTTCATTGTAATGAATTCCCATTACCTACGACAATGAGATGAGTAGACTGAGAGGTGGCTTTTATTTTTGTTATAAAACATCGAGTCGATTCTTAAGTTGCATCGCAAAAGACAACCGGCATGTTCATAGCAGCGTAACCTGCCTGTTCGAATAAGCGTATTGAATTAAAGACGTCTCGCATATAGATGGTCCCCTCTATAGCTCACGGGGTGCAAAAAAAACCACCCGACTTTTATGCCTCGCTATTTCCATTTCCTTCAAATTTACTTTATGTCTGTGATGCTCGTTGAATTTGCAATCCAGACGTTGGCGTCCGAGAGAATTATCTGTTGAAAATCATTCGCTCTGGAAAAGTGTACGGGAAAGAGTATGGCCTATTATTATTGTCGTATAAATTCATTCAGTTCATCCTTCTGAGCATTAAATAGAGTAAATATATTAGATAAATATAAAAACAGAAATTATGTACGCCTATTGGTTCCCAAGAAACTAGCTAGCAGCAGTAAAAGTTAACTCATGCGAGAGAAGGAGCGCCAGGCCCGCGCAATCGCGTGAATGTCGCCCTCGTCGCGCGCGACATTTTTGACTTGAACGTTTCAAATTCGGTTCAACCTTTATTTTACAGTTTACAAGTTGGTGAAATATACCTTATAGGTGTTGTTGAAATGTGTGCATATCATGTAGAACATGACTCCTGCAACTTTTAGAATCGCGATATCTCAGGAATGGTGGTTCTTAAAAAAAAAGTATAAGGACCATTTTTGTAGATAATTTTCAGATCTATAATTTTTTTCCGTGCTACTTTTTTGATAACACTTTCCGTTTTCGAAAAAAATCCAAAAAGCCTCAAATTTTGACCTTTGACCCCGTATAACTTTTTTAGCACACACGAAAACCAGAGTAATAATGAATAAATAGGAATCCTTCAAATCGAATCGGCCGAGCTAACTTTTAAATAGCGAAATGTCAAGGGTACGCCCGTGAACACTGGCCCCCCGTGTTTACCACAATGTCGGTTTATTTTCCCATTTAAATTACAAGGGAAGTGGCAACTTGCTCCATTTTTACTGCCCTCCGAATCGCGCAGCCCAGAGCATCCGTGTCCTTGTCTCCAGAACGTAATAAATTATCATCCCAAATTGTTTTACTGCTTCCATCGGACCCTCTAACTTTTTGTGTAAATTCGTCGTTTTTAAATAAGAAGGAAATGAGAGAAAACCTTAATTAGTACTTTGGCTTAAAACTTAGAGCGCCGCAGGATGTAAAAAATAATTCGGCTTAATTACTGTTATCTCTAAAATTCGAGATTAATACGGTCCCGAGAATCCCTGTTTAACTTTGCAGCGAAAATCCGGTCATTATTTAAATAAATATTAGTCGTTTAACAATCTTTTCCACAAATCTACCAGAGCTCGTCTATATTATAGACAGTGGTTAATGACAAGACTAATAAATCCAGGGAACAAATATTAAAAAAAAACACAAAAGATACTGTGCCAAACATGGGCAAAGAGACGCATTAAAAACGGTTTATTAAAACTGGACCTGGTGTTTGTGCCCATGTTTGAGAGCATAAAAACGGAATCGGAATGAGCTAACAGTAAACGCCCTGTAACTTTGCGATTGAGAGTACAGTATTTAAAAAGATATGAAAGTTGAATTGTAATAAGATAATAGTGTTTTTTTTTCCAAATTAACATATCGGTGTAATAAATTGTAAATACAAAATGCATATATTTGTTGTATTTTACTCTTGGTATAGTTGGTATAGTTCTAATTAAAAAAATATGTTCCAGTGTTATACAGGGCGTCCCATTAATATTGCGAAAAAATTCAGGGGGAGTTTCCTTGACCAAAAATAAGAAAGAAAGCTCCTATAAACCTGTGTCCGAAAATGCTTCGATTCGGAGATAGAGGGTGTTGAAATTTAGAGAAAATACAAGGTTTTTACTAATATCTGGAGAACCCTAATTCCGATTTTTTTTGAAATTTGGTATGTTTGTTTATAAAAACGGTAGACGTCTTCTGACGTAATTTGATTTATTTTATCTATTCCAGCGGCGTCCGAGGACTCACTCCTGTTGATATTAATAAGTAAACATATGAGACGTCAATGCTTTTTCTTAGGTGTCATATTTTTTTCTAATTATGCGATTAAAAATACAACTTTTTTGTCTCTACTTTTTTTTATATCTTGCTGAATTTTCGCAATATTAATGGGACACCCTGTATATGTAAACCGTTCTAAAGCGTGTCTGGTGGCTTAAGGTGTATAATAGAAAGTAATATAAACTTTTCGCTAACATTACCGGGAAAAGTTGGAACAGAATGTATAATCTTATAGGTTTCCGATAAATCTCCGTAAAATTAAGTTATCTCAGTCTCAGCTTAAGTCGCAGTCTCGCCCCGAGAACTAAAACAAAAGCGACACCGCGGAATTTGATATTTTTATATGTCGCAATGTTCCATTTTCTCCGTTTCGCTGCGAAACTTTCCCAGATTTCCTCTAATGAATCTGTATCTTATAGGATTATTTCTCTTATTTACTCCTCCCCGACTTGGCTTCACCTTTGCTCTATCTTATCGGGCCTTTATTTTGTATTAAAAGTTTTTCCCGTTTTTCCTTTGAAGTTCGTCTTCGGCGAACTAAATCAGAGGATGGAACTTTTGTTTTTCTCTCGGTCGGTTCTTAATTATTTCTATTGTAATTCCTCGACCCAAGTCAAATACGGGCTGATAAACTGTGCAACAATTTTTCGTTCCGAAATGGCGACTTAATATGACCTAAATGTAGGTGTTTTTGTATTAGATATGTGTAATAATTTTGAGGAGAGACTGCAATAGTCAAAAAACAGTTCACTTCCAACACATTGTACAAATAATTTATTGTCAAGGTAATCGATATTAATGGATTTTATGCAAAATTATTTAAATGTTTAACTGATCTGTATAACTTCAATTCTGATGAGGGTGTCTCAAACTCGATAGTATGGACCTTATTTCACCATATTTTTTGTTTCCAGGTGGTATTTTTTGTAAGTTCTTCTACCTATTGATTCGACTATTAGTTGTCTGTTGGTGTATCTCTAGAGAGATTGCCTCCACAGACCCGGGCCCTACAGCGATGACGATCGCTGTCCTTGCTCTATTTTTTACGCCACTCTGTCCTTGAAAATCGACACGGTTAGCATTCCCCTCCGGAGATCCACCGGAGCGGATAATTCGCTCGCGTCCCGACCCTCCGATATCCCATCCATCTAAAAAAGTCCCATTTGACATTCATTGTTTGCTTCCTACCGGCCGTCCCGGTAGGCAGTCTCACCTACTATCCCAGATACAAGCAATAGACGCCGCCGACTAACGCCCGTGTCGCCGTCCGATTGAGTGGGTATTGATCGAAGGAGGTCTGGCTTATCGCACACTTGGATCTAAACTCGCAGCTTACTGCCGCTGAGATGGATTTACGGCGCGCGAGGGACGGTGGTTCTGCCCGCCACTGTACCCGACGCCGTGATACATACACCTTTCGCGAGGATTCGTCCTGACCGACGTAGAGGTTCTCAATAACCAATAAATTTGAATCTAGACGGATGGCGCGAGATGGTGATTTATGATCGCCGTTTTGTCGCGCTCTGTTGGGTCTTATGAAGGAGTTTTGTTGGACGTTGCATCTGCTAGTTAAATTGGATAGAATCTGAAATTTTGATTCAATATATAAAAGTGCGGCATCTCCGATATCAAAGGTACAGCTGCCTGCTTTAATTTTTTTTCAATTTTTGCTCATTTTCGTGCCCTCCTGTTTAAGGATCGCACTTATTTGAGAATCATCCTGTATAGACTCAAAGTAATGCAAAAATCCTGTAAGGAGTAATAGTTATTTACACCATAAAGGAGGTAAGTATTATTTACCAGTCGAGGACGATTTTGCGCCCGAGCGGAGCGAGGGCTGGTGATAGAGTCCGAGACTGGTAAATTATACTTAACTGCTGCGTGGTGTATAAAATTTTATCTGCTCCCATAGTTCTTTATGGTTCATGAAATAAATTCTATTTCTCACTTAGAAGTTCTCAAGAAATATATCAAGATTAGATTGGAAATTAAAACTGAAATTTCACGCTTTTTTATGAGCTATCAAGCAGATAGATGCTATAACCAACCAGTCGGCAAGAATACCCTTTCTATGATTCCTAATAATATTGCACAGTTTTGGAAACTGGAACATCCTGAAACATATACAGGCCATTCATTCCGAAGACCATCGGCAACGTTACTGGCTAATATAGGAGTTGATGTATTAACAATCAAGAGACATGGTATGGGTGGAAATCAGCCACAATAATTGCAGAAAGTTATGTTGCTGACAGTTTAAGTAACAAAAATGAAATAGCCAACACAATGACACTTCAACTCCATCCTTGTCCATAAAATATGCATTTATAACTCGAAATCGTTTTTATCCCTATGGCGGTAAATTACCTCACTTACCTTCTGTTGTCCATAGCAACTTCCACTTCTACAGTAAAAATCACTTATCTCCTTAAAAACAACGTATTAGTCTATTTACAATAGTGGGAGCAGATAAATTTGTATCTTTTCTGCATGAAATACAAAATTTTCTTTTGTTTGACCATTTAATTCAATGAATGTTTTATTTTCAAAGATATTGTATAAGCACATAAAATTGAATCTCCCGCTGTAAGCCGGGAAAAATATATGCTTGTTTAGGCTTTATATCACTGCAAAAAAACGTCATCTCGTGACGCGGGTAACGCGATGTGTCCAGAATTTTTGTCACGTTTGAAATTAGCTTAGTCGCGGTAGGCTCATTACTGACATGGATATAGGGGTAAGAATAATCTTGTTGTGTAACCCCGGTGCAAAAAATGTCACAAAAAGTTAAGCTCAGAGCGCGAGGTGCCGTACCTACTATTTAAATGTATTTTCAATTGTTTTATCATTTAATTTGGATTTTATTTGTTAAAAAAATGTCTCGAAAATATCAAATGTCTACAAAACTAACCATTAAAGCAAGCTGAGAGTTTTTACCTCCAAGCAGGAAAAAAACAGCGTTTCTTAGTGCATTTTGAATAAAAGAATACTAGTTATGGACGTTATAAGTTAGATGTTTTGTAGCATGAACAATTCCATTGTTGTAAACAAGCTCCTATATCAAATTTGAGACAAACAGACGCAAAATTACATGTCTTTTGTTCTTATTAAGGTTTGTTGTAACATATTCCTTGTAGTTTGCGAGATATTCGCCGTTAAACAAAGGATATTATATGGAGGACCGGTAACATGGCCACCACGCGTTCCAGACCTTAATCCGTTAGAATTTTTCCTCTAGGAGCACTGATTCCGCAGTTCCGATTCATACTCAAGATCATTCTATTGCATGTGCTCATTATCAATGGCTTCAAATTAAATTGGTTTTATCATGAGCCTTTGATCCAAAGAAGCTTAAAGCAAATGCAACACATAAATTTAATAACTATAACTTTTAAGAGACTAGAAAATAATTTAGAACTCATACTGATAAAAGTCACATTTCAGACAAAAACTTGGGAAAAATCATGTTCCGCCAAGTGACGTGGTATTTGCGAAGCAATTTCCATCTTCTTCAGAAGAAACTGAAACTGGAGATTAAGTTTTCTGCTTGGTATTTATATTTGCTCTGTGCATTGGTCCATGGCATTTAGTTTCGTGGTTTTTAGTCATTGGCCCATGTTCTGGTTCTTAATTTTTGCGGATAGGCCCTTTTCAAGTTCCACTGGGACCTTAGAGTAGATTCCAACAGTTCGTCTCGAGAAAAGCTGTCTATCTTTCTTGCTGAATTGTATGTTGTTAGTAGATATTCTTATTTTTCTTTATCCTTAGATGTCTTTCTCATGCTTCGTCTGGTATTCCTGTTCGTGTACAAAATTTCTGTAGAAGTCCTGAAGACCGAGGTAGTGGCATTCAAGATGAGTGGTTGGAATTAGTTGGAATTTGGAAACGACTCATTCACAAAAATCAAGGACCAAAACGATACCATGAACCAAAATGCCATACACACAGCAAATATAAATACCAACGTGGGGACTTAATCTCCAATTTCAGAGTCACTTCTAAAGAAGACAGAGATGTGATTCTCTAAAAGTCATGGAGCCAGCACCGAGCTATTTATATTTGCAATTTGACTTTCCTTCAACTGAGAATTAAGTCGAGAAGGACCTTGAGGGACACACAACTTGTTAATTTAAATTACGCCGTGCTGGCAATGATCCCATAAACGTTACTCTTTGAAAAACGAGCCTGCCTGAATGGATAGTCGTACCTTTATTTCCAGATGTCATTTTGTTTAAGGCGGGCTGGGTATTTTCCAAGTTAAATGAATTGGAAAAGTTGCGACATAAAACCCGTGGCGGGGTTCGGCGTCATCCTTCAAAACAAATGCCGTCGGGGTGCGACGAGATGGGATTGTCAAAAAAGAAAATTGGCTCAAATGAGTTTTAAAGGTGTTTTTTAAGCTCGAAATCGCGGCTGCTCCGAAATAGAATATATGACAAATTTTCCTCTGGATTCGCAAATGGCTGTTTTGTTAGACTTGTTAAGGAAGTTGGATGAAATTGAATGCATAATGCATATACTAAAGCCGGAACAATTACGCGTTTCTGGAACTTTAAAATAACAGTCGTTTTCACCGGGTTGGCTCCTGTGAATGATTGCGCAGGGACAGAGAATGGATGGTCATAGAAATATTACAAATATAAGTAAATTAGAAACAAGTCATTTTGAAACAATATTGAAGCAGTTGATAGTTGAAAAAAGCACATTTCGAAGTCCAATAGAAGTGAAAGCGCAATATAAGAATCTTGATATGACAGGAGCAATAGTCAGAACTACTCTTCCGCAATCGAGTCTAATCTTTCACGAATTTTGGGCTAGGTCTTGATCAATTTGGAAACTGTAAAGTTGAGATTTTCCTTCTAACACTCACAACTTCAATGCTACAAAGCTCGTAGTAGATACATATCACTTTTTTCTTTCAATCAGTACTTGATTATCCCGATCGGTTTCAAGAGTTTAGTCAAGTTTTCGCATCAAAAGAAGGAAAATTAATGGAGAAGCTAGAGAAAAACAAGGAAATCGGTACCTACCGATATATAGAAGAAAATCATATAAAACCGGGAGGTGCTTTTAAACCAAGAAGACAACAAATTATTTGTGAAGGAAATAAAATAAAAAAAAACATGGAAAGATGTTGAGTTTTCTGAGGCAACATCTGGATAACTTATCGTGAAGTGGTTTGAGGTATTTTATAAATATATTAAATAATAATAATTTAGAGCTACTGTAGACAACTTGGCTTCTATTAGATATATATGATTTAAATAATTTTTTCAAAAGTTTAACTGTTTGAAACAAAGAAACGGTTCACTAGATCAAGATGAAATTTGACAGGGTTCTTCTGGGTAAATCGAACTGAAAAGTCATGCTTAACATTAGTCATTTCGTGAATATTTCTAATTTAGCCGTCAATTTTCTAAAATACCTACCATAAATTAACCCTTTTTTTTCCCTATTTTTTAAAATTCGTGTAAAAGATGAAAAAAAAAAAAAAATTTCCGAAAAGTTGCAGCAACATTTATTTATTCCAGTTTTCGAAACTTCCTTTCATTTCTCTGTACGACTATTTATCGCCGAGATATAAATGATTAACATGACATTAATAGTCCGAAATTTCGATGAAAAATGGCCGTATCGAAATTTAAAAATAAAGGAAATTGAAGCTGAATGAACAAGCTATCTGGTCCATGGAATGATTTAGCTGAAAAAAGAGAAAATTTGCAAAAATTTTTGTCCAAAATCACTGAAAAATTTCGGAAATTCTTTTGACCCTTTAATTTTTCGCATTAGTTGAAATGGTTTAACAATACCTTATGACTAGTATATCGAACGTTTTTAAGAAATTTCACAACTGAAAAACAAATCCGAGTTAAATACGTATTTATAATACACTGAAATAACAATGAGCCCTATTTTCATCAAGCTAGTATTTATGCAACTGCAATTTCCTGTGCAGGTAAATCAGTCGTATTTACAAAGTTAATTTATACAGAATAGCAGTTACCACAACAGAGGATTTCTGTTGCTATTAACATTAACATTTCTTTTTAACGGTCATTCATTTAAATTGTTAATAAGCGCTGTGGTGTTTACTAAGTGTGTTATAGTTTCTATATATTAAAGGAGTGCTTTTACTGCACAGTTTTTATAAAGTCCTATCATCCTTATTTTACCACAAGAAGCAACGCAACGTATTCTTCATGACAAGCGGATACAATTCTATGAAACAATCGAATTTATAGTCATATACGAAATACGATCAATTATGTTTGTTAGGTTGAATCCTTGAGGAAGTTAGTCGAGATTAGTGGAGACTAAGATACAGCAGAATACCCAAATGGTTTGTGTGACAGTTTAGAAGATGAAGAACCCGTTAGTCACATTTAGTATGATATTAATGGTTGTGATGAAAGAAGTACTATTTTCTTTCTTTCAAACCTTCCCCTTCATTACAGTTTTGAAATTTATCTATAAAAATTGCGCATTTATCATTTTTAGGATTTGAATTCTCATAAAACTACTTTAATTCTTTATTTTTCTTGTGCTATATTAATACTAGGGCCCTAAACTTGATCCGTGTGGTACACCATAACATTTAGACCATGTTTCGACCGGACAAAAATCGTTATCGTATAATTTCCTTACCAATCAAGATGTAATTATCTCTGAACGTCCGATGGCCATACAAAGTACTTAGATTTAAATATTAAAACTAATTTTACAGGTTTTCTGCAGATAAAAATCAACTATACGATAGGGCTCTGAATCACTTAAGTGCCCTCCAGGTAAAACGACTTGTTCGGCATTTCAGCCGACCTTTATTCGTAAATCAACTCCATTTATCGTATAATTAAAATGTGTACGCCATTATACCCTCCGATGCGATAGTATGTAACTGCTTGTATACATGAAAGTACCATTAACGTTAATGGGGCGCATTCCAGATTATTCGAAAAAACTCTATTCTTAGCTACCCCCGTATAATCGTGTCCGCGGTAACGGCGTACGCAAAATTAACTGTTCGAAACGTATATAATTATGTCCGCCGAATATATTACTTCATTTAAGCCATACAGGAATTATGGGAAGTTGTAATGAGGTACTGAGGTTTGTAAAGCACCCTATATGCGGCGTTTTAATGATGGGTATATAATTTCTCTTTTATGAGCAGGGCACACCGAACTGTATCGATTTTTTTCGTTGGTACAATGTTCTTTGATACCAGAAATACTACTTTTTTGGAAAAAAAAATGTTGGATCTGTTTGAATTAGCTTAATGCCTTTTATATGCTTTTTTGTTTCCCTAAAATATGATAGCGGTGTTATCTGTCTAAGAAATTGAACAGCGCCTCGTGTACACTTGTTTCTATTTCAAATCTTTTACTCACAATTAGTTTTTAGGAATTTTAACATTTTACATTTATTTATTCAGGTAATATTTTAAGAAATCTAACCAATGCCCCTTTACTCCAATACCACAACAAATAGTGTCGAATTCTGTAGTTAAATCCATAAATACAGTAGGATATTTATAGGATAATTCGTTTATAGGTCAATATAATTTCTGCACTTTCAGTACTTTTATTAAATTTTATTAAATCCAAAACCAAATTGATTATGAAATTAAATCATCATCCAAAAACTCAACCAACCTCATTTTTAAACATGTTGCAAATATTTTTGCGGTTATACAGGGCGATTCACAACTATCCAAAAAAATTTGGGAATAGATGAGTCATAAAAAATGGATCGTAAAAAAATTTTTGTAAAATCCTTATACATTCGAGAAAATAATTATTGAAGTTGTATTATCTTCAATGCGCTCTCTTTCCACGTCACCTCAGGCAATTTCGAATACTGAAATCCGATTTTACAGTTAGTATTAACGTTTTTGCGATAGTGTTTACATTAGTTTTTCATGTGCCAAAAATGTTGGATATGGTTTTAATTTAAGAAGCAAGTCAACATTTGTGTTATGGTGAAGCAAGACAACATTTGTGCTAGTTTGTTTGCTATTTTGAACAGTTGTTGCATATCAAATTATTTTATAAATTAAAACCACAAAATACTTTTATTAATTAATAATAACAATAGCGGCAAAAGCAGTTGAATTTGCTGGTATAAAATAGGTGTTATAACATTTTATTTATTTCTTTCCATGAGAAAGAAATTCTTCCAATGTTTTGTCCGTTCATTTTTTATTACACAGCGACCGCACAAAATTGTATTTGTAAGAGTCCTCTGTACACTCAAACATTTTTTTTGTTAAATTCTGAATCGCCCTGTATATTACGTTATTTATGAAACTTAAGTCTATAATTTGTACATTCAGTTCTGTTACTATTTTTTTTTTCATTGCTATTACTATTACACATTTGTTGAAAACATTAAATTAATATGTTTTAATGGGTTTGATATGAATTTATGTAAACTTTTTGTAATTCTAAAGGTTATATTCTATTCTGTGGAATATACATGGTGTTCCCATGTTAAACGTACTTTAACAGTTAATAGGGGATTTTTTTTGCATTTTAATCATGATTATGAAGTGTTTAAGCTCAAAAAACATTATCCTTTAATTTTTTTCAAAAGTTGGACTGTTTGAAACAAAGTAACGGAAAAAAAATTGCGAAATTTTTTTGTCACGCTATTTCTTAGAATTGAGTGGTAACCGTAGCTTCTAAAAAATTTCGACCGAAAGATCTAAAAACTAGAATCTTAGAGTTTCAAAATGCTTTTTTTAATTCTGGATACGACCATTTTTCACCTAAATACAGTCTGTCAAAAGTCACGGGAACATTTCCGAAATTCTTTTGACCATTTAATTTTTCGCATTAGTTTATAATAAAAACTGTAAGATTTATTCCTTTTCTTCCACTGTCCCCTATAATTTCCTTGAAAACACGTTTAGTTGCGGGATACCGCATATGCTGCAATGTATACAAAGTGGCGGATTTAATTTGTTTTTATCAAATTTTATCCGCAAGAAAATCAGACATTGTTTGAATGTAAACAGAGCGAGATCGATATCCGCGAATCGCGAGCAAACCCAGTCGCGTATGTCTGGATGGAATTATGCCCGCGTATAAAAACGTTTTCTTTTAACTGCAAATTAAACTTACGCTTGCTTTATGATGCCCCTGATTCAATTATTCCCCGTTTTATAGCGTTCTAAATGTTAATGGTTTTCCGAAATACCCGGAATACAAATAATAAAGCTTAGCAAGGATACATAAAATTAATGCCCAAAGCGCTTTCAACTCGAATCCGCAAAAGTGTAAACCACACAGGATTTAAATTTAATAGTTCCAGCGTAAAAGTTTCACTGTAAATACAATGGATAATTCACTGTAGATTACACGGAGAAAATGGAAATTGTGACGTGGGATAATTCATTTACCGCTTAATTTTGTGAAAATGAAATGAGCACTTAATCCTTTAGTCACAGCTTAATTAAATATCTCCGCTGGAATATTTTTCATTTGTCTAATAAATTGTCTAGACGCTTTCAAACTTCTCGATTTGTAGCGCAACTTTCCCAAAGCTCTGGTCTGTAACCCACGGAGTGGCCCGTCATCGGTTGGGAAATAGTCACTGAAATATATTTGGAAATTTCAATCCATTCAATGGAACTTAAATTAAACATCTCCAAGTGCGTGCGGTCTCCGCATTTTCCAAAAATAATGCCTTGCACACGGGAGGACGGAGCTCGCTCCGAAATCCCCTGGAATGCAATAAAAACCAGAAAAAACACCAATAACCGCCGAAGAATACCTCTCAGAGCTTGAAGGATCACTTCAGACTTTAATAAAGTCAGCTATTGCTGTAACAATAACAGTGGGACGTGTATACAAGTTTATGTGCATTTTGTTATTTTCTATACCTACGAAATTGGATATGGAACGCCGCCCGGCCTTCAAGGGGACGGAACTGTATAGATTTCTGATATTGGTCCGTTCTGTTATCAGTACGTTGATTATTTATTTGAGAGCCTAGGTGATATCGTTGCGGGGAATAGCTTTTACGTGATTCCGGGCTTTGTTTTAGCTTCGTATTGAAAATCTTTATCCAAATCCTCCCTTGGATATACAGGGTGTTCCTATTTTAAACGCGCCAACATTAACAGTTAATAGAGAATTTTTCGCAATTTTGCAGGAACAGGTTTTGATTTGACATTGACCAGTGATTCGGACTTTTCGGTCCGCTCCTGACCGCTGGTCATTAACCTAGCTTTTAATTCGTTTTTAATCCGTAGTGAACGACAACGAATAAACACTTTTCACTATGTTTTATAATTGGTTATGGGTTTTTGATATTACGTTCATTATTATTATTCTGTTTGTAGTACGTATACCTTATTGTGTTACTTATTGCTTTTCAAAGAGTAGTGCGAAGCAGTGGCGTGCAATAAATATTTTTAAATAATTTTCCTTTTTGTCCCTTTTTATTTCTTTACATGGATTGTAGGATTATTTTGCTATGCCTGAAAATCATACGCTGGTTAAATTTGCTTCAGCAACTAATTTGTTGTATCTGTCGTGCTACTTTACCCGTCATCAATATAAACCTCCATTAATTGAAGTTATTGAATCATTTCAAACATATCTCAAGTTTAGTTGAATTACGGGAACCGTACATACAGAATTATGACATGAATGTATACGCCTCGGGATAGAGTTAAAATTTGCGCTGTTTGCAACTATTCAGGCCTTTGAACTACATAATTTGATATGTCTGTCACAAGTCGAGCCGACTTGATCTTTAGCAAAGCGGATATTTCTTACCCCTATTAAATAATAATATAAACTTAAGGCACAAATTTTGTATATACAATTTTGGTAAAAATAAAAAAAATTGCATTACAGTTTTTTTACTGTGTCATTCATAACATTCGTGAATTTTTAGGATGAATTATTTGTCCTAAGTACGTGAAAAAGTATATGGTGGCGATCTACAAAGGACTTAAAAAAACTGAGGTCAATAATGAATTGGTTAAATATCTCTGGCAGTTTCAAATCGATCCTCAACCACTGCAGAAACGGACCAATTATACTGAAAATGTATGTTAAAACGAATGAAGTTTGAATATAACAAAGTAAAACCTAACTTATTCAATAATTCTGTGTGTGTATTACTCATTAAAGATAAAGTTAAGTGCTATTACTTTTGCTTTGTTTCCGTTGATCCAAAAAGACATATTGGAATAAAAATGGGCCTGTTAATTTTTAATACGAAATGAATGGTTCCATTTCTGTCGCTAATTAAGATATCTTGAGGGGTTTGCTGTACTATTCTCCATAATATTTTTTATGGACGATCACTTAGACTAACAAAATAATTCGGACGTGGCGGCAGAAAGCTTATTTTTAGTTTCACTTCTTCCTGGTTTTCTCCCTAAGTTTATGTATCTGTTGTCCCCTTTTAATCTCATTTTAATCCGCTTTTCTGGCCCTTTCCTCCAACTTTATTGTGTTCATTATCCTCTTCTCTTTATTACCTTCATTATAGTGGATTGTTGGTTTATGATATGTTTCCCCTCAAGAGTTTCAACCACCGAAATCCAAGTTTAATTCAATTTTTGTTTAGCTGATTCTAACTACATAGGCTAGGAAATATAGAGTTGGACGCGACTTTTTGTTTCGGCAAGCTGAATTTATCACTATAGATGTTAAATAACGTTAGTTTCCACAGTCATAAAAAAAAGACCTACAAAACTAGCCCTCGAGCGTCAAAAAATATTGATTAGATCAAAAGTTATAAACAGAAGAAGTTTATTTATGACTTTTGAATTAAACATTTATAAACTGCGTTATTATTACCAGAACGTTTTGGCATCGTATCCTCTCATTCCTTATCACTATCTAATAACTCACACGAAATCTGGAATCGGTAAGTTGAATAGTTTACAAGTTATGGCCTTATAAACAAATTAACTAATTATTAGTCTGGACGATTACAGCATTGTAAACAGTTGATTAGTTGATTAAGCGGGATGACGCGGGTTCGGCCTAAGTTGCGCGTAACAATTCTTGATTAATTATCTAGAATACATGGCACTTGTTTAAGGAAAACAATCGATGTGTAGAGAGCTAGACCCTTAAACCCCTGAAATATGTAGCGAAACGTGTTGCCATGCAGACTTGCAATTTAAAATAATGCACGCGAGATAAGGAAAAAAAGGGAGGCCTGGAAAGGTTCCGGAATAATCCCCCGATAATATCGCGAGCCTTCTACGCGCAAGATGTTATCTAAATGCGGACAAGCGGGACCGTTTCATTTGATTATTTCGGCAAATTGCAGAGAGATTTTATTTCGTTCATTGATTCCATTACCTCGCTTTTAAATAATCGATAAGCCCCAGCCAGACGGGGGCTCTCCGTCGGCATAAAATATTATTATGCTTTTCAAAACGCCATCCAGTCCGACGATTTTATTTCGGCTTTACGTCGAAGGGCGGCGGTATTTCTCCCTTTTACGCGTTAGACTTCGTTTTACATATTTTTTCGGCGAGGGCTTAGGCGGTAACCTTTTTTCGCCTTAGGATACACCTTTCTAAACAAATTAGGACCATTATTCAATGGAAAGTTGCTGGTTAAGAGTTGGTAAATGTTATACTACCCCGAGGTTCTTCCTGTGTACGCTTAAACATGTTAGGAGTGGAACTGATGTGTAATGATGTCCAGGGAACGAAGAGAAAAATAGGGTAAAATCTTCGAATACTTTCGGGTAGACTGATTTTTATGAAAATTTGGAATTACATAAGCTTATTCCACTCTGTAGATGAAAAGTTGCTTGTTAAGGGCTTTTTATTTTTAAGGGATGAAAACCACTCCTTGTGCTAAAAGACTGAATAAATATAAAAATAGGTGTTGAATAGACTAAAATCATATCTTAATGTATAGAATAAATATTGCTTTATATTGTGGGTTATAATTTACGTTGTTTTTATAAAGTTTCAACCCTTAAAAACCACCCTAAATGATAAAAATGTAAAATTAATAGGTTATTTGACCTTAAAATATTTTTATAGCACATATATTATAGACAGAAATCCTTTCAATAGTTTGTGGTATTATAAATAATTTATTACAATATTTCAACCCTCACTCAAAATGAGATATCAATTATTCAAGAACAAGAGAGGTTATGCGGAACGCAATGCTGCCAACTGCTTATCACTAAATATCTCCATTAGCACGTAATTAGAAAAGTTCAGTTATTTACTGGACAGGCCTCGTATGTTGGTAAAACCGGTGGTTCCCTAAGACTATATGAGCGAAACAAGGTTTTCACAGCGTTTGAGAGCTAACTAATATACCGAACTAGGTTACGTGACTACACATGCAACAAAAAAAACTACGAAGTTGCGCTAACTAATTACGGGATTTGTTAACTACTTTAATAAGTTGCACTCTGACATATAATTAAATTTAATTAATTCGACCGGCAGATTAAAGTTCCGACATCAAGCACTTTGAACATAAAATTTAATATTACAAACTTTTTCATTTCGCGTCTGCTCAGACACATAAGTACATTTTTTGTAGGGTCGTTTATGTGTAATTAAAGTTTTAGAGCTGCAAGCCCTTGTTAAAGAATGATTTTATTAAAGGTCTGCTCTCGGTTTACCTCGGTGCGAAAACCCTCGGAGGTCTTGGCGAATTTAGTTTATCACCGCACAGACAGATGCACTAGACAAACCTTAATTAACTTTGTTCAGGTTTAACATCGAAATATACCATTTAGTACCAAGCGAATGAATATTGTGCCTAATACGCGTATCCTATATCTTTATTCAAATGTATAGCGTCTGACAGCTGCTCTCGTCAAAATAAACAAAAAAACAAGCGTCCTAAAACGATTTTTAAGAAATATTTACCAGTGACGTCGGCGTTAAGAAGAGCTTGAAGGGTTTCTGCAATATGAAAAAAATAATAAATTGAATCAACTCAACATTAAATAAAAAGTAAGGTTAAAAGTCAAAAGTGAAGATACGGGAAAATAGTCCCAGAAAAACAACAAAGAAACAAAATCAATATAATTTAGGAATATGAAGTGCTGGAAATAAAAAGTGCAGTCCAGGAAAATAAGTTGAGGAACATAAATCCAGAATAAATCAGTCTACAGTGGAAGTAAAAATGGCAGCCGTAACAAATTACAGGAAAAGAGATCATCTATAGGGCAGCGCAAACAAGTAGAAGAATCAACGTACCTACCAGATTTATTAAACATGTCGGGAAGTAGACTTCTCAATAAGGCAGGAAAGTGAGTTAGCTTAAAGGCTGAATATTTGTAAAAATTAGATTATGTTTAGCTACAGATCAGACTGTTTTGGTCTGTTTTTAAAGGAAAATTTATATATCACCACATTCCAAATTGTTCTTATGAAATTAATCATAAGTTTGCAATAATCATATTGCCTTTCCAAAAACCAAAAATTTGAAATTAACGAAAATATTAATCTTGTCTTTCCAGTGCATGTCAATATATTTACAATCATGTAAAGTCTGTAGAATATACTCGATCATCTGGTGTCCCTCTGGGATCCATATTGGGTCCCCTGTTCTTTAGTGTTCCTATAAATGACTTAATCAATGATTTGGAGGTCTGTTGCTGGATATATGCTGTTTTCTGCAGTAGTATTTGACAAAAATATACATAATATGCAAAATTCGGTATTATGTTGAGGTCACTAAGCCTTTTTGCAATAAAAATTTTAACAATTTGTCAACAAAAATCAGTTTGTCCACAGAAATCAGATTCATTCAATTAATACGTCTTATCATTTTAATATAGGTACCTTTTGGTAGGTGTAATCTATCTTTTGACTCACCTAACTGTCTTGGCATACGAATGTTCAATAGATCACCTAATGATATAAAAATTTGTACCTCTCTCTGTTTATAGCTTCAAAAAGGCTCTGAAAAAATACTTGGTTGATAAATGTTTCTATTCTGTGGAAGAATATTATGTTAATCAACTTTCTGTTAATTAATCTTAAGTTGTAAATTAGTCTTGTCTTTATGTAGTTTTATTTACTATTCCTATGCAATTGTTGTATTGACTAGAGGAAATACATGTAAAAACAAAAAAAATCGGTGTGAGTGAAAGGAATAATGGATCGGAATGAATTAATTAAGTGAAATTATTGATTTTTGATTATTTTACTCATTTGTGATTGTATTTAAACTAAAACTGAGTACTTTCACTTAAATATAGGTACTCCTTAGATAAATTCTTCACGTAAACTCGTATTTGGTGCAAGTAAATATCCTCATTACTGTATGAGTTTAAATGTATATTAATTTTGAGTAATTTGAATGGCGCCGTGAAGATGGCACCACTTACACGTTGCTTCTGTAATCTCGATCACAGTTGATAGGGACCCGTTGGATGCTCCAGAAAAGCGTGATCGCCAGGATGGGTCTCAGCCAGGACAGTGTTCTTTTTTAACAACCCAACAGTGGTTTCTCGCAAAACTAGGACCCCAATCGATACCGGGGTGTATGCGTTGTTCTTCCTGCAACATTAACCCTTCCGGCGACCCGGTTCATCCCCGACTCCGAACGATGGGCCCTATAATTCCATCCTTCCTCGGCCGACCGAAAAGGCACGTACGTGGCGCGAGCGTCACACGAAGACGGAGCCGTGTCGGAAGTGTGTCGGAAATGGGAATTAAGTAGGGGCCAAATTATACGGCTCTACATCATTCATCTCTCGCAACGAATATGACCGGGGAGACTTTGTAGCGCCCTCCGAGACGGCCCGAGATGTCCTTTTTTAGTCTAGGTGCGCTATTAGGGAACTTTTAGGCCCGACATTAGCATACCAATTTGCCGAGCAGTGGCTCCAATCTTTTTTCAGGGTTAGTATTATGGTTATTAGGGGTTATCTTCAACTTGCACGTGTTGTTTTGTGCTGTATTACATAATAATTTGTTTTTATCTGGAGATTTAGCCGAAATTTAAACCTACCGGGTAGGGCCGTCTCCCATTTAAAAAAAAAAATTCTAAAGATTTGCGTAAAATAATAATAAATATTTCACATTTTTAAATGTTTTCATGACTGTTAGCTTCACTGGTCAGCCTTTTGGAAAAAAGCAGTATATAAAATCGTCGACGTTTCGTTATTTTATCACATCTTCAGGAATGTAACAAAAGTCGGGACGCGCGGTCATTTATTTATTAGTTCCCGGCCGGAAAGTAAGATATTTCAGTCGTCACAAATTATCGGAGGGTTGATGGGTTTCAAGTAGGTCGCCAAGATCGTCCTTCGGAGAAATTTGCCAATATTTTGAACGAGTTTACTTAAACTGTCGGGGCCATGTGTTAAGCGTCTAGTATGAGAAAAAAAATCGATATTTAATAACGCGCGAAACCACAAGAGCGTGAAGATTCCAAATTAGAATTAAATTATATTGTAAAATTGATAGTAATTCGAAAAGAAAGTATACCTAAGCAGCTGGTTTTTTGACGGATCTTTCCTAGCTATAAAAGTAGATTAAATGAGATCGATAATCCGTCCCGTAATTGCTACGCGGAGTCATAGGGGTAGGTTTGTTCATTTATGATTCCTTTTCTCATGTTGAAGTAATGACAGTCAAAATTCTTACACCCAGTATACATATATTCTATTACTACTTGCCGTAGCAACTTTGCGAGAACGTTAAATCTAATCGACAATTACATATATGTTGATTATTTGCCTAAGCCTATTTATAGGTATTTCTTGCAAAGGCCAAAAGAACTTAACTCCGTTAATGATCCAACTCCCATTTTCCATTGCTTTGGGGTCATACTCAAGTAATCCAAAGTTCGATTTAGAAACGACAAAGCGTTTTAGTGTACAAAAGATGTTTCTTTTTATCGACTCCTTTGATGTAAATATATGCCTTTTAAGAAGTAGTTCCCTATATTTATATCAGAACATTTTGCCGATACGAACTTTACATAAGAGTTGAGTTTCAATAGCTTTCTTGAGAAACACAATGCATATATTGTAATAATTGCAAACTGTATAATTTATATTTAATATTAATTTAATAATTTTTTTTTATAATAATAATATCGAAATTAAATTAAATTACTTACTTGAAGTAATTTATGTTATTATTATTAAATTGAAATTATTATAAGATAACTATACTTTGATATATTTTTTTTATTCACAAACACTCATCTCAGGGGTCAGTTCTAGCAACAATATAGCACAATTATAGAAACAACAAAATTAAAACTCAAATCACAAAGTATGTCTGTATTATAAATTATAAACTCAAAGATGGTTTAACAAATTCAATATATCTTGTATTCCTACAAGCAATTGTAAACAATAATTCAGTTTTAACATTATTAAATTGAAATACAATACTATATTCTAAATTGTTTTCATTTTATATATAACCAACCTTATATAAACGATTATTATTTATTTATATTACCAAAATTATATATATTTTATATAAAATTGTTTGTATAACTGGTTGCAGATATTTAAAATATCATAATTCTAAAACTAATTTCCAACAACCTTATTATAGGAGAAATATTTGTAATATTACTGACAGCACTAAGATAAGTGGAAAATGTCGAAATTGGATTTTAACATAAGCCTACTTGAAGATTTTTGCCGATTTGTATACATTTATTTACAAAATATTTTTTGCAACTGGGTTCTGTCTAAAAGTAACATGTCCTAATGGACAATAACTACGTAATATTCTTAATAAATACTTTAGTTTCAAGAGTCATAACTAATTGAAAAAGTTGAGAAACACCTTAGCAATGTACTTAATAATAAGGTTTATCTTTGTAGGTAATTTTCCATTTTTGGATGAATAAAAATGTTAAACCCGTAATTCTTTAATGGGGTTAAAGATAATTGCCTACTATTAGGTATTAGATAGATCGATCTAGATAGGAAACAGCCAGAGGGCGCCAGAGAGAAACTAGCGAATGGGTAGATCGAAGATAATTCCCCCATACAGATCCTCTTGAAGAATTAACTTTCGCTATCCAATTGCGTTTTCCCCTTTAAGATAGCACCCTTTAAGGCACTTCATTTAAAACTATGGTTATCACGCAGTGTAAATGATTTTTATCAGATTCTAACCGACATTTGGCGAGATAGCTTCGCCGCAAAAGAAACAGGAACGCTGACTATTCCAAAAGAATAATCGTCCGAGTATTCTCGTTACTTTCTTTTCACTCGCGTTTTGGCTTTCTCGTGGTATGCCGATCTTCCGATCTAATTGTCGACAATATCGTTTTGGAGAGTTTGTGGCAAGAATGAATATTGAAAAGATGACGAAAGTTTCTTTGGCGGTTAGTTGAAACTACATTTTTTTCAGATGTTCTACAGGAAGAGTAAATAGGAGGAACAAAGTCATAAAAAACTTGTTAATAGTCTAAATACGTAAATATTTATTTATTTCTAAATGACTTGATTCCATCTTCTCTAGAAACATTTAATTTTCCTGCTCATTAGTTAAAAGTCTCAAATGACTTAGTCTAGAATAATAGCAGTATTTGTTTATTACTATCGCAATACATACAAAGGAAGGATTACAAAGGTAATAACACAACACAACAAACATCGAACTTTTTATATGATACATTTTATTTCGTATACAGTTTCTGTCAGTTTTAAATACATTTTTTGAGGTAATTGATTACAATCAATAACTGGCATCAAGGAAAGTTCCACAATTGCTACAATAGTGCATAGCTGTTCTGAATTTAATAGTAACGTAGGGCAACCAACAGCAGAGGATTGGAATTAATAGACATGCGACTAAATGTGTTGTTCTTCTGGATTTGTATCTGACGGTAGTCCATTGCATGCTGTGGCAATACGGACAAAGTATCTCGAAGGGATGTTTTCCTAAGTTGAACATAAGGATTGCGTCTTACTTCATTTAATTTCGTATATTGTTTATGTTCTAGAAATGAAAACTATCAAATTTTATGTTATTTTGACAGATTTTGACACTAAAAGATCTTGCCTACCTTGCTACGGTAGAAAATTTCCATCCTTCAAACTT
The DNA here is from genome assembly GCF_000390285.2 of Anoplophora glabripennis. NCBI lineage: Eukaryota > Metazoa > Arthropoda > Insecta > Coleoptera > Cerambycidae > Anoplophora > Anoplophora glabripennis. Next base: position 960,750 of record NW_019416324.1, on the reverse strand, counting down.
GTAAAATATCCACCTTCATCTGTCAGTAATGTGGCTGAAGTCTTGCGATAATAGCGACCGGTAAAATTCTGTTGAATGCATTCCAATTGGTTGAGTGTAAATTAAATTGTTTTCAAATAATATGAATAATTTGCGAGGTTTGACGTTTTCTTGAACGTACATTTTTCGACAACACAATTGTGATACATTCCTACTTTGTTGTTACGTTAGAGCCCGGTGAAGCTGAACAAGACAAATATTAGTTATAGTCCTAGAAAAGCTAGTGTATTTATGTACAAGTAGTGATTGACTTAATGTCAGTAATATCAATATTATTATTCTCAGTTTTTCACCAAACGTTTTTTTCCTACCAAACAAATATTTGCCGTACAATATAAAGCAGAATATTTTCTCAAGAAGGAAAAAAAACAAATTATTCCTTCGAGCAATGAAATCTTAATGACAGCTTATATAGACCAAAACTACGTAGATATACAACTCAATGTCAAATCAAAATTGATTACCTTTTGCACAAAAGAACTGACAGCATAGTTAATAACTCAATCGCGTCTAGTCTATATTTGTTTACAAAAGATAAGTTTTTCACACTTTGGATTGTCGTTTTATATAGATGATAGTAACGCCTGCTTATAATTAAATTTGTAAAATAAAATTTGAATGTATATATTAAAAATTGTTCATACGTAAATGATAGCGACGTCAATAGTCAGATGGCAGCACCAGGATGGTCCATTCCCGAAAGAAAAAGGCACCCCTCGTATTTCGTATTTTTTATAAGGCTAAATAGATAAGAAAAACATTTTATATTTAATACTTAGATCACGCTATACAAATGGCAATTCAATGAAACTATAAATTTTCACGTAGCGACTATTTAAAATTATAGCTTTAAATTATTTTGTAGACTAGCAAATTTAACCATATCACAAATTATTGAAAGCCTCTATGTCAGTTTGAATTAGTATGGTGTAGGAATTCCTACGCTCGAATCTAAAATTCCGTAAATTATTCAGTTTTGTGTTTGTGACACGTGGACAACGGATCGAAGATATTATTTATTAATTTTTCACTAGGACAAACAGTGTCGAAGCAAATAAATGTTTAAAATCGCCAGGTACATCCAAGGTAGGGAAATCTTTTTTTGTTTAAAACTGTTTAGGCTTATTGAAACTAAATAAAAAGGAGTTTACTGTGAATCCTTACGAGTCTGTGAAAATAATTTCGAGGCTTATCACGAAAAACTAAAGAGATTTGTTTAAATAAAGTTAGAGAAACTAAGTATCCTTAACTCCGGAAGTGAAGTTCGGCTTTTAACTTTTGTAAACTTTAAGTGTGAGTTGAATTCTTTTGACTAATGGCCCTGCCGGGAGGAGTGTAAGTTACAGTTATACAAAGGCGTATATATTTCAGACACAACAAAGAAAAGGAAATAAAAAATGTCAGCTAACCTCTATTTCAAACCTTCAATCAAAAGAGTCCCTAAAAATAATCATTTAATGATAATTTCAGTTGCATGTAACACTAAAACAAACCCTCAAAATGAGACAATTTGTAGAACTCCACAAAACTGTACATTACTCCATATTCTTAATAAACTTGATTTCTTGTTCGGTAAGCATTAGCTACATAGTCCACATTTATAGTAGTATTGCTCATGGAAACTGCTACATAGCGGCTTGGTGTCTCTAAGGCTACATAAAGATGCAGCGATCTTAACTAGCTAACCTCTAGTATAAAGTTTTTAATACAGTTCATAAGTTAGAAAGCTTTTCACCCTTAAGCTCTCATATGGGGCACATTATACAGCTTCCAGTTCACCTTATACCATTTAAGGATCTTTCCGGATGATGTCTGCAATTACGCTCTTAATACCGGCTGAAGAATGCATCTTCTCGCTTGCAGTCAACGTAATGAACTTCGTAAGACTCCAGCTGAAAGATTTTACACATACTTCACTTCAGTTATTTGCTATGTTGTACTTATAGGTACTCCGTTTTCTTAATTCTAATCTAATTCAAATAATCGACATAAAAAATTTGTTGCTGAGATCAACATGTCCACATCGGTAAAAACAAATTATTTATCGATTACACAACCCTATTTCCAAAATGTACCTGGTCGAAGGATATCTGCCAATATGCGTTTCCTATGTCCAGGGAAGTTAATATTTTTAAAAGTATTTCTCGATGGTTGGAAAGTCCATCAAAATCTGTACGAATAGAATGGCTTTTCCAATTCCCAACAGAACTGTTTGTCCGAGATTTCCACAATCTATGTCAATTGATTCCGCTGAAGATGTTATTTCCTGTGTGTTTACTTTTATGTTGATAAAAGTAAGAGAATAGCGGTAAAATGAAATCACTGTCAAAGTACAGCAGTGTTAAATCTAATAATAAGTTAAAAGTTAACGTTAACAGATTGTTGTCTAAATTGGAGAGCTTTTATTACATGAAAAAATGTGTTAGAGATGCTATTAGAGACTAATAAAATTTTGTATCTGAACAGAAACAAGTTTTGTTATTATTGATTCTTTTTAGGAAGTAATATTTTTCGTGAGTATAAAAAACACGATATGCATAATCATAATAAAACTCTTATAAGAGGTGTCGTCTCGGTTTAAGTTATATTTGTATTTCATAAGCTGCGTCGTTTCTGGAGTTAAAAAAAACTGGAATGTATACGAGGAATGTACGGGATTAATTTATGTTTTACCAATCGCCCACATGGAAAAGATTCATTGCGCGTAATATCATTTCATACGTTTGCAAATAATAATAGTCTCTTATATACAGACACTGCAGCAACCATATTAAATTTATCCAAATTAAGCAAAGCACAAAATTAAACCGTGAACAGTTTAAATTTAAGCAGAACCCGATCCTGTTCCGAACACTTACAAAGAGCAACGGAAGTTCGCCTCAGTTGTTATTTATTTTTGTGCCTAGTAACGGTACCAGTATTTTGTGTGTGATATTATGAAAAAGCATGTATACGAATCAAGAAAGAGTTGATGTGTTTAAAGCCCACTTTTTGTCAGGAAAAAACGATGTTGTTGCAAGAAGACCGAATAAGAAAGTGTTTGTAAGATTTGCTCGGCTAAACTGTGAGTATAGTTTCATGAACTATTAAATTTATCCACAATAATCCACAGTTACACCTCACATGCATTCAGTGACGACTGATGCTGACCTCTACATAGTAACTATTTCATATTTTCTAAATTGCTTTAAACTAAAATGCGTAGAATAAATTTAACCTAAGGATGATTTCTAGCTTGTATCTGAATAAAATTAGTTACAATTAATTTAATTTTCACAGACATCCGATACCTTCTAGTGTAGCACCACCACTAAAGAATGGTTTTACGCAACCATTATGCAAATAGTACATTACTGTTACCATATTTTATCTATTCTGCCCATAGCGGACATTTAAATGTTTACCGTTACAAACAAGTGAAGGCCGTAGCAAGATTTAAACATGAGGTCAACTTTGCCGTGCACAATGTTGAAAAACACGACCGTATTAGATTTTTAGAATAATTGCAAGGTAATGAGCAACACACATCAACCTAATCAATTTTAAATTTGTTAGAAATGTTAAACAGAAAGTTCTTTTCAACAAATTAGTTGATATAATCTTTTATCCTTTTTTTTAGCTAGTGTTATTCCGAGAAGATATAGAATTTCAAAAAAAATTCAAAGTCAATGCATGCATATACATAAAAAGCAAAATTCATAACCTTTAAAATTTAATTCATGCTTGTTATGGAAGATTTAAACGATCGTACTTTTTTAATAGCTGAAAATGGACTGCAGATAATTATAGTTTTAATTTTAAGTCATTTGTACACCTGCGGCTTTGAGCAGTGAGTGTCGCTATCGGAAAACACATTACTGATTTGTTTTACGTCGACATTATTGTTTAAATGAACAATGAAGTCCATTATATATAAATTGCCATTAGCACAGAACCGTCATAGGGATCTGACAAACCGGCACGCAACTATAAACCTACGCCTGTTAAGGGTTTTAATTGTTTCTTTCATTGAATGTGAAACGGAAGAATTTCCGTAATCAATGAGTTTATCGAACTCCCTTAAAAGTAGTAGGTACCTATTGGTAACAAAACAGGAACAGAAACATCCAATAGGTGGAGTAATATCTTTCTATAATCAAGGAAAGGCTCAAACGATTTGATTTGAAGAATTTTCTTTCACTAGTAAGATCCTGTTCACATTTTTAATGGCTATTATTTTGTTATCTTGCAATAATCACCCTATTTACAACTACAAATGTCAAACCATTGAAATGTCAAAATAAATAACAGGTTAATAGGATATTAAACGTTGTTGGTACCACGGGTGTTAGAGGATAATAATGTCCTCGGTCGAAGTACACAATATTATCCTTATATCACTCTGGGTACCTTAATTATTGTACAGTATTAGTTGTGACGAAGCACTCTGTATGCGGTAAAAACATACGAGCTTTCGCCAATTAATCATGGAAATTTATGGCAGATTACTGACATACCAAAAAGTAAGTAATTGAAGTGGTCATAAGGTTTTATTAGTCGTAAATGGTCGCGGTTACCGTTTATTGAAATAATAAACTGAAATAGCTGTAAAGTATTTCATGGCTAAATAAAAGAGCTGTCACATAAAAGTAATATCTCAGTTTTAGTACTCGAAAATATTAAGCAGAATGCCGCTAACAAATTTATGAACTAAAAGGACCTACCACATAAAATATGAACCTGTTCAAATTTGCTTTTGTCCTATGTATAATATTCAATATATCATTCTGACATTCTACTTGATTACAATTGTATTGTTAGAAAAAGTTTGCGTATTGAATTCTTTTAGTGCAAACATCTCGAAAAAAAGTTACAGGTATTAGCCCGGTCAAAATAGACATTTCAAATAACGAAAATTCCGACAGAGCTAAATTTTGGTGGAGACCTTGGGTACACCATTAGAAATAAAGTGTCAAAAGTCCCCATCGATCCCATGTGTGCTAAAAAAGTTATTCGGGGTCAAATGTCAAAATTTGAGGTTTTAAGGATTTTTTTCGAAAACGGTAAGTTTTATCAAAAAAGTAGCTCTGACAAAAATTATAGATCTTAAAATTATCTACAAATATGGCCCTTATACATTTTTTTCTAAGAATGACCATTCCTGAGATATCGCGATTCTAATAGTTGAAGGAGTCACGTTCTACATGATATGCACACACTTCCACACCACCTGCGAGGTAGTGTACTTTGACACGTTTTTTTTTAACGTGGTTTCCCCGGTAGGCCTACTCCACGAACTGTTGTGACGGAATTTTCAGGGACAATACTCTTTTAACTGTATGATGATTATTGATGTTGATATTGGTTATTGACTTTATCTGTAGTTCTGATTTCTTCTGATATTTTAATCTGATTCATACTCTTCAAAGTCGACTTCAACAGTCATGTCTTCTTCGATTTCTTCTTCTTCTTCTTCCTCTTCTTCTTGCTGGATGTTCATAAATTGTTCAAATGAAGATGAATCAGCTGTCTCTTTATTGAAATCACATGAATCTTGTGAATATATTCAATTGGACATTCGAGTAAGACTGGCTTTGATAATTAGTACACGCTGGAGAACACAGTAACCCTACTCTTCTACAGCCACATTTAGCACTACAACCTTTTTTGCAATTGCAAAAAATAGTGTTTAGGGGTTTTTCCAACAAGTGGAAGCAAAGTTTGAATTGGTTCCAAAGTATTATCTGTTAATTTCCAACCCCAGTCTTCTGGGTTCATTTGATTGCCTAGCCATGTCTGAACTTGATAGTATACTCGATACAAGTGTTGATTAGCAGAAGCCGATGTTGGAGGAAGACAAGATAGTTGTATTTGTTTCGTGTATTTTTTACAGAAGTTAAATATCTATATTTATCTATACAATCAATTTTTTTTGGAGCTCCTTAACAGCAAGGAGAAAGCGAATTCCTTTTGTGATTATTGTTTGAGGTGAAGAATCAATTTTTGCAATCAATCAAATCTTTTTTCCAAATAATTTTAATACTGAAGTTTTACCCCTTCTGAACATTGATATGGTTTTGCATTTTGCATAAGCAGATAAACTTCTTGAAAAATATATTTCTGTTCGCTGTTGAGCCTTTCCAGGTTTTAAAAAGTATATAATTTTGTCAATTGGAGTCCTTGTAGTGAGTACCTAGTATTAATAGTCAACATCTTCACCAACTACCATAGTTGTATTTGTTGCATTAAATTGTTCTATCGCTGTTTCAATTATAAGGACATCTGCGTCATTTTGACTAAGGGACTGAGTTTCTTTTGAGTGTATATTCTCAGAATAGTATAGTTTATACATATAAGAGACACAAATAGGCATTTTTACTTGCATTAAGTGCCTGACTATGTCTATACGTGGCATATATGTGCATATCATGTAGAACGTGACTCCTCCAGCTTTTAGAATCGCGATATCTCAGGAATGATGGTTCTTAGAAAAAAAAGTATAAGAACTATTTTTGTAAATAATTTTCAAATCTATAATTTTTGTCAGAACTACTTTTTTGATAAATATTACCGTTTTCGAAAAAATTCCAAAAAACCTCAAATTTTAACTTTTGACCCCGAATAACTTTTTTAGCACACATGGGATCGGTGGGGACTTTTGACACTTTATTTCTAATGATGTATCCAAGGTCTCCACCAAAATTTAGCTCTGTCGGAATTTTTGTTATTTGACCACTATTTTTATGACCAATTTGACCGGACTATATGGCAAATGAAAGTTGTCCAAATTATTATCTTGTTGAAGAACTTTTACCATAGAACTAAAAAATGCACCTTTTTTTGCACTGAAAACAATAATTATTTATTTTTATGGATAAGAATCTGTCAACGTTATTCATATTTCATCTACTACTTTTTTTTATTGTCATTATCTACTAATTATCTGCATTTGAACTTCCCAAATGCGATTTTAATGCGCGTTCGCATTATACAGTGTACTTTTTGATTTGTTTAAACCTAAAACATTTTCACAGGCCGTAATTTCACTCAGTCATGTAACGTTTAACCTAGATTCCCCTTTATCAAGACGCCTGGGTCATTACTTATGAAAAGAAATTGACATGGCTTCGCATATCCAGGCCTAGCAGCTTTTTCCTTAAAGTTCAGGCAGTAACACGTGAATCAATAAACAGTTGGGTAGGTTCTTTATTGGATTGTACTATCAAGGCGAAGAATAAGTCATGCCTGTACTTATAAGGAGCTATTTTTTTGGAATTTTTATTAATTGTTTCAGCACGACTGGAATTCTAATGCGTGTTTTGCTATTTATTACAAATTGTTCTGACGTGTGGCTATAATAGGAAAATACAGCCGGTGCAATGCTTAAAGTATGCCTCTGTCTAACAATAATTCTGCTTGCACAACCTAGCTCGGTTGTTTGTTCTGGGACGGAAATAGTCAGTCAGTCTTTATTATCAGAGAACAAAGTATTTACTATACGAATTTTATAACGTTTATTCGTACTTTTTGCTTAGTTGGTAACAAGCAAACTGTTTTAAAAAAGTATCGGTTTCAATATAAAAAAAAACGAAAATTTAAAAAATTTACTGGAGAAACAGGGACTTTGACCAGTTGAAATGAAATAAAAAACCCAGCGAATAATCAATTCGTAGGAATTCCTTTCTGGAAAAAATTGTAAAAGACAATTTTCGCTTGTTCCAGCTCGCGATTTTTGATTTACAAGTCCTTAAACTTTTTTTATTAATGCGAATTAAATTATCCAGAATGGCGTCCCCTCCCGCTGGATCTTCTCGGTCCATTTGACAGCGAAATATTCCCGGAATCCATCTAAAGAAGAGCGTTCCGGTAATGTCGCCCCATAAAAGTAAACTTAACATTTATTTGCCTAAAAAGGAGGAAAAAATAAAAGACCGGGGCATTAATTTAATCTTGTTAAAAGATTAATTGCCTTAAACAAAAGCAGAGAGTCAAGAAAGATGTGCAAAGCCCGAAATTTATTTCGGTTCATTTCCACTCTTTAAATTTAAAGTAGAATGGAAGTCGCCCGGCCGAGAGGGATTACCTCGACGAAACAATAGAAGTTGCAGATATTAAGCGCGGGTTGTTCACGTTGTTTTGCATTTGAATTTGAGTTAACGCCACAATTGCACTTTGATGACAGGCTGCAAACTATGTATAAATTGGCGATAATTCTTTGGCATTGAGAACTACAATTTTATGTACCTTAAACAATAAAGCTTACTTTTCTGTGATAATAATCACGCAAAAAGAATTTTATGTGGATTCATTTTTATTCCTGTTTTGTAACTTTGGTTTAATTTATGAATCGGAGATTTCAATCTTTTTATTATTGAAGAAAACAACAAAAATTATCGTATTGTATACAAGATGTTTCTTAAAAAACGGGATATTAAATTTAGGAGGCATCACGGGTGTTATAGGATAATGGCCGTATACACCGTGTCCACCTAGTGCGCGTAAGTCCAATATCTAGGTTAATAAAAGATATAACTTATTTTTTTTTACAGAGTTGCCTACTTTCCTCAGATGCACAAAATGAAAATATATTTGTATATACAGGGTGTTCAGTTTTTCCTGGGCAGATACCAACTTAATTTTTTTAAATGGAAACCTATATTTTTATGGCATTATCGAATTCTACGTGAAAAATTAACTGGACTTTGTGTTATGATCCCTATTAAAATATTGATAGTTTTTGATATAATCGATTTCGAATTTTTTTTCTTATGTTTCGTCACTTCTAGTAGTTGACATATTGATTGATTGTATGATAGCTAGAAATTATTTTTTTTCAGGAACTGTAGAGTGAAGATGGCTATTTAAAAAAACGTATCAAAAGTTGACCTGTGATATACAGGGGGCAAAAAAAATCGTGCCAAACCTGATAATTTCAAATTTCAAAAATATCGACTTTTTCAAATACAACACCTTGTGTTTTATGATTTCATTAGATGCCTTTCTGTAGACCCTACAATTTGCGTAGTTTTTGCAAAAAAAACATTTTTATGTAAAATACCAGATTTGCGCTCGTTCCTTTGTCGGGAAAAGCATTATAAGGGTAACCTTGATTTTTTTTCAAAATTTTGAATTTTTCGAATCGACAAAATTTTTTTATTTCGAAAAAAAAATTTTCGTTATCTTTTTTACAATTTTACATTGAATATTTCAAATATCGAAAAAAAAAATTTTTTTGAAATTTAAATAAATTTGAAAATCGATTTTTTTTTCAAAATTTCGAATTTTTCGAACTGATTCAATCTTTTTTTTTCGTTATGTTTTTTTACAATTTTACATGGAATAAGTATTTCAAATGTGAAAAAATATTTTTTTTTTAATTAAAAAATTTGATTTTTTTCAAAATTTTGAATTTTTTGAATCGATTCAATTTTTTTTTAATTTTTTCGTTATCTATTTTACAATTTTACATTGAATATTTCAAATGTCGAGAAAAATTATTTTTTTGAAATTTTAAAAAAATAGATTTTTCGATATTTGATGAGTATTTAACGCGAAATTGCTATGAAAATAACGTAAAAAAAATTGTTTCGTCTTAATTATTTATGTATATAAAAAAAAATTATCTGCCTTATAAAAAGAGTACACACTGCTTTGAATAATGTTTGTTTTACAAGTAAAAGCATTTATAAATACTTAATGAGGAAAAAACTGCTGCTTTATTCTGTACAAGTCCTTAAACAAATATGTGTTTAACAAATACGTGTTCAAACTGTTCGTAAATAAGTAGACACCTATTTTATATTTTTATACTTTTTTTGCATTCTAGCATGTACTTCAACTTTTACTATAAACTACTGCTTTCCGTTTATAATTTCCATTAATTTTACATAGTTCTATGTAGGTGTATTTTTAAACATTGCATTTATAGAGCTCGATCTACGTCATTTTTTTTTTAATTCAAAAATGGATTATTACATGAAACCGAATAATTTATGAATCGAGGAGCTAGATCTATAAAAATACTCATTTATAATTCGTTTAAATTTTTAATATCGTTGAGTCAGTCGAGTTATTTTAGTGAAATGTCGTAATCGAGTGGTAATATTTTACCAGGAATAGTGATATAATCAATTGATTTTCTATAATTACAGAAAGTTAATTAATGAAAATGGAAGTATTATAAAATGCATTGCGATGCTACTATAAAAACCTTCATTGAAAAACTCGAATTCGTGGAAGTATGTACATTTGAGGATTCAATCACTGTAAACTGCTTATTTCTTTCTACAAGCAAATATCTGCAAATACGAGATGTCCGGAACGGATAAAATACGTAAAGGATCTCGAAATTTTGTCTTCTACACCTTACATTAAAGACTGTCAACGCGAAAATCACAATTTGTATAAAGAACTTTTGATTCGCTGAGAAACAGTGGCTTCGAAAAACTATTAAAAAGTTCGTGACAAGTGAAACGTAAAAATATTCCTCGACTTCGAGCAATCCTTGAAGTTTTAAACGTATCAGCGGACTATAAATAAACAATAAATTCGTTTATCCGGCTACTTCCAACCTGCCGAAGTGAAAATAAGGCGCCATAAAATCCAACGGAAGGCAGTTTCACTTTATTGTAACTCAATAGCTCCGTGCAGCATGCATGGTGTATACTTTAAAGGTTAATAAAACTGTTTCCATGCACAAAACTTCCACATTTATATCCCCAACTCTGGCTGGTACATCAAAAGTGTACATTTTCTATCTCGAACGCAAAAAGGGCCCGGAGTATAAGTGCTCTGTGTGATACATACAACGCACGCATATTAATATTAATTCTAATTACAAAGTTTGTTGCAAACTTCTCTTTTGCCGGGTAATGAAGTTTACTCGCATAAAAATTAAGTTTTATGAGACCTGGACTACATTTAACATGCGGGTACTAGGCAGAAAGGAAGTTTTACAAATTATATGGACACAGATAGAAACTATTTTTGTTCTGGCACCATTCTTTGTAATTTCTAACGAGCGTTCAAATAAAAACGTGGTCGAAGTTGGCTCTGACACATTGGACGTAGGGAGTAGCTTATAGCGACCAACTTAACCTCATTTCTCAACGAGCTGTATAGCAGCTATCAGTTTCAATAACTTTAATGACTATATAACTTTATTTTAAAGAATAATCGTGATAACAATAACAAACAATTAAAGGAGCTGCGGAAAGTGTCCCCCTCCTTGTCATAACAATAAATTAAAGCAGCTGCTGAAAGTGTCCCCCTCCTTGTTCCAAGCACTTTTCACACCTGTTCCTCAAAGAATAAAAGACATTTTCTAAGATGCTCGGGGTATTGTTAATTTCACGAATCTTGTCTATAAGTCGAGCCTGCAGATGGTTTAAATCAGGAAGTTCAAAAATAGTGTTTTTAAGGTAAGGCCACAAAAAGAAATCACACGGCGTAATATCACATGACCTCGGTGGAAATTCATGTTCAGCATAGAGACTTATTAGTCGATTTTGGAAAACTTCCCTCAACATATTCATCGTCTCGCCTGCCGTATGTGCCCTTGCGCCATCTTGTTGAAAGTAAAAGTTTGTAATTTCGTTTTCTTCCAGCTGGTTAACAAAAGGAGCGATAATTTCTTCTCTATACCTTTGCGCAGTAAGAGTACCATTAAAAAAAATAGGTCCATAAATCCTCCTTCGATTGAGAGCACACCAAACTCCAATTGTTTGAGCGTGTAGAGGGCCCTCGACAAAAAAGTTATCTGGTTTTTTTATTTGAACGCTCGTTATTTTGAAAAAGAAACATTTTATTGTTTTGCTGTAGGTATTTCTGAATATAGTGCAAGATAATCGTCCTTTACAACAAGAATTAACGACAATTCTGCTCGGAGATAATTCAGAATAAATTATTTTATCCGTCCGCGATAAGCGGTGCGCGATAATAAAGTGAAGAGGTGGAGTTACAGGGAAATTTTATCGCAATAGCTAAAGATTTACTGCCGATTGAAGGTGCAGCCCTGACGAATTGGGTCATTTTCTTTTCTGTATCTTATCCGTGCCTACCTTTAACCCGAGGTTAATGCGAAGTTGAGAACTTACCCAACCACCTCGAGCTCCGATGTAGACTTTAAACGCGAACTTACGGAACTGTTAGATTAATCAAACGCAGCCATTTCAATTCCGAATTTGAATTGCTCCAGTCACGGTTCTGCCGGAAGTTTAAATGTTCGTAATTTTTACCTTGATCCACGTTACAAGTTTTTGTGTCAATGCACGACTCTTGTTCGCTATTTGCTGCATAATTAGAAGGCGGCGTGATATTTTTCAAAACCATAGCGAAATTGAAATGCCTGTTCGACTACTATTATGTGAATGAAGGACGGAATTTTCACAGTGTCAATTAGGAAAGCTTTGGAAGCGCTAAAAGTAAATTGTCTACCAGCTAGAGTAATCTTAAAGTTAATTTAATGCTCAACATATGAGAGGACAAATTTGTTTGCAGCTTGTTCCGCTATACGAGTATAACACATTGCACACCTCTGTTAGCAGAGTGTTGTTTACAACATATACACAAATCCAATTAAAATTTCGCGATGGATTGTGTTTCCAATTAAATTCTGTTGAAAAATAATTAGTTGAATTAAATTCCGTGCAACTTTGGCCCTCTAAGGGGTACTATGTAATTGGAAGATGAACTAATGGCATACAAGTACTTGCAATTGGGTTTTTTTTATATTTCATCACAGTGCCAGCTTAATTGCTTTGTAGGTCTTTTCATCTGGAATTTACTGGTTATTATTAAAAATGCGTTTCGTAAGAAATGTTTATAAAGACAGTTTGGGACACATAATATTTTCAGAAAGCGTCACCATTCGTCAAAACAGCCGAAAATTCTTTGAACTGACTTCTCCAAACGTATCCGGAAATATGTCAAAGAAACGGCATCAGAAAATATTAAAATATGTCAAAACGTCTTCAGAATGCAACAAAATACGTCCGTCATTTCAAAATTCGTTGAAACACATGAAATTAGTCCGGAACACCTTCAAAATACTTCAAAAAGGTAGAATATACCAACACAGTTTTACAAAGGCATCGGATACTTTTAAAAACTTCGAAGCTCCTTAATAACCACTATACAGGGTCGGAAAGTCCCCATGGTTCATCGGCCGTTGCGTGAGAGCGATACATTAAGTCATAGAAATCCATGCGATAGAGAAGGATGGCTATAATGAAGGCGTCTCATAAGATCCACTTCCACTTGTAATTCAGCGACCGGTGGTCATCTTTGTTTTCGTCGTTTGCCTTTTCTGTAATAGATGTCACTGTTTATACAATTCCGACTTCGTATTCCGATATGTTAATACAATCCGTTAACAGAGGGCGGCTTTGCAAGATTTCGATTAATGTCAAAAATAAAACCGAATCTTTATTGCATGAATCATAAAAAACTGTGGCACCACGCAGCAGTTAAGTATAATTTATCATTCTCGGACTTTCTTGCTAGCCCTCGCTCCGCTCGGGCGCAAAATCGTCCTCGACTGGTAAATAATACCTCCTTTATGGTGTAAATAACTATTTTACACGAGTGTACGTTCTGATAAATAAAAAAGCTGTAAAGGAAACGGAAAAAATTGACGTTACGTATGTTAAAGAGTTATCCGTTACTCTTCACCTTTCGGATTACCTCGTCGCCCCCTCCCCCAATCCGTTTTGCGTTCGGCAATCAACTCCCTATACCCCGAAGGCGCTACACATAAATATGCGGCAAGTGCAACGTTAATTTACAAGTAGCCGTTGGAGATTTAAAATTTCCATTCAGCGGTAAATAACAGTTAGTTAACTTGAGCTCTCCCAATAAAGTCGAAGTGATATAGGAAGACATCGTCCTGAATTATCTGTTCTCGGAGGACTTTAAAAACACGCGGTTCCCACTAAATATGCGCAATGTAATTACAATTTAAGATGTACTTCCGGATCGGAAGTTTATATAAAGTTCACTTCTAAATCAAGTGAGCCGGGCCTCCTTCTACTTATCCTGTTGTCGGGTCCGGAGGGACACGTTTTCTTTTGTTACAGTGACAACACTTCTGAAATATTTACTACGGAAAGTAACTTAACGCGCCTATTTCATTTAAGTTGTATTTATTGTGTTACGCGGCGAGAGAAGGGACGACAGGATTCGGAGTGGAATGGCGGGAGTGAATGGAAGGGAAACTTTCTAAAAATTTTGAAAGGCCTGTCTTAAGGCTGTATTAAATTCGGCTAATGAACGGAGCTGTTTTATTTTCTTTCTTCCCTGCTCTACCTGACGTGTGTATCTAACAACTCGCATTGTCGAAAGGAATTGTATTGGCTAACACCTCAACCTTCTTTAAAAAGTCTTAGAAAACTACTCAACAACAAACATGGCTCATAAAAATAGAAAACGTTGCAGAAAAGTGACAATTCCTATTTACTAATCGACCTGTTCCACCGATTTTTTAAAATCTGAACTGGAAAAAATACGAATTTTGTTCCATTATTTTGAGACACACTGTATAATTTCCTTTCTGACGAAAACTAATCACGTAAAAACAGCGAATACAAAGAAATTTTATAATAATTGTTTGACTTCATTTGAGAGAATTCTTAGGAATTCTAGTTTTTAACTTATCTACTATTTTTTTATAATCACCTAAAATCATGTAATTTCTTGCGAGGATAGCTGTGGAATTTTTAACAAAACTTCAAAACAAACAACTAAACTGTCAATTTGTTGTTAGTCTCTTGCAGTGACAGTTTAATTTAGTGTTTACAAGAAATGGAAAACAATACATATTCAAATGGTGATATTTTAAATTTATTACTCATTCACGGACGTTGCAATCCCATTGCAATGTCTGTAAATAAATAATAATAAATAACTGGTGACAGTTTATAGTCCAATTAACTAAGCCTTTAAATCGAAATTTTGTCAACTTGGCTGAATTTTTGATATGAGTTAGTTTAAGGTATATTATAACAATAAGTGAGAGTAATTTTTTGTTCAACCCCCGGCCAAGGGTGGAAAAAGATAAAACAAAGGGCTTTTTCTAGCTCTTACCCTTTTTGAGTTATCTTGAAAAAGCCCTTTGTTTTATCTTTTTCCACCCTTGGCCGGGGGTTGAACAAAAAATTACTCTCACTTATTGTTATAATATACCTTAAACTAACTCATATCAAAAATTCAGCCAAGTTGGCAAAATTTCGATTTAAAGGCTTAGTTAATTGGACTATTAGTTGTTTGTTTTGAAGTTTTGCTAAAAATTCCACAGCTATCCTCGCAAGAAATTATATGATTTTAGGTGATTACACAAAAAATAGTAGATAACTTAAAAACTAGAAGAGATAGGGATAGGGAACCCTGATACCTTTCGAAAGAGAATAAAATTGTGTATCAGAATATAAAAAAACATACAGGGTGTTCCATTTAAAAAAACCGACTTATGAAGGTTTGAAGTTAACTAAACTCGGCTTTAAATTTCTAGCACCCTGTATGCAATTAAGCCACTTTGAAAGTATGGATGGGAAGCTTAGGGGTCTAGCTATACCCCCTATAAATATTGTTGCTTTATCTTTCTCACTATAAAATATGCATGGTTTGACGCTAGTCATTGTTTCTGTCCATTTTTTTGAAAAAAATTAAATATCTCGAAAACGGTTAATTTTAGGAATAGGGAAACTTCATAAAAGTCCACCTAAAATAACACGTAGAATCCAAAATTGTAATAATATATAGGGTGTTCCATTTAAAATAAGCTAGTTGATGGAGACTTCCGGTATAACCGGAAGTGGTACGTGGACGCCATTATTTTAGTTGAGAAGGGCATGCCCGAAAACCCGGTATCCCGAATTTCCAAAATTCAATCGAAGTAGTCTCTGAAATAATTCTAATGGATAGTCACCGTGAGACACCCTGTATATATAGCTAAGCTTTGTTAAGATTATTGATTCAATATACGATAATAAAACACATCACGTGAACATACCTACTACTCCTAGTCTTCATTATTCTTCCATCTCGCATTTCTTCGTGTGATTGATTCATTATAATCATGGCATATGTATTTGAGCTGATGATATCTGATTGTGAGTAGTTTGGTAAACAGAAACGCAAAAATATTATTGTAAATGTCAGTAAACGTTTTACATCAGTTCTTACAACATATTCATGCTGTCAGAACATAAGTTTACACACGTTGTTTTTGCTATGCTACAATCGAATTGATCATTTGCAGATACAAGAACAGCTGTACAGGGGGTATCTTTAAATGAGGCTCAGTTTTTAAGGATAACAGTATTTGATCCCCTAAATACAAATCTGATTTTTTGTTTAAAATAAATAGTGTTTTTTTAACGGCACATTCATTCTCGTTCACGTTGACCCACCAGGTATTAGCCTGGTAAGTTCTATCAGTGCACTCTCAGCGTTGTCAGTTGTTAATCATTCCTTTATTTCACAACTTTTTTTTCCAGGAAATGTACGCATAGAATTCTACGCGAAAAGATTATTTAGGCGCTTTCGGAGTGTTCGTTTGTATGTCTGTCGGATAATAGAATTAGGTACATCCTACAACAGATCCACAAATACATGCTCTCACGCACACGCGAAAATAGGAACGGATTGGCGTTGACAAATGTAACCGCAACTACCCCTATATTTCCTTCTATTTCAACTATACACCACAGAACGTTGGAGCAGCTGTAATAAATCAAACCGATTTGCTACACCACTTAGTGATTGTTTCACTTTTACATAAAATATGGCCTTCCGCTTTGTTACACTATAACGTAATAAAATAAATCCAGTGGGATTTTTTGCGGCTTCAGCCCTGCTCGTGCGTTTTGGGATAAGTGGGTGGCATATTTTTTATTTTTAATTTGGAGCTATACCCGTTACTTTTTAGAGCAAAAAATCATAGCGAGAAGTTTAGTATAATCATTATCGTTATATAAATACAAGTCAAAAAAATAAATCGTATGAGCCTACTAGATTACAAATTGCTGGTGGCAACCAAATTCATAGGACCTAAAATATATAACAATTTACCACAAATTGTAAGACACAATATGCCTACAAGCGTAATTAAAATATATTTTACATACATTTTATTATTATTTTATTACATTCGAAAACAGTTGTTTTAAAGATTGATTTTTAGTGACTAAAGTCAAATTTCAATCACTAGTAGCTATTTTTTTTTAATCATTAGTGAAATAAAACATAATTTAAGTAAAGGAAGCAGCATTAAATAATTAACTATTTATTAGTATTTATATTAAATTGCATTGTAAAATTCGATTCCACTACAAAAAAAAACACAGGGGGATTCATTTTACTGCCCCATACAAAAAAAGTTGTCTATACTTTTCATGCGACGTATGTTATCCGTAGTATATTTGCCTCCTGATCACGAATCCGGGTCAGAATTGAGCTATCACATCACAGGAATTTCCTAACCTCAAAAAACAAGTCAAAAATAGCAAAAATTCACGAAAAAATGCTAGGAAAAATATAGAAAATTTTGTTCTATATTCAGATGTTCGTTTATATGGTTAAAACCCCGCCGAACGTGAATTCGCGGTCAAAATTGATGGTTCTTTTTCTAACCTAAAAGAAAAACTAGTCTATTAACGTCAGATATCGCGAAATTTAAAAAAATAACAAATTCGCGCTAAATTTGATATACGGGGGTTTTCGGGGTCGCTGATCACAGATCCGAGGTCAATTTTTGCAAAATTCAAGATGGTGCATCCAATATGGCCGACCAAATTTTCAAAAAATAACAGATTTGCGCCAAATTTGGCATACGGGAGTTTTCGAGGTCTCTGATCATGAATTCGAGATCAATTTTGTAAATTTCAAGATGGCGGATCCAAGATGGCCGACCCATTTAGTATACAGGGGTTTTCGGGGAACACATTCGCGTCAAATTTGATATACGGTGGTTCTTGGGGTCACTAATCACGAATCCGAGACCGGATTTACAAAATTCGTTTTAAAAATTTAATCAATTACCTATGTAGGTACTTTGTTACCTGAGATTAGGCAGAAAACCCGTGAATAGATCTTTTACAGAAAAAAGAGCAAAATTTAGAGGAAAAAAGGGAGGTTAAAACATGATTGGGTACTCAAGTTATAAAGTAAACAAAAATATTACAAAATGAATTTCGCAATTCTAACCTCGAATTCGTGATCACTGATCAGCGACCCCGAAAACCACCGTATACCAAATTTGGCGCGAATGTTATTTTTTTTAAATTTGGTCCGCCATCTTGAATTTTGCAAAATTGACCTCGAATTCATGATCAGCGACCCCGGAAACCCCCGTATACCAAATTTGGCGCGAATCTGTTATTTTTGAAAATTCGTAAAATTTGACCTGAATTGACCCGTTTTTTTGAGGTTAGAAAAAGAACCATCAATTCTGGCCGCGGTTTCACGTTTTGCGGGGTCTTAACCATATAAATGAACATTTGAATACAGAAAAAAACAATTTTATGTATTTTTCCTGTCACTTTTTCGTGAAATTTTGTTATTTTTGACCTGTTTTTTGAGGTTAGAAAATTCCTGTGATGTGGCTGTGTTATCTTTGTGTAGAAGAGGCGTTAGCAGTAATCGTAAGACAAGCAGTTCCAATCTTGATTTTCTGTTGAAGAAAATCTGCGACATATTATCAGCTACTTTGTCGTTTTTCCGACCCCAAAATACTTCTGTCTGTGCTACAATCTGCTAAGAAAGTAGGTGCTGATCTGCGTAATGAATAGCCGGTATGTTTTTGGATTTTCTAGTTTCAGGAGTCTTCCTTATCTGTAGTTGAGAAATAGTGAGCTGGTTGTTGTTTTCTGCTGAGGCAAACTTAAGTATTTTGGATACAGCTCCATTGGAGTTGTCTTCTAACTTATTGGATCTGTTCTCGCAAGCTACAAGAAACGTTGGAAACTGCTTCGAGTAGGTGTCCTACTGTTTTCCTTTCGAAAACTATTGGTACATACCGCAAGCAGATTTCTGCATTTCTAGTAACTTGCTGGAACAAAATCATTGCACTAACCCACCTTCAATCTAACACCCATTCCAGTGGTTCCTGATCTCACCAAGAGTATCAGCTGTAAGTCCAGTGGGGTATAGTTTTCATCATTATTAGCTTCAGTCTCCACTTATAGAATGAAGTAAAGCTAGTACTATCTTACCGTAAATAAAAAAAACTGCGTGTAGATGTCGCAACAGTCATTTTGACGAGCTAAGGTGGAAGATAAACAAGTTTTCAGAACTATGACGAGAAAGATACAATCTGCACAACACGGGAATAAATTATTTAAATTGAGCAAGGCGCATTCACGCACTATTGGCTCTTTGTTATTGGATTTATTAGATTACATTATATGAAGGGAAAACGACGGAGCAAGAGCGGGATGTAATCGTTCACGTGAAAGAGATTAGATGAACATGACGTGAGCTTTTTTTATTTTAGGAGCGACATTTCGTGTAATTAATTTTATGGGGCTTGTGTATGGTAGCTTATCTTGATGCTAGGTGAAACTATGTGATAGGGAGAAGCTTCTTAAACAATTGTATTGTATTAAGATTTTGCCACCCTTTGGACTAACATTGATGTATTGACCCAAAGGCTCCATTTTGGCTTAAATTCGGTCCTATTGTCAGCCACTGCATAACGAAATTTACTTAATTTTAATAACAATTACAAAATAAGATATAAATTCCGAAGTACTTTGGACGCTCTACAGTCGCAGTCGCGGCTATTAAAAGCGAATTCCGGCGAGAGACTTGCATGCCGTCGCATAAAATTAGACGAGTAATACCTCCGCGAGTCATTTGGCAGTCACCGTGTGCATTACACGAAATATCTAATTTGAATAAAATAGGAGCTGCAGACGCCGCCTCTGAATAATTCTCCAGTAACGCGAGATGGAGTCACTAGGTGCCAGATTATGATCTATAAAATTACAAGTTCTCAGACTCAACCGAGCACTTACCGACCGAAATTTCATTGTTAGCAAATAATATTTTACATTTACGTCGCACCGCAGTGCCGTCCGCGTCCCCTTCGGTAATTATTGCTGCAGATGAGGAAGCGCATTGAATTTAATTGGTTTTTCATTGATATAACGCGTTGTACGTCCGCGAAACTGTTATTGCGTACTTAATTTTTATTGGTTTTCGGAACGAATGACCCTCCAGCAGAAAATCAACTACCGCGTTTGGCCAACCTTTTTGTAAAGTTTAAAATTGTGCATTCGGCCGCGTTGTTTATTGGCGACAGTTTGCAGAGCATGAGAAACATCAATATTAACCGTATTGAACTTCTCCTAACTCTTACACACAGGAATAGGATTGTACTTTGCTATTTGAACCTTATTTTACTTACTGTTTTTCTTACAAACACTCTATCTCCAAATCCACATTGTTGCAGGAACAAAAGCAAGATTCCCATTGTGAGAAAAGTCACCTTAAAATGATCGAAGTAACCATCCATTCATCTACAGATACTTGACCTCATTAAGTGATGTCTGTAATCCTTGATTCAACACTAACGTCTTTGTCATTACCGAGCTACATCATAGATAAAAAATATATATTCGCTTATTGCTTCATTTTTTGCGCTGTTGAGGCTTTGTATTCATACGAGTGACAAATCCTGAACTAATTGGGCAATACCAACATCCTCAACATTTTCACTTTCTCAGGTGGTTAACAAAGTCCTGATAAATGAACATGGGAACTTGCACTAACGTCTTCCTCGACAGTAATGTTCGAAGAATCATCGGCGCCCAACGAGTGCGAGTTAACCGACATTTCGCAGTTGTCAACGACGTTGGCTTTGAATACGGCGTCGATTAATCAAGCGCATAAAGGATAATTGCACCTGTATAAGCAAGGTACATATATAACAAACATATATGAAACCTACAGGGCTTTATAGAATGCAAAATAGCAATAATATAAAACGTACTACGTGTACTGGCCAGCTTCCGTTACTGGGTAATTAACGGCGTGGCATTAGAGTCGACGTTCGATCACAGTCCTTGACGGATTCGCAGATATCCTACAGCAAAGTCCGCCTTAGCTTTGGACAATGGCCCTCTCTTGATTTTAGTCAAACTTGGATTGTAGCCGACTGGAACTGATGAAGCTAAATGTTTTCTTCTATATATTTGTTATTGGAATATGATAATTTGATTTATAGTCGACTTCTTTGAATTTTACACAAAAACATTAATTTTAATTCCACTTATAAATATTGGTATAAAGGTATGATAGACTTTAGTTTTAGTCTTAGTTTATTGCATGAATTACATTTATAAGTGCAATTCCTTCTTTCTCCGTCGATCAACTTGTCAAAAATTCTAAGATTTTTCAAATTTCCTTAAACGTATGCCCCAATATGACATATGACTTTACAAAAGTGTACTTCATTGTACTTTCTAACTTTTCTATGATATATTGGTGCATTTTTCAGTCTATTTAGTTTATAAATTAAATTCTTTGCATTTTGACAGATTGATTTATTTCATTTAACGATTTTGTCTTATATATCTAAATTTTATCCTTCATTTTCATATTCTCAGTATTCCACATCCTTGAAGTGTCAGTTTTCTCTATTTATTTTGTGTGAATATCTCAAAATTCAAAATTTTGGTTTCATCTCAAGCTTATTTATCATTGCAAATCAAAATATCATAACAATATATCTATTCAGAGAAGTTTCTGCTCTAGAATCACTCAATCTCTAGAAGCATATGATATAAACTTAAAAGGCACCTCATAATTTATATCCCCAATCCCTTGTCGCTATTTTTTTAAATAGCCTCCTTCTATTAAGGGCCCCATATTCTTTAAATAGTGTTTTCCGCAAAGACAAATAATTTCAAACATTTAATAACTGAATAATCTAAAGCTTATCAAATAATAGGAATGTTATGTCATGCCATCTGGGTATTTTCAAAGACGCCGCAGTAAAACGAATAAACAGGTGCAAAAAACGATCAAACCATCAAGGTTTTAGGTACTGAAATCTATGAAAATACTAACTTTTTTATATATAACACCACATGCAAATATTCTTATAACATTTACTTGCTTAGTCCTACATATAAAATTGTTTACTTTTATTTATAAGTACGTGAAAATAATTCTTAAAATGTGGGGTTAGGATAACAGAAAACGCATGTTTTACAAACGCTTTTTTTTAGTTATTATTTTATTTGGGTAAATTTAAATGGTAACAATCAATAAACAAAACATCAAGGATTTTATTTTTGTGCTTACTTTTGTTCTACACGTTTTACTTTTCAAGATTTCAGTACCTAAAAATGCCAGAAATTTCACCATTTCTTGGCCAGAGATATGGCCACCTTAAGGACTACATCTATTTTCTAATCTCTGGTCTATCGACAACAGCAGTGGTAGAGAACAGTTTTGTTCTGACTACGAACATCTCCTTATCATAACTTTGTATATCCTGTCCCGGAAACGCTCCCTTCATGACAGTATCCTTAATTCCCGACTACGAGTTTAGGCCGAAAATCGAGCACGGCGATAATCGTTAACAACTCGTTATTCTAGCGGCGACGGCCCGGCATCCGGCACCGCAACAGGACGTTATTACATATTTGCCGGATTTTTATTCTTTTACGGCTTCCCATACAGGCGCTATAAAAGAAAGAAAACGAACTTCGAGAGAAAACTGCCAGCATATGAACTCCCCCCGACCGATAATATCTCGCCTTGAATCTACCCACTGAGCGCATATTAAATGCCCATTCGTAAGGACGTTATAATAAAGATGTTGATTGTGGCGGGGCTCTATCACGGGTGTTATTAAGATGCAATTATGTTAATGCTGACAGGGATTATTTGTACACAGCGAGCGCAGTATCAGGCACCGAGATAAGCGCGAGGTAAGTGATGCTGAATGAGTAGTAGTTCGTTATTTTTTTAGTTGACGCAATTATATATATAACATTATGAGAATATATTTTTTTTTGTATTATTTAACACGAGCTGCAAGAAACAATGACAACTATTTCAAAAGCACAGGGACATGCGACAACTTAATAGCAGCATTTATTTCTCCGGTAAGTTTTAAATACCGACACGGAAAATAAATATTCATAATTATATTCACTTGCATAACTACAAACATAGATGGGATCCATTGTTTCCATCAGGATTGCTACAAATTCTTTCATGTAGATATGGACAAAAACATTTCCCGATGAACAAAGCTTTATAATTAAATCCGTCATGCACGTCGTTTAAACGAGTACAGTACAAATCCAAATTGTTCGGAACATGGAATGGTACCATTGTAAAACGCCGACAATAGGGATTATATTGCGAACATGTTTAGGAGTGACGATATAGCACTGTCGAATGATGATATTATGTACAACTTCACATTGATGGTCCATACTTACGTCATTTAATTAAAAACATACGGTACGTTAAATTTGAATTACTATAGAATAGAAATAGAGTATTTCTGAAATAAGCGCGTTATTTAAAAGACAAAAATAAACAACCTCTTCTCTAAAGTGTCTCCAGGTTCCAGAGAATTAATAAAAAATTATTACGCAAAACTTAGGCCGTCTCTGTATCGCCCCCCACTTAATCAACTGATCAGTTTTATCCCGAAAATACCACAAGTTGCTTAACGAAATTTGTTTATTTTCATGTTTTTTACCCCTTTGGAGATACGCAGTCATGTTGGAAACATCCTGTATATTAAATAAAACTGACAAATCGCGCATAAAAAATATATGAAGGGATAATATGACTTTATTATTTTGTATATTTCCAGCCACTAAACACAATCAATACCAGCATCATTTGCGTGATATTAAACAAGCTGAAACCTCTAGACAAGATATGTTTTTTGTTTTTGTCTAACGTACATCTGAGCCGGTTTATATAGAAACTAAGCCAATATTATTTATAAAATTTCCAATTTACTTCTATCCGAAGTAATATCGATGGAGGCGATATAGAAGAGGTCTAGATACAATGAAACATTTCCAAAGCATCAGATTTATAAAAATTTATTAAGTCTCTCTAGTGCATTTCAAATATTTCTTTATTAGAATCGTTGAGGATTTACTGAATTATTTTTATTGTCTCAGGACATCCGAGCTTAAGATTTCTGACATTGTTGGCAGACGATTTATTACAGTATAAAAAAGAATACAATGTCCAATCTCAGCAGCTATAAAAAGTATTCATTATATATTGTTTATGTGATATCAGTGCCAGTTATTGTTTAATAAAGAAATACTAGGTGGCTCAAAAAAAAAACGAATATTTTTTTTTCGTGTCTCGTGAAAATATGTTAGTTTATTATGTTTTAAGAGCCCCCTCAAAAAATTAGCTCAAAAAAATTTTTTTAGAGGTCGTAAAAAATTTTTTAAAATTTCCAAAATCGTCAAAAATTGAATTTTTGTTTTTATCATTTTTTAGGTTGAAAAAAATCTCGATACTGAAAATTTCAAATCGATATTTTAATTTTTAAAGGTCACTCATAATTATTTTAACTTTTAAAGTACCATAAAATGCACTGTTTATCACTTTTTTGATCTTCTTTATGCTTCTTAAGGGCCCCATATTCTTTAAATAGTGTTTTCCGCAAAGACAAATAATTTCAAACATTTAATAACTGATTAATCTAAAGCTTATCAAATAATAGCAATGTTATGTCATGCCATCTGGGTATTTTCAAAGACGCCTCAGTAAAACGAATAAACAGGTGCAAAAAACGATCAAACCATCAAGGTTTTAGGTACTNTATTTTTATTGTCTCAGGACATCCGAGCTTAAGATTTCTGACATTGTTGGCAGACGATTTATTACAGTATAAAAAAGAATACAATGTCCAATCTCAGCAGCTATAAAAAGTATTAATTATATGTTGTTTATGTGATATCAGTGCCAG
Organism: Anoplophora glabripennis; assembly: GCF_000390285.2. Classification (NCBI taxonomy): domain Eukaryota; kingdom Metazoa; phylum Arthropoda; class Insecta; order Coleoptera; family Cerambycidae; genus Anoplophora; species Anoplophora glabripennis. Next base: position 935,768 of record NW_019416324.1, on the reverse strand, counting down.
TTATTGTTTAATACATAAATACTAGGGTAGCTCAAAAAAAACGAATATTTTTTTCGTGTCTCGTGAAAATATGTTAGTTTATCATGTTTTAAGAGCCCCCTCAAAAAATCAGCTCAAAAAATATTTTTTTATAGGTCGCTCAAGATTTTTAAAAATTTCCAAAATCGTCAAAAATTGCATTTTTGTTTTTATCATTTTTTAGGTTGAAAAAATCTCGATACTGAAAATTTCAAATCGGTATTTTAATTTCTAAAGGTCACTCATAATTATTTTAACTTTTAAAGTACAATAAAATGCACTGTTTATCACTTTTTTGATCTTTATGCTTAATTCTAAAAAATAATTAGCGTTGTAACAAATTTAAAATTCGATAAAATTCACATCGAGCAATGTGACGACGGCGCGGTGGTTAACACGAGGTACTAAGCTGTCCAGCATTACGCAATTCAGTTGGTATCTGGAATTGAACCCTGTCCGAGTGTTTTTTGCGTACCACTATTTCCTTTTCTTGAGGTGACATTTTGAGCGTATGTTGTAGTTTGTTTTGTACTTGTACGTTTAAAAATTACTGAATTTTGCTTTTCAAATATATAACTTATTTGTTCATTTATAATTACTCTATCTAATGCTGAAGTAATGGCAGTCAAAATTATTACACCCTGTCTACTCGTATTAGACAAATCTGAAACCTATTACGCGACATCTGTCAATTCTAAAACATTTAGTTCGTTGTCATACAAAAAAGATAAACGAATAATGTAGCAATAAGTTGTCTTTAATAGAATATCTACTTATATAGACATAATCACAACCTCTCGTTCAAGCAGGACCCGTATCTGTCAGGCAGGTGCGAGAACTTTCCAAAATGATTAAACGAACTCCAAAGAACCAATGTCAAGCGTCGTGTATTTACATAAAACTGTTCATTATTATGGAACAACGAAAAGTCCAGTAATTAGTATACACTTAATAATGTTTTGTAGCAATTACAAAATACAGGTATTAATCTAATTGATAATTAAATCTTGCTAATTTTATAGTCCTTTGGTAATTAGTACACCTAGTAACAACTTATTTATGATGTAAAAAAATCAGTAACGTAATATCAAAGCAATTATATTGCGGCACCTGTAAAAAATTCTCATGCCGTTTAGGGTGGCATGCATAGCAGCATATCGGATCTATAATTATTATTTATGGATATGCAAAATAGGTTGTTAATATAATAATTAGCAGCGTTTTCAATTAGAGGGAAGGAATAAGTTTGTGGGAAAGTCTTATGGAGGAGGAAGAAAATTATATACTGTTTCAACTACAAAAAAATGAACAACGTGCTATTTACTGCTACAACTATTGACCACTATGAAGCATGTAACACGGAGCGATTCTAGAAGTTCTCAATAGGTTTTAACGATTTTGATTGGTATTGCTTATTAATGATGCGTTCTACTTACCTTTAAAAATTCCCTCCATGTTTGTAAACAGTATGTAACTAATCATTTTAAAACTAGTGACACTTTGATATGTTACGGTTGTGCGACTGCTTTTGAATTGATAAGAGCGAGTCTGGTAACGTCGTTAAAGAGATAGAGGCGTTAAAATTCACGAAATTTATTAGAAAATTATCGGTTACTAATCTCTAAATCTAAATATAACGAAGTGTATTTATGCCAATCGTTTCTAAAATTGTATTTCTACATCGTCCTGCGAAGTTGAAGGAGATAAATCATCTTAATTGCAGTCTCGACTCATCGCCTGAGTTATTTATTCAAGAAATCTTCCCATAATTGATTTTTTAAATTAAGAGACCGGGTATTTAAATAAACGCGTGAAAAGAACTCGCAAGATTCGCGAATGTTAGATTAAGCAACTTCCTTCAATTTTTAAAAAGTATTTACAAACAAATCTGCAAAACAAATTTGAGGCAGAATTAAAGCGCCGGAACATTTAGGGGCGAGCCTTTGAACTGTGTTTATCATTTTTTAAATAAAATTAAATAATACCAGTTTCTGATGCTCTTATAAAAACGGTACATAATCATTTAAGAGATTTATTGTTTTCAGATAAACACTTGGACCACTCGTATTTTGTGTACATTTATTAATTGCAAGAAATCTGATTTATATTTTAAAACTTTATGTCTCAATACCAGTTTCTTGCTCTATTTTCTTTTAAGTATGTTATGAATTTTTTCATTTAGGGGTACATCCATTTTATCTCGACAATACATAAAACTCTTCAAAACTCGCTTATATCGGGGGTAGAAAAAACAATTTAAAAAGTAAAAGAACCCGCTTACGTGGAGAGTTAATAAAAACTTTGTAGGGAGTTTATGAAAATATTTATATTGTTAAGCAGGCCATTTATTTTAAAATGATATTTCAGAGAAGTTTGCCGGTATTCGCTTTCATGCTTGATCGCTTTGTCACATTTAAAAGAAAAGTTTTTAGGTGGCCCCCTTTTTTAAGTGAATACGTCTTCTTAAAAATATAAACAATATTAAATACAAGCTGTGTCTCATCACCGTTCCTTATTTTCAACTTTTTTCGTTTCGAAACTTTGCATTTCTGGCGGACATATAGATGTCGATAAAGTATTTCGAGCGTTATAATTAGTTTTATCTGCTCCCACTATAGTAAATTGTTTTTAAGGAGGTAAGTGGATTTTATGTTACCGTAGAAGTGGAAGTTGCTATGGACAAATAGGAGGTAAGTGAGGTAACTTACCTCCTTGGGGAAAAAGATTTCGAGTTATAAACATGATTTATGAACAAATAAATAGAAATATTTGATGAACATTACATTTTATTAATTATTATGAATGAAAATTTGTATAGTAATTGTACAATTATTACATTTCGTAACATTTATAACATCTGGATAATTATTCACTAATCACTAATTGTCACATTTTTCTCAAAATGATTTGACCGCTCCATATCAGTCACCGGATGCTCAACAGTATCTGTCTGATCCATTAAAACAGCGTAATGCGACGTACTACTAGAAACTGTAGTTGAAGTGTCATTGTAAAGAAACCTGTTGGCTATTTCATTTTTGTTACTTAAACTGTCAGCAATATAACTTTCTGCAATTGTGGCTGACTTCCACCCATCATATCTCTTGATTGCTAATACATCAACTTCTGTATTAGCCAGTAACGTTGCCGATGTTCTTCGGAATGAATGGCCTGTATATGTTTCACGATGTTCTAGTTTCAAAAACAGTGCAATCTAATTAGGAATCACAGAAAGGGTATATAGTCAAAGATAATACTTACCTCCTTTATGGTGTAAATAACTATTTCAAACGCATTTAGGAAAGTTAAAACAAGTAATACTGTTATAAGTTGTGAAAACCTAAAAAGAAATTACTACTTCAGCAGCTAATCAGTGCTGGACATGTTAAATTAATCCAAAATAAACAAAACAGCAACAAAATGAAATCGTGAACAGGTTAAATTTAAGCAGAAATTTTTTATTTGAACCATCATTACTTTGAGAAGAATTGGAACGTGAAAAAAATATCAAAACTCGTCTGACTAATTATAATTCTCTGGCTTTGTGGAATTTACATGGCGGGATTTTAGAATACCAATCACGTTAAAGCGCATAGATCTGCATTGGACGATATATACCTAGATTTTAAATTTATATCTGCAAACCGAGGGAGGGTTTGGATCCAAAATAAATATTAATGTCACAGTATCACTCACAATCAGTGCCCAACAAGTCATTCATATGCAACTCTATAAAATTACGTAACTTACATTACAAAACGACGCTAATAAATAGCGGGTACGGTAACAGGTACGCTAATAAATACGCGGTTATTAAACTTTCAGTTATAGTAATAAAATAACAAAAAGCAGGGATATTATACAGCAAAAACAATTAGAAATGCGTTTATCATTCCGAGTCCACTATACTCTTGTCCGGTATTGCATTTTACGGTCTTGCTTGGCTTTGGAAAGGCCGTTTACACTCGGTAGTAATATAAATCTTATAATAAATGTGCGCTCCTGTATAAGGTATGTTGACTGTGGATATACTCGAAAGTGGAATAAGTAGAAGCATAGTTTTTAAATATTATTAGCGCTTATAACTGTTTTATCTACCTACGCGAGATAACCTTGGGCAAATTAGTGGAATAGTTGCCTTAAGAAGCTCGTAAACGCGCATTTTTTGGTTTCGGAAAATGCAGATTTATAATTACCCAAGGCTACAATAGCTAAGTGGCATTTAAATTTAATTTCTCGTTAACGTCGGTATTTTAAATGCTTTCGACAAGAAAGGGTCGTATTTTAAAAGTTACTTCCATATTTACAAGATGTTCCAATGTAATGTGAATTTAGAATTTATTTATTTAAAAAAAATTCTATTCGTTAAACAAATCGAGCCTAACAGATACATATATTTTCGTTCAATGTACTTTTTTCACGTACAACAATGAACTGTATGATAAAGTATTGTGCGGAGAGCACGGTTGGATATTTATCATTGCGGGTAAATGATGGCTGATTGATGCTTCGCTTCGCTGTTCGTGACACGTAACAGCACTAATAGTGCAATGAAGCAATAGCACGGTTGGCAGGACAAGGTATGACAAGTTCCTCTACATATATATTTCCCGTATTCATTACAAGGTTTATCTATCAACTGGATATGTCCTTTATATTTTTGATGGTGATGTACAAGAGGTCATTATTTTCCTACCGATTTTCCTGCTAGCAGTACTGTTTTGTAAATCACATGAAGCCTTATCACTCACCAGTACATCACTCTTTGCGTTTTAGTGCCAAACTTTGCGAGTGCCTTCTTTATAACGAGTCCGACAAAGTTTTCCTCTTCGAAAATTTTCGATCGTTTAGAAATATTCCGAGCTATATTCCTATTTAGTTGAGGATATTCTCGATTTTTTTGTAAATAATCTTCCCGGAGTGCCACTATACTTCGTGATTCCATAATTACCATACGATTGTCAAGTTTTTTATGTTTAAAATCGCTCGACTATTTGGGAAATTTCCCGGGTTATTTCATTATCTTCCGTTTCAAAGGTCTTCAGAAAGCAATTCTAAATTACTAGATAGTTACATATAATATTTATTTTAATAATTATTACCCTTTATTGGTTACGATATGAACAAATATTAATATTAACTAAATTAATAATAAGTATTATACCAACAATAAATATACCGCGCCAAGCACTGTTCTCTACGGCACTGACAAAACCAAGTGAACCGCGTTTGACACCAAACTAATTATAGAATACCATGCAAAAAATTATTTACGACCTAGTGGACCAATACAGGTTTGCTTTGACGACCAGCGCGCCGCCGTCCATTCTACATCAGGCGGACTGGTCTATCAGTACCGGACTCGCCCAATGGCTATTCGAGTATAAATTAGGAGACACATCATGGCTAAAGCATAAGAAGAAATTTCACGAGAAGTGCAGACGGTCATGTGCTTTAAGATTCGCAGGTTTCAGTTGATATCGTAACAACTATACCACTGAAACGCAATGAGTGATGTACTGGCGATTATTAGAATAGTGTGGTATAGGAGCGACATTGATATTTTTCAAATTATTTGACGTTTTATCATATTTATTGTATATTTACGATACTGTAATACATATTTAAATGATGTAAAAAATACATTCCATTTGTAGATCATACATGTTTCTTGCAATCGAAGTCGATTTCCTCCTGTATAATAGCATGAAGGATATGAGTAACTGTAAACTTTTTACGTATCTTCCCATCTAATTTACTCTGCAGAGCACATAACATAGATCAACACAACGAGTTGAATTTTATCTCATATTTTCCGGTCTGTTTAATGCTTACTGACCAGCTCCAGTATGAGCCACACCAATGGGCATACGTCAATATTCATTTGTTCTAATACGCCATCATATTCTCGCTTCATTTGGCAGAGCGTATCAATCGCAGCATATCTAGTTATTCTGATTATACTGATACAAATAATTCTTAGGATTACTTTATTTACACTTTGAAAAATATTGTATATTTGTGTTCATTTTAAAGTTTCTGTATGATATTATGAAAAAGCATGTATACAGGTTAAAGAAGAGTTGATATGGTCAGAACATACTTTTTGTCAAGAGAAAGACGTTATCAGATAGTTTATTCCGACCGACAAATAACAAATAAGAAAATGTTTGTAAGATTCAGCATTTTAGAGATTATGGAAGTTTTCTCCAATACGCTAATCTTGGACAAGTATGCAGTAAAAATCAAGTGCGGAAACAGATTATTTACTTGTTTCTGTGTATTTAATTTATCATTATTCATTTAGTACTGTTTGAGTTTGAGAAAAAAAAAAACAAGAATTAGTTTTTGCGGCTCTGAACTGTTTTGACGGAGCAATAATGAAGAATTTAATATTTTTTACTGTTTATGAAATAATACATGATTTATTGCAACGTTTCAATCCTTAAAAACCACCCTTATTGCAGAAAATAAAGCAAATATTTTTTTTTTATATCTTCATAACATTTATAATGAATGAAAGACTCATCACTGATTATAATATTACTGATGATTCATTGCAACGTTTCAACCCTTAAAAACAACCCTTAATTGAAGAATTTTTACCTGTTTCAAAACACTCAACGATACGTCACTAAATTCAACGAGATTACTTAAAACACAAAACTTAAATTATGTAATTAGTGAAAGGGAAAATAAAAATTATTTGTGTATTATATTTTTAGGTTTTAAGGGCTCAAAAAAGGTGGTCCTTACACGCAAATGCAAATTAAAAAACGTAATATCTCAGTTAATTTTTGCTCTACAGAAACATTGGAAGAGAGCAAAAATAATATAAAAAAAGAGCTTTTTGAACTCTTACATTTTTCACGTATCTTGTTTAAATTTTGAGTTATTTCGAAAAAAAAGGAAATTTTAAAAATTATAATTTGTTTTTTCATTATTTCAAACTTTCTTTTTTAATTTAGGCATTCTAAACCGGTCAAACTTGCATAGCCCATTATTAGTACCTAAATAAAGTCAACTGTTCATGGATTACGCTTAGTTTCTATTTTTATGGTTCAGCCATAGATTTTATTGTTGATTTTTGCTCCGAAAAAATGAGATGACCATTTTATTTTCATCATAACTCCGCGAGTTTTTGAGATGCCAAATTTTTTCAAAAAGCATTGTAAATTTCATTCCAAGCACTTTAAAAAAGATTATATTCATTATCTTCGAAAAATTACTTTCCGAAATAAACAATCGCCTTTAGAGAGTAATAACTCGGTTATTGTTACATCTACGGTAAGCAACAAAAAATAAATCGATTCGTTATTTCAAAAGCTTTATTTTTGCTATAAATGGGTTTTTCGATAAAACGCAAGGTTTTCGAGTTGTTTATCAAAAATTGTTGAAAAACATGCACTTTTTAGATGAAATATTAACATTTTCAATCACAAAATATTAATATTAAATTAAATATTAATTTTTGGAAAAAACGTTAAAATGGGTGCTTTCATTGCCACCCCCGAGAAGCGGTGGCATTCACCCCCAGGGTGAAAGCACACATCGGCACTATGTAACTTTTGTTTCTTGAGCAATTTTCTACGTCAATCGGTGTATGTGTCAAGAATTCGGTCCTAAAAACCGTCATATACTGACCTATTGGCGGTTTTAATAAAATTTGTTAAAATTATTAGATTTGGCAAAAATGCATACCGCGATTTCCAAGTGTGCAATCTCTGCGACTGACGGGCTCCTTTGTTTGAGGTTATACTAGCTTGTCCAGCGTCGAGGTATGAAAATTACTAAATTATTAAATTTAGTAACATTTAGATAAATTATTGTATTTATCAAATCAATGAAATAACGCGATGTATAACGTTCCGAATGTTGTATTTATATCACAAATTTCCACGTTTGCTCGTTCCGCATAGCCATTACGGTTTCAAATCTAAGGCCCCTAATTGAAGTCCTTTGTAGTCGAGAATAACTACCCTTTTAAATAACAATAAGTGAGTTCCCATTAACGGCCTTTGTTCGTTTTTAATATCGCGTCTAACTGCTACTACACACCAGTGCTCCCGTATTTTAAAACCCAATTTTCTTTTTCTTTCGCAGGACCGAGTAGGCAACTCCGCCTCCGTAGGTAAGTAAATTGTTTATAAATATTATTATACATTTAAATAGAAATTTAAAACGCAATTTAATTTCAAATTCAGTTTGAAGGGAAACTTACTTTTACAAAGAACGTATATGTGTGCTCGAGCCGAAAGAAAACACCTGACCGCCTTTTCCTCCGAAAACCTTTCTCCGTTCATATTATTTTCAATTCTCCTTGTGCATTTATTCCGAAAAGTTTTTGTATAATTTATGTGTCATTAACTTCAATTTCCGGCCTTTGTGCCGCCGTCCTTTTTCGCCTCAATTTAGTGGTAATGCAATATTTGCGCTGGCTCTTTGTCGCAATTAATTCCCAGGTGTGAAATTTTTAGCTAAACTTTCCATTTTCGCACGCTGCGATAGATTATTTCACCAACAAATGAATTCACAAAGGCATAAAAGCTGATGGAGTATTTCAAACAATATCCATCTGAAAGCTCTTATATGGGGTGTAATAACAATGTTGCCACAGAGCTTGAAACAACTAAGACCGAGAGGAGAAGACCAGAATGTTGAAAAACAAGGTTTTGCTTTGAAAATGTTCTCTCTTTGGTCCTGAGCAAATAATAAAATAATTATTATTTTATAAAGCATTCCTAATACGCAAATCCCACACCAAAACCCTTCGAAAAACTTCGAATCGCATCGAAATATTTCGAAATACGTGGAAATATCTAGACACTGTGTTACCTCACTATAAATGTATATTTTATGAACAAATAAATAAAAATATTTGATGAACATTACATTTTATTAATTATTATCGATTGATCCATTAAAACAGCATGATGCGACGTACTACTAGAACCTGGGGTTGAAGTGTCATTGTAAAGAAGCCTTCTGCAATTGTGGCTGATTTCCACCCACCATGTCTCTTGATTGCTAATACATCAACTTCTGTATTAGCCAGTAACATTGCCGATGTTCTTCGGAATGAATGGCCTGTATATGTTTCAGGATGTTCCAGTTTCAAAAACTGTGCAATCTTATTAGGAATCATAGAAAGGGTATTCTGGCCGACTGATTTTTGAAATTTTCCATTAACACATTTATCTTTGACATCTAAAGGAGATCTAGATCGTAAATACATTGAAAAAAAAATTAAACTTCGAGACAACTTACGGAAAACAATTCCAGGATAGCCAGATAATAAATTTAGATGAGAGTGTTTACTTACAAATTTTTTTATCATTCTTTAAATTCCGGATGAACTGTTAGACGCTCAAAGTGTATGACATTCATGTGAAAAAAAACTCCCAGTAGACCCAAATGTGCGACTAGCTACTAAAGGTTTTACGACACTTAGAACCGTAGCACAAGGAAGCAATAACTTAAACTAAAACAAATTAAATCTTACCATCAAACAAAGAAGAATTTAAATAAACTGAATCGATGAGGAAAGATATACGTTACAGGCCCGAAACACCTAATTAGTTCCAGGCAGGAATCTTAAAGAGTATCCAAATTGACGTCGAATACGTTGCCACCCAAGTTAAATTCACTTTATAAAATAAATTTTCGAACTGTATCAGGAAACTTAATACATACCCCACGGAATAATCCAGTCCGTTTGATCCAATTCCGAACAACTTATTATCAACCACTACTTATGTATTTATGGGAGGACTTTATAATGAGGGCAAACTCACGAGGTTAATATATTACCGAAGTTTTTCCCGAAGGTCTATTTGATCTAATACTCCCTTATTTCGCATGCCATTAAAAGTTTTGGTCTCAGAACTTGTACACGGACGGATTTTCAAGCACGCCAATTAAAAATGTCGAGACGTAGCAAAAAACACCGCTGAATATTAACTACTGAGCTCGCTATAATAAAAATAAAAATAATTTACTTCATATGGATTTTATAGCAACATGTTAACAAATGCGTGAAACGTTAAACTGCGGAAACCAAATTTACCTATGGTCGAAAATATAATATGTTGCAGGAGAATTATTACGCGGAACTTAGGCCGACTCTGCATCGTCCTACTTAATCAACAGCGTTTCTATATTATCTAACTGAGAGTTTCTTACATACAGTACATTTTTTCATCATCAAAATATTTTAGCTACAACGGTAATACATATATACAATAATTAACTAACGAGGAACGTGTGAAAGCACAGGAAGTATGTGGAAGGCTAAAGCAGGGAAAACATATAAAAAGCAAGAGAGAAAGTACACATAGAAATTAAAGCTCATAAAAACATGAGATTTAAAATGATACAAGCGTTAACGCCAATCCACACTGATTCTTCCAAATAGGTGCGCCCCTCTCGAGTTAATAAAAACTATGTTAAACATTATAAATGTGTTAGTGTTAAATTAATTACTGCCGACGTGTTATAAACAGTTTACGGCCGATCCATTTGCAGCCTTTTTAACCCGGTGAACGTCAATTAGCGATGATTAATTATTAAGCTCACCGAGCAGCTAGTTTAAGAAAGTAACGATACAGAAAGAAATTACGATTTTATTCCCGTGGAAGACTTAAGCTTAAGGCTTAAGGCTTAAGATCTGGTCACACGTCAGATGCTGTCAGTAGACTACAGAAAAATTTATTCACGAACTTAGACTTATTAGATTTATGCAGTACGTTATATTCTCTTATTTACAAAATTTAATGCTTCATTATGTTGTTTTATTTCTTTTTGTAAGTAAGTAGATTATTATTGGATTACATTATTATTAAACTTTTAACAGATCAACATGTCGAAAATTCAGCAAGGACTTAATTGAAATTTAGTAGTTTGCATTTGTGCATTGTATAACGGGCTTACATATGGTAGCCGCATCGGAAGTTCCTCAAGGTTCAGACCTAGGCCCACTACTTTTTCTACTTTTTATTAATGAGCAGGATCTTCCACTTAAGAGGGATTCTTCTCTAACTCTGCAACTGTAAAATTTATTAAAAAATTGATTTTAATAAAAGTTGCCTGGGATCATGTGATGCAGTTGCAGTTTTCACAGTTCGTTTTGGCATAAATTACTCTATCTTGTCATCTGTGAGCAAAATGTGTACTTTATTCAGACTCGGAAATACTGAGATCTATATTTAATAATCTTACGAGTTGAAAAACTTTTTTCAAATAGAATGACTTATATTAATTGTCATTGGTAAATGCAAAATTGAATACCCTTTCGACTGATATAAAGTTGTCCATACTTAACAGTTTTTCAGAAAAACCAGGTTCATTTCTATAGTCCGAAAAAGTAGCTATGTAACAGCATCAAGGAGGCTTTGCAAAACCAATTTTCTCTCAGATTTTATCGGGCCTGGGATTGACAGTGTCAATATTTACTGGCATGTTTAAAAAGTGGTTTGACAAGCATAAGTAAACCACTAACTACAACTAAAACAAAACGCAAAACGAAACAAACTGAAACTCGGAACACAGCAAGGACAATAATGCTTAGACCGCTGATTTACATCAATTGCTCGAAGGTTCCTCCATTTTGATTAATACACAAACGAATTCGGTTTCTAAAAGACTGTTCAACATTGGTCAGCATGTCTGGCGTAATTTCTTGAAATGCTACTGTAATGCGCTGGACCTTTAGGACTTAAATGAGGACAAAACCCAAAAATAAAAATACGTAAATCTCATATTTTTTTACCGGTTTCCAGTTTGTCATGCGATTAAAAGTTAGAATTCATACCATAGTATAAAAAAATTAAGACATTTTTCGCGTAAATCGTAAATGAGTATCGAAGTGAGGTTTTTGTCGCAAAATGTTGTCTTCTGCAGCTTTAGAAGCTCTCTACAAATCAGGAAATTTGACGAGAGCCCCCCGACTCGTAAAACGACAGCAACTGCTGCAGACACTCGATCCGTAATTATCAGAAGATAATCCGAGACCTGTTATCCCGGGGAGCGTCGCAGTAGGCCGGTCCCTCCTCCCTTTTTCGCTTCTTCGGCCGGCGTCCTTAACTCTTTGAACAATACAGACCATTAGGATTACAGAATAGTATCGAGTCCAGTTTCAATTAGCCCGTTAAGCAGTTCATTTAACCTTATCCCGAGATAAGGAAGAGGGCGAGTTAGATAGCGCTCGGCCGCTTTGCGGACTGCATCGACCGGCTAATTGAATTACTTGATTTTATAGTGACCGATTTAATGAACTGGACGCTTTGTGGTCTTCTGTGGGGGGCCCGGATTCCGGCTTTATTAGGAGATTTTGAATTTTCTGCTCTGTGAACGAGCCCAGGTCGGAGATATATATTTTTTTCGTGCCCACGAACAATCAATTATCAAAAATCGCCTTAGTTTCCAATTCCTAAGTGTGGTCTAAAGAGTAAAACTAAGCTCCATAGGCTTCCACCATAAACAGCACAACCAGATAGACCCAGGAATTGAAATGTTCACTAAACTTTCGAATTCTTAAGTCAGTTTATCGAAATGCTCGAGAAATCGCTTCAAGTGTGGCACGAACAGCACCGAAGGCCGGCCAGTCCACAGTCAATGGGTCCAAAGTCGAACCGGCGAGATCCAACAGAACAAACTCGCGGAACTACCAAACTGTGTGTTCGAACACCTACCTACATACATAACTTGCGGTTGATTATCCAGGAAATGTTCATGGCCAAAAAAAAAAACAGTGAGTTCTTCAACAGACGCTTTGTTAGTATTTCTGCATGATTTTTATTGTTTTATAAAATACTTTCAAATACGATTAATTTTTATACTAAACTCACTTTGTTGTATGTTATTTTTTTCTAAATCAAGTTCAGTCCTGCTCTGTTTTATTCTCTGGTTTTTTGAATCACGCAGTATATCGTTTTTCTGCTGTTGTTTGACTTTCCCTCGAATTTATCCTATTCATTATTCTTGCCTTTGTATTGTGAGTTGCATAACATTTATTTTAGTTTAAATTTGACTTAAGGGCGCCATATTCTTTAAATAGTGTTTTCCACAAAGACAAATAATTTCAAACATTTAATAACTGAATAATCTAAAGCTTATCAAATAATAGGAATGTTATGTCATGCCATCGGAGTATTTTCAAAGACGCCGCAGTAAAACGAATAAACAGGTGAAAAACGATCAAACCATCAAGGTTTTAGGTACTGAAATCTACGAAAATACTAACTTTTTTAGACATAACATTTACTTGCTTAGTTGTACATATAAAATTGTTTACTTTTATTTATAAGTATGTGAAAATAATTCTTAAATTGTGGGGTTAGGATAATAGCAAACGCATGTTTTACAAACGCTTTTTTTAGTTATTATTTTATTTGAGTAAATTTAAATAGTAACAACGAATGAACAGAACATCAACGATTTTATTTTTGTGCTTACTTTTGTTCTACACGTTTTACTTTTCAAGATTTCAGTACCTAAACACGCTAGAAATTTGACTATTTCTCGGTCAGGGATATGGGCACCTTAACAATATTTGCCTCTTATGTTCTTCTATTTTATTTTTTCCTAAGTAACCCACTGCTGTATATTTTCTTTAAATGTTACTTTTTTAGCCATTCTTCTTGTTTTACTTGCAGATTTTTACTTCTTTCTAATTTGGACCTGTTTTTTTATAATATTAACTTTGAATTTATTTCAATGTTCTTTTTACATATTGGAGATTAATATTCGTGTTCAAGTGGCTTTTTACGTACATATTGAATCTGGCAAATGTGACTTTTTTCATATAAACTTTACCAAAACAAACGACGTAACTTTTTTTAAATGCCATTTAGTGATAATTTTTTATAGAAGATACTGATTCGGCCTTCAAATTTGGTAATACATATGTGAGAGCGCTTAGATTTGGTGATCAGGAACAGAGGCGGCAATATGTGATATTAAAAAAATCTACTAAATTTTTTTTGACGCTTTAGAAGTTTGTGGATACGTCAAAAAAAATTTGAAAAAAAATTTTTGGATTTTTATTTTATTTTTTGTAGAATAATGAACTTTTTTTATAAACAAAATATGGATTATTGGTAAAAAACATTTTTAACTTTAAAAAAATGAATAAAAAGTTAAAAATTACTTATTACATTGATTTTTCAGCAAAAACGACAAATTTAAACATTCCGAGCACTAAGAAGAAAAAAATTGCATCGTTTTGAAATTATCAGGGTTTCTTTAGAACACTTTGAGGTTGAAAAGTTACAGTATATCCTCAGTTTATTCGTTATTTGCAAAGTTATCCCAAGTTATTAAAATATCTCTCTTATTATGCAATTTGTTACCTTTTTTCTAACATTTTCAATTCGGAACATTTTTTTTATCAAAAACTAATAATTACGACTTGTAGAGAATACTTTGCAGTTTTCCAAACCCTGCTTGTATTTTCTGTACGACCATTATTGATTGCCAAAGTCAAAAATGATTTTTTTGCTTTGATCGACGATAATTAAATTATCTAAAAGAGCTTTATGGTGAAATTACCAAAAAAAAAAAATGTTTGAAGTCCATAGTCCTTTTTAAGGAAAAGCAAAAATTTACAATTTTTTTCCGTTGATTTTCTTATGATTACTCAAAAACTGCTGACGCTAAAAAATTTTAAACTCCAGATCTGAAAACTAGACACTTGAAGCTTCAATTTCCTTAGTTTTATTCTCTCTGCGACCATTTCCTTCCAAGTTACAGCTCTTTGAAAATCTTCCCAAAATTTTGGAATTTTTTTAATATCCCTTAACTTCTATGCCTAGTGTATTTGTTTTCCAGAATTAAATATTTATTAAATATAAAAATATCGTTGGATAATATTGTATTATTGCTTATTCTAAAGTTGTACAAGTATACAGAGTGACCGCTGAGGTATACGACTTACTGTGCTTGTATTATATGATATATTATCTACTTATATATTTTACCTCTATTATCTATTATCTCTATGTCCTTTGCGGAACAGTGTCAGCTATTTTTTATTTTTATTGGTTCGAAGAGTACCGCTTGTATCTGAAATCCCAAACAATCCCCCGTCCCTTGACAATTCAGATATGCAAATCACCGAAACAAGATAACGCCGTAATTGGGGGATGCCAGATCCCTACTCCCATAAACAGTTTCCATTCACTTGCCCCTGTATTTACAAAATGCCACTTTAATAATCAAGTTAATTTGGCAAAGAAACCGCAAGTTTTTAACGATGTTATGTGCTTAATTAAATCTTCGCCTCTGTTTCCCTTATTTACATAAATAATAAAGCCTTCCTTGACTTTGCCCGTCCGAAACACGAAAACGACCGTAACCGAGTCCTCTGCGTTTCCACCGCATTGAATCCGAATAGAAAAAAACGCTAAGGGAACCAACGGAGCCAACGTAATTTGTAAAAAATGTCTATCCGTGTTTCGGGTCTTTCATAGGCGTAAATCAGCTATTCGAGAACGTTCGTCTTCATGCTAGATTTTGTTTATAAAAACCGCCATTTATCGGACCAAGAATGGCGAGACGTTTATGGCGGTAGTTACCTTGGGGTCCACACAGAATCCGCCGCAAACGATAAGTGATAAACAAAACAGTAACAGCTAAATTAGACGTCAAAAAAGACCAATCTTTCTCTTATAATGAATAAGTTCATAGTTGCTTTGATATGCAGACAGGGAAAACAGAATCTGGTGGTCACGATATAACCTCTTGTTCAATTTATTAATTGGGTTCAGGTTTGTTATAATTGTGCCACAGACAATATAGCTATCGCCCCAGACCGCTACTGGAGTAGGCCAGCAGTTTTAAATTTCCGAATTGCCGATAGAGTACACCACCAGCGGAATTTTAGAAAGAATCAAATGCAGCGGCCCGCATTCCTACGCGTATCCTAGTAATATATAAACAACAGTTTGGCAATGTTGTCACGTGTACTTACGGATTTATTTTATACACTTTTTTTATCAATGCCTGTTTTTTGCGTTACTGTATTTACTTAAATGTAGGTATTGATAAAAATGTTTTAAAAAACGAATGAATAGGTACATATGTAGTCAACTTAGACGATCGGATATTCTGCAGCGGTTATTTAATCATAATTTGGTTAATTAGCTACTATTTTCATTTTCTGATATTGAAATACTGCAGAAAATATATTTCCAAATAAACAAAATTCGTAATGATAGTTTAAAGAGCTGCTAATATAATTTTTTTAATATTTGATGATGATGATTTTATTTAATATACAAGGTTGGTTATTAGTACGTCGCGGAATGTAGGTACAGGATTTTTGTTTGTATTTTGACATCCATTTATAGGTTTAATAATTAAAGATCATTAAAAAAATTAAAATTCATCCTTATTGAAATAACAAACAACGATTTTTATAACTAACCTTTACAACAACATAAAGAGAATACCTAAAAACGAAATAACATTAAAATACCTATAATTTTTACAAATTTTCAAGTAATTGTGATGTTACAGTTGAAAATATGTTTTAATTTACTATTTATTGCTTTAAAAACAAATTCAGAACTATCAAACATTTCGTCCTGTATTTTTTCTTTCAATACTTGTAAATTTTAAGGTCTTTAATATATATTTTGTTGAAGTGTCCCCACAAAATAAGTCTAAAGGACTGAAATCAGGGCTGTTTTCTGGGCACCTAAGGTTTCTAATAATATGTTTTACAGTGTTCGTTGACAGGATTCGTCCTTCAAAATAAATTTGCCGTTACCTTAAAACTGCAAGTAATGACAACAAAGGGTATTTAAGATAATTACGAAATAGCAATATTTTTTACAAAAGTTTAACACCCTGTATCTTGAAAACGAAGAATCTGCTGACCAATGTTTATATGAACTTTTTGTCTTAAAATCACTCAAATAATAGTCTGTTGAATTTATTGTATATACTTAATTAACACCCTGTATATTGTAATTCATATTCAGTGTTTAATTCAAAATGGGCTCGGAAAGTGAAGACGAGCGTTTTACCAGGGGAAGTATTAAAAACGGCAAAAAATGCTGTTTCACAATTGATCCCCAAAAAATCGCCGGGACAGTACGAGACTGCCTTCAACGAATTCAAAGGGTGGTGTAGTTCGAAGAAAATTCAAAAAGTGTTCAAAGCGGTATTACTGGCATATTTCGAACATAAAATTAATGAAATTAAACCTTCGATGTTATGGTCAGTATATTCCATGTTAAAAAGTAACAAAAAAAATGTAAATATCAGAAAATGTCCAAAACTAATGCCATATTTGAAAAGCAAATCAGTTGGATACCATCCGAAAAAGTCCAGAAATCTAACGAAAGAGGAAATCGAGAGATTTTTACAAGAAGCACCTGATAATAGATTTCTGCTAGAAAAGGTACCTAATTCAAACTAAAATAAATCGCTAGATTTAACTAATTTTGGACAACTTTTCACTTTTCAGGTCATTTTAATAACTGGTGTTTGTGGAGCTTTGAGAAGAGATGAGCTACTAAAGATAACGATCGATGATATAGAAGACAAAAAATATGTATATTATTTAATTAGTAAAATCATAAATGAATTTTGACATTTGTTTTGTGTTTTAGAACGAAAAAGACTTTGGCGTTCTAGAGCATAAAAGTATTTTGCAGCTAGATGACAAAAAAGATTGTCAACTGAAAATGTGAACTTTTGATGGCAGTTTTCGAAAAATATACTTTTTTGTATCACTATTATTACCAGACTTCTGAAAACATCTATTTTAGGATGGACATTCTGTATTTTCTCAATGAATATTTTACATCTAAATGCTATCATGGCACTTACTGCCTTTTAATTAACTTGTTTTATGATAAATATAAATGACATTTCCGACAACGTTGAGCTTAAAATACTAATGGGTTATAGAGCTAGTATAACAAGTTTAATAGTGAATTAACTCTGACTTTGATTTCCTGCGTAAAATGGCATAGAGACTGACGATTACTACAAAACACCGAGAGTATGGTGACTTGCTGGTTAATATATGTATGTTACTAAATACACTAGATTTCATCTGTTGTGATAAAAGATTTCTACAAAGACATTTGAACATTTCTAAGTAAAAAAAACTGTATTGTCTTTTATCATCAATTTGGTTGTGAAACTATATTCCAACCGATAATAAAACCTGATTGCAAAGATCCAACAGCGAACTAAAAACTGTACTAACCAACTGGCGATAGTAGCATCATTAAACAACTTCAAGAACTCTTATCAGCTTACAATACCGCGTAAATTTTCTCTAATTTATTCCTATCTCCACCAATAAATTTAGTTCGTAGATAGATATAAATTTTGCCTACGCAGCTTAGTTCAAAACATTTTTCTTATCGGTTTACAAAGGAGCTACCCTCTGGGGGATGTGAACCACATAAACTTTTCCTTATTGATTGCGGGAGATAAAATTGTGTTTTGGTAATGCCGGGGTAAATATAGAAGTTTTGGGTTTTATTAATAATTCATAAAATCCATTTTATACGGCATGTCCACGGTTAAACCGACATTACATCATAAAATGAATTTTATGGCGTACTAAAAATGTTGCAGCAGTTTGAAAATTGTTTAACGAAATTTTTCTTCTGCCGCAAATTCTCAAGTTGGTCTTTATTAAAGTTTAGCTTCTATTTTGGTACTTCAGGGAAATATCTACATCAAACTCAACGATGTTTTAGAATACAATCAAGATTTAAAAGTAACTAATTCACGAGGTCTCCATAAATAAATAATCTGGATTCTTTTATACAAAAAAAATGTAGTAAATTAAGTGTCAACTTATCTCTGTTAATAATTCTTACTACTACAGTTATTAATGTAAAAACGGTATATTTTCCATTGATGTATACAGCTTAAGTAGTTGTCATTTAGATATCACCAACAAGGAATTATCGTCATTAATATCGGTTATTAATTTATATAAAATACAACCTATAAAAAGTCATTTAAAAGACGAACAAGCAATTTGAAAGATTTTATATACCTAGGAACGATAATGACTTGTTGAACGGGTATTTTGCATATGCTTACGTTTAGTTTAGAAGAGAAAGATTAACTGTATAAAAAAATTGTTAGCAATCTTTGAGAGGTGGTAGTACAGGGTTAGTCACTATAATCTGACAACTTATTGTGAGTTTACTATTGAAATTACAAAAAAGTTTTAGCTTTTTTATGAATTTTTGTAATACAGTATTAGATAAACAATTGAATAATGGAAATCACTAAATTAAAGAATTTTTTTATATATATTAGTGCATATTTAGCTTCGTTAAATTTTTCTGTTTTCAAAAATATATAACATGTTACTGTTTGATTCAGGACTTTTCGACATATTTCAGTTTAAAAATATTTTTGGCGGGAAATTTATGTGTGACGGATCGTCAGTGGCTATGGAACAAACAAATGACTTTGACATAAGTTTATTTATCATCATTAATTTATTTCCTATAACAAACTATTTTAACAAAGAAATAATGTTTAGTGAGGACGAAAATTTTGAAGCTATCCGGCGATATTCCATTTTAAGAATTCGTCGGAGCCGGCCAAGGCTGCGTACGAGCGTCCACTCTACAGTTTATTTAATAGAAGAGGAGTGCGTGGTCTAAAAGTGTATCAGCTCTTTAGCTTATTGTTTTCTACGTTTTTTAAATCAAAAAGTCAGTCACGTGATCTATCGGCGTTCCTGATTGCGGTGTAATTCCTGTGACTTTAAAGAATCAGCAAATTTACATATTTAATCATAAATAAAGCGCCTAACTTTCTGGGAGTAAAAGCAAACAATCTGTTCTCCTTCGCTGTTTACTCGAGTTCAATCGATTGCAATACTGTCAATATTGGGAAAGCAACTTTCCCGGCTAGCACACCCTCTTTAATACACTTTCATTGTTTTCCGTCGAAAGTTTTTCCATAATCATTTTTCAGTTGGTATTTCCATTTGTCGGTTCTCTCACGCGTCGCTGTGCGAAAGAAATTTATGGAACTTTCCGTCTTTTTGAAGTACGTTTACGAGTTAAAAGGAAACAGAGGAACGATTTATGTGTAACTTTGAGACAGTGTTCCTAGATGGTACTAATTGTACGTCGCTATTTCTACTACTGTAACCATAGCAGTAGTAGCCTTCGTACTATCCCTCACACTACCCGCGTACTATGCGACGCGTACACTAACCACGAACTCAAAGACTGAAACTATAAGCAAAATCCTAAATCCTCCTAAATCACCTTATTTTAACCGTCTCGCATGGAGGGGTACTGTAGCAAAGCCTCACTGTGGTGGGGATTAGTGGGGAGTAATAATAATAATAATAATAATGGTCTTTATGATCAATACCTTTTAATCAAAACATTGGTAAAATATGCACACTGCTATATTTGTATTTGTAATAATCGGATTAATAAATTGATTTTAATTAAAAATATAATTAAATCGTTTGAATGGAATTATGTTCCTACAAACCATGTGACTGATTTATTTTTATCGCAGTCAACACAAAAGCAAAGTGTAGTTTATAATTTCAATATCAATGAAGAGGCTATTATTTATTGTAAAGTCACGCATAAATATTTATTGTTAATACATCGTTTTATGCATCAAACTTAAGACTACCAACATTCAGAATAAAAAGTCTTAACAACAGCGAACCACAAACCTTAATGTACTATAAGTTTTTATGAAAATTTACGATATGAAACTGTACTCTAATCCTTCAATCGATTACTAAACGGCAAAACGGCACTTAACTAAACTAGCTCTACGCAAAGGAAGCAGTTAATCATGCTGGAATAAACGCGTCTAATCTCCACATGATTTAATTGTTACGTAAGCAAAAACCCTAATTAGTACCGCGTAGGAAATCAACAACGTCCTCATTAACACACTTAGCGAACGCTATGAAGCCGGTAGTCGGGTTTAGGTATTCATAAAATAAGACTAAGAACCTTAACTAGCGGTTGCGTACCAGCTCAGGATGTGGTTGATCGAAAAATGAATCGCTGCGAGTATCAGGGAACTTTTCAAGACTCGCTTGATGGAGATACACATCGCGGAACAAATGCATAATGTTGTTGTTTCGGTACTACCATTCCGGATTACTGTCTCGATATTGGTAATGATGGTTATAGATGGCAGTGGAGTATGTGATATACCACAGCGTGGATATCAAATGCAGTGGCTGCTCTAAGCTTGACTAAGGCCAGAGGGTGATATAGGCTTTGTCTGAATAATTTTTGATATATGCCTGAGATACGTATCTCCTGGTAATCTCTCTATCCTTCAGAGTAGTAATAAGAGTGCTCACGCTGCAAAAATTATATTTTCTATGCATATAACTCGAATAAAATTACATTTTTCAGTTTTTGTTAACTTAATTTAATTTAACTGAACTAAATAAAAGTAACTGTTCAAAATAGTGAAATTAACTTAATATCAATGTTGTGGAACAATACTAGTGACATAGAATTAAGCTAAATAGCATAATTTGGTTAAATTTCAATAAATTAGCAAAATTTTGTAGAAACTTTAAAAATCATAAAGATTGAGGTATGGAAACTTGTAGAAAATTATGTGGAATCCGAATATATCAGAGTCATGCTGCAAAAAACATTCATAAAGGCATAATTCCAGTTTAAAAATTTCATAAGGCTTCAAACTGACGTTGTCATAACGACAACTTCATTTGTTCTCAATTTATAAAAAGTAATACAGGGCTTCTAGTAGCCAGTCTTTCATAATTTGTCGAACCATAAACATCGTTCAGTCACACCTAAAAGAAACAAAAGCCAGTCAAAATTAAATAAATGAATGTATACGTAGTTACCAGTTTTCAAACGTCAGCGACAGCAAGTGGTATTCTGACAACTGTCAAAAGTGAAAATTTTCCAGCAGTTAAAAATTTCTCAATAGTCCAAGTTTTCACTGATATTTATATGATGGGAATAAGTGTCATTTAACCAAAGGTGCAAGGTAAAAATTTCTAATTAAAAACTAGTGAAGTGCTGTGAGAAAATACAACGACAGGCGAAGTGCAAACCCAATCAACCATTGGAATATCAAGTATATGGAACTAGTTCTTCGACCTAGATCATACAAAACCCATGGATGGCATCTTCGAAACCAGCAATACAGTAAAGCGATACGTGAGTCACATACTTCTATAAATTGGCCAATTTAAAAATCTTATCGTACGAATTCGTATATAACAATCAAACTTATAGCTATAAAAATTCTGTTTTAAAATATCAAATTCGACTAAATATCAAAATTTCGCCTTCTAAATTAGTATAGGATAAAGTAGATTTAGGATAATAAGTAAGAATACAATTGTCAATTGTCTGCAAATTTAGATATGCAATATATTTTGTTCATTTCATGTTAAATAGTATTTTTTATTTTGTACATATATATAAAAAATAATGAAACACACCCTGAGAAAGAGCAAGCTCTAACTGATCTTATTGGCGTCTGAGCAAAGTAAAATAATTCACTCATACACATAAAAATTTGATCGTAATTAAACAAGTTACACTTACACCAAACGAGAGCTCAAAAGTGTAGAAAAAGGAACGATATATTGTGTTCAATAATGATTTAATTCTAGAAAACAAATATTTTGAACCTGACGAAAATAAAATATTTAATTAATTGAATTGAAATAAAACAGTTAATAATATATTTTAGTAAACTAAAGCCTCCTACTAGTATCAGGCAAGCTTTTTCCCTCAGTGTAGGTAACCAGAATTATCATAATTATCACCTTACTTCCCACAATAGTAACCATAACAGAAATATTCCCATGGCATCTTTAATAAAATAAATATTCCTTAAACCAATAAAATTATCATACAAGCCTCTTTCGATGCATTAATGACTTTGTACGTATAATCGAATGAGTAGACTTTACAAAATACAGTTTTAATATACTGTTTAGAGAAATAACAGTCTAAAACGGACAGAGACTTACAAATACACGAATTGATTCACCCTGAAATACTTCACAATGAAATCAGCAACTAGTAATCAAGAAACTTTAATTACTACCCACTACTACATACCAGATCCATATTTAACGTATTATTGTTCATTTGTACACGACATCCGCGATCAAACTTGATGATAAAACAGCGGTAAAATCAAATAAAACTTAGAGAACGGTTTTACACATAAATACCGATGTGATTCCTTCTTCTGCTCGCACTTGGCTCATTAACATTAAATTTTGATCAAATAATTATACGTTGAGATAAACCGCTATGATTTAAATCAGCCTCATCTTCGAGTATTTCCCCATGGGTCATTTATTTTATGGATTCTTCGGTAGTTAATGCATTAGACGTAATTAAAGTAAACGCTTATAAATTGTAGCGTAATTTTTTATCTCGCCAAGTAAATGACGAAGATGGGTATCGTTATGGGTTCTTCCTCCGAATTAACTTCTTTTTTCGATGTTGACTCGATTAAAGTTATTATAACTTGGGCCGATAAACGCTACGCCGATGTCAAATAAATAATGGATTAGCTGTTAATTTGGTAATAGGATTACAATGTCGTAAATTCTGTTCAGCCATTAACTTTCGGGTAAATTAAGATCATTTTCGGAAAACTATTATGTTAATGAAGAGCGGTCATAATTAATTGACGTGCAAATTAACCGTAGAGAAAACTAAGTAAATAATAACTAAATATCAAATTGTATTTTTGTCATTTTTCCAGCCACGTGAATAAGTAACCTTTGGCCCTTTAGGTACTGATCATTAACCGCAGATGGTTAGAAACACAACACACATAGCTCTAATTTCCCCCGTCCTTGCCGGTCCTTGTTAAGTCCTTATTGATGCGCAAAAAAGTAACAAAGGAGAATCGATGGCAGCTCGTTTTGTGAGAGCCCGAGAAAGAAATATATTATGTGGCATTCTATTATTGCCTCCAGTCGTATTTTTTATGCATATTTTCATTATATCCGAAACGTAAATATAAAAAGTTTCCTTTCAAGTTGTTGTAAATTTTTTATCTGTTCAGTTCCTTTGCATCAAACGAAATATACATTTCCACCGAATTAAGTCTCAAAGCTGAAATCGTGGAATTAAATGCTCGCAGAAGATGGAACAAAAATAGGAATATTCATCTTACGAACTTAGTACTCAGTTAAATGCAAGGTTTTGGGAAGTATTACATTAGTTATTAATTAGAGGCATGAATAGATGAGTTACGTAAGTTTATTTCAAACAGAAATTAAGAGTATTGTGAATGAAGAGCACTTATTTCAAATCCAGTGGCTCCTTTAAACTTCAAATTAAAAGATACTAGTGACTGAACGTAAGGAAGCATAAACAAAGCGTCACAGAACACAAAAGCTGATGTTTATCTAGCGCTGCTCATATAAATTCCATTTATTTATTGTATGTTTGTCACCAATGATTTCTAGTGATCTACAGTTTAGTGTGTGACACTTTAATAACAATGCCCACACATCTTATATTTATCTCAAATGTTAAATAGAAAATATAGGTATGTTCTAAGCGGATGCACTCTTATTTATTAAGATCTGTAGTAAGCAAGTGTGAAGTTTCTAGTAGATACACAGCCTTAACACAGAGGCAACATTGCACGATTGGTACTATCAACAAAAAATTTCTAAACCTCAAAGGAGTAGTTGAAGAGGTTAGATGTAATTAAATAATTTACAAATCATTGCTCTAATAACGTCACTTCGCTGCAGTATAAAATAAAAACAAACTCATAAATAAAAAAGCTGTAAAGGTCCATAATCCTTAACTAATCAGTTAATTATCATAAAATTCCTGCAAAAATTGAATTGCTCTTGCAATATGTGTAGTTACCCCATCTTGTTCAAACTGGTTTCAACTATATGAAACTATAGTTTCATAAATTATTCTGTCTGTCATTTGCAAAGTTTGCAGTGTTCAGGTTCAAATATTAAAGAATTTGCTGATTTACTGTTTAAGAAAGTCTCATAGTCAATATTTGTGTCTGGAAACTTCGTCAAAAATTGCTCAATGAATTATATCTAATTAAAAATTAAAAACAAAAAATGGTGGAGGCGTCGCCCGATGAGTATTGTGACATAAAGTCACAAATATTTCCTAAACTGTTAATTTTACCGAGTTGACCCAAGAGGGTATTATCGTTGGTATAGTTTAGAGACTGTAAATAAAAATAACTTTTTAATTTTCACCTTTGAGGGCCCGTAACTTGTTAACGAAGGCCCGTATGAAAAAAATTTATATGAAGAACTGATATTATTTTGATCTCATTTATTTGTACTCGATTTTTTTTGTATCAAGTACCGGGACACCCTGTATATAGAATAAATATTGTTTTGTATTGTGGGTTATAATTTGCATTATATTCATAAAGTTTCAACCCTTAAAAACCACCCTTAATGATAAAAATATAAAATTAATAGTTTCTTTGACCTTAAAATATTTTTATAGCGCACATATTATAGATAGAAATATTTTCAATAGTTTATGGTATTATAAATAATTTATTGCGATATTTCAACCCTTAAAAATCTATCCCTAATAACAAAATATTAAAAGAAACAGTTTTTTTAACAGTTTGAAATAATTTTATAGTACAAATAGGATAAATTCTTTTACCTGTTTATAATACAATTTATAACGTATAGCATTGTTTTAATCCTTAAAAACCTCCCCCAATGACAAAATATAAAAAAACGGCTTTTAAATTATTTAAAATGAATTATAATGCTCTCCTATAGTGTTTATCAGATCACTGGGCTTCTTAAGAATCACCTTTGATTATACAAATAAAAACAATTTTATACATTAGAATTATTAAAAGATTGAAGGGAACAAATGAAGGTATTCTATGAATATAGAATGCCCCAAAGTTGAAGCGGTAAGGTACCATTTTTTAACGATAACTTCCTTAATTTTAAAGCTATTAAGACGATCCAAAATCGATTTTAGGGAAAATTTCGACAGCTAAAAAAGTACTGTAAAATTGAATATTCTTCACCCTCAACAGCAAACTTGTAGCACCGACATCTCTGTTAATTTTTATCCTACACAAATTAAAAGAAACCAAAATATTCTTTGAAAAAAAATCTAAACTTTTATACTCTTGAATATTTTCCGTATCTAGTTATTTTCAGAAACAACTTTTTTCAATCAAAACGTAGTATTTTCAAAAATATGCATTCTGAAACGCTTAAACTTGTATAATATATTGTTAGCACATAAAAAATGTAAATTGTAGGATTACCTTTAATTTTAAATCTCGAAAAATTTATCAGTTTTTGTACTGATTTTTTTTTCCGAAAAAGCGAATTAACAGTTTTATTTTGATCATAACTATTAATTTTTATACTAATGACTTAAAGTCAAGTTCATTTTAAAGATTTTTTAAAGTACTTTAAAAAATGTTTTGTGCCTTTTTCTTGAAAAATAGAATTTTTTTAGTTATTTTGCGTTAAATGCTTCCAATTTAGTTTCTAGCAGACATGAAATTATCTTCAACCAGCCGTATCTCAGCACCTATTGCACCTACATAAATGAAAGACCTCTCTAATCATTTTCTTTTTCTATAAGCTTAATTTTCTTCGTGATGTTTTTTTTTTCATAGAATGTCTATTTTCCGAGTTATTCGAGAAAAACTACTGAAAAGCGCCGGTTTTTTAATAAAAAATGTACATTTTCAATCACCAATAACTCCATAAGATACTTTTTGCTTAAAATTGATTGCTTTATCTATTGCTGGGATTCTATCCGAAAGAATTTGGAGGAGAAACCCTTAGTTCCCTTGACTATAAAGGCATCTTGTTCTGGAATAAAGGACATAGTGTTTTGAAAAAAAAAAATAAGAATCTTCCATTACGACGTACTTCGACGAAATACCAAAAAGTTTAACTGTAAAAACAGCTTGACGAGTTTAAAATATGTACGATTTAATATTGCCGCTAATAATTTGCGTACGAAAGTAAAAATATTTGGTTTGGACGCAAAGAACGTTTCTTTTCGCGTTTCAATAGAGTAATTTATGTTCGTTTTTAAAACGCGAATTCTCAGGTGTACCAATATTATCGTTCTTCATTATTATACACATATCTGTCCGGACAGGATAATTATCCACTTTATTTTATACACTTGCTTTCCGCATAGATTATGCAAATTTTTCGGTGTATATCACAAATTTTATTGCACGCCACAGGAGTAATTAAAATTTGCGATTTGCATGCAAATCCCCTAAACCGGACAATTATAGAAAGCTGTGCTTTTGATTGGCTCATATCAACAGTGTCCTCCATGACTATGATGAAGAAAAATAATTACAGATTGTCATTTTGACAAAAAAAAAATTGAAAAATTACAGAATACACATTTTTCATTGTTCCCTTCCGTTCCTTCCCTGTTTATTTCTTCAAGTTCTGCAGCCGCTACTTGACTCTGGACTTACACGAACTTATAGCTCCATCCAACGGACTCCTCGAGACGAATTTAATTACTTACCAGTTCCTCGTCCTGTTCAATACAACTAATCCTAAGAAAAGTAATCTCGGTCTGGAGAATTCCTTCGATTTTATTTTGAGCAAATAGAATATATAGACGGCCGGAATCTTTTGTGCGAAGCAGTTGAGGACGAACTAGAGACCCGACCAACAGTCGTAACAAAAGCTCTCGGATAAATATCGTCGGCTAGATAAACAAGGATTTCTGAGAGATATCCTCCGTAATTTCAGGAAAGGGAATAATTGATAAACGAAGGAGCTCCTCTTCAACCTTAGGTCTGGCGTGACATTGCCGGAAAACGAGAATGGATCGAATGCTTCCACACTGCTTGATCTGTCTTATACAGAGTGTCCCACCACGAACTCCATCGATGGATATCTGGGAAACCGCTCGAAGGATTTTTTTTGACATTGTGATGGTGTGTGATACGGACCGTGGGGCCTACCAAGCTAAAATGTTTTCAAGGTCATCGCAATTCCGAGATATTTTGATTTTAAGCAAAAATTGACAGATGCAGACTGTCGGCAAAATTTAGTTTTCCCGAAAACGTAGTTTTATTTTTTTGTGTAAATTGGACATATTGTAGAGGAAGACCTCATTTATCGAATTCGACATGAAAATTTTCCAGTTTTTATACAGGGTGGTCAAATAAAAATTTGCAAATATGAAGTTCAGAAAATGTAGAGAACTCGATTTTTTTAAATGGAAACCCCTAATTTTTTAACTTATTAGAATTCTGCACTAAAATTAAGTGTAACTTTGTTAAAGTACTGTACCTAAACCCAGTGGTTTTCATTTTATTTACGAATACACATTTTCCTTTTCTTAAAATGATGTTTCCATTTGTTTCGTACATTTTAGGTTAGCCGTGACAGGTAAGTAACAATCAACATGACAACTGTCACAGGTTTTTAATTGTCAGATTTATTTAGTTCCTTGTGGGTCATTGCTCTAATAGAATCCGTTGATATATGCTATTTTATTTGGGGCACTTAAAAATAGTGTATAGTCCATTAACAACAAAGGAAAATTGTATGCATAGAGTAAGGCAAACATTTGAGCATCACCGGATTCTATTAGAGCAGCGACCCACAATCTAATCTAATCCGAACTAACCAAAGGAACTAATCCGAAGGTGTGAAAAATGTTTAGAAGTTGAGAAGTTGGAGGAAGACATTTTGAACATTTATTAAAATAATATATAAATTAATTCTATTTTATTAAAATTCTACTGTCAGTATCTATGGAATTATTTTATATATTTTTATACTAATTATAAATAAACATATTAATAATAATTTAACAAAATAATTTTAATATTTTAATCAGTATAAAAAATCCATAATTATATAAAAAGTATGAAAAAATAAAAAAATAAAAATATTTAGGGGATTAAATTAATTTTGAAGGGTTAAAATAATTTTGACAACATTTTTTTATTGAGAACTATTTCTGAACTGTTACTGTCAAACATTTCAAATAAAAAAAATGCAAACAAAATTTTTTTTTAAATTAATTTTTAGGGGGTAGGGGGCGGTTTTACAAGGGTAAAAATAATTCAGAAGTAATTTTTTCGTCTAGCTACCCCAAATTAAAAAAAGGAGGTTCTACGTTACGTAGAAGCTGATATATTACAAATTTTTTAAGCACGCACCGTTTTGAAGATCCATTGTCAGTTTTTTTTCTGGTTGAGTGCGAGATCCCCCCACCACCACTCCCTGAAGGGGTACTGCCGCGTACCCTTACTTTGACGGGCTCTGGATTGATCAATTATGGGCAAATTCAATTAAAATTAACAGGTAAGTTTAAACCTTCACTTACCAAATGTTAAAATATCAGGTCTTAATGTTTTTAACAAATTGATCTGTGATTTAAAAAAATGCTATCTCCGGACCTATTGGTCGTAGAAACTTGTTTTTTTTTCAATTTGTAGGTTTTTTACGAGCTTTCAAATGGTGTGGAGTTATTTTATTTGTTTATTAGGGAAAAAAGTGCCTTCTATTTGGTAACAATTATGTACAACTAAATTAAAAAAAAAAATTACTAGAGAATACTTGGTGTCCCTTCGAAGAAAATGAGCCCAACAAGAATGTTTTAGTCATAACCCTGTCCCCGGAATAGTCATTTGAAAATGGGCCTTTCTTGCAAAAAATGGGATAAATAAATGAAATTTTGCAAAAACTATTTGACCGATCGAGCCCATCTTTTGCACTCACATTTTGGGAAAGTTTGATAAGATTTTATTAATTATTTAAAAAGTTATTAACAATTAAAGAAAAAGCACTTTTTCCGTTTAATTTTGCAATACATTTTTTGTTTTTAAAGCAATTTTAACTTATAAAGTCTCATTTTGAAGATGTTTCTCTAGATTAAATCGTCTGTTGAATATTTTTTGCAAGAATAATAGTTTTTTTACAATAACTCGTAGAACGGAAACTGACTATTTGTTGATAAAAAACAATGACGCTATACTTTTTTCCTCTATACCTTGTATTATCATTCCCAAGACTTTCCAACAATAAAATCACGCCCAGTAATTTATAAATTTCAAAATGTTTCCTGGTCTAGAATTTGAAAATTATTTCCAGCCATTTCTCTTGGTCGATTTATTGATCAAATTTTTTCCCCGAATCTCTATACTTTCTCTAAGATCGTACCCCGCCGAGCTTAGTGAAACACTTTGTACATTTCATATCAACTACGTCCTGGAAACCCTATGCCTATTATTAAGTTTATCGATTGTATTGAGTAATGTCCATAATCATATATCATCGCATATTTCTTTTGTCTCAATCAATTTTTATCGTTTATCGTGAAAAATTGGTTTGTCAACCTTATGAATTATAATCTTGTTTAATGTACCTCACTGGACCTAGACAAAAGGGTTTATAAATTACATGTTACTTCTGGTAAATATGCCTACTAAAAATAAACTTTGCCGTCGTTAAATGATACATTAGAACAAGGGGCCCAAATAATAGCATGTAGCTGAATATATAAAACGTAAAAAATGCGGCAAACGTATAATCTTTGGTGAATATGTAATCACCACATTTGTTCTACATAATATGCTTCTTGGATTGAGGTTCAGGGACCCCACCTTCCTTTGTAGAAATATTACAAAAGTTGCGTGAAGTATAAACGTGAAAGCTTATTATACAAACCGTTACAAACGAGTTGTGAAATATGTGCAAAAAATTAACAAATTGTTCTGTTGATGCCTCAGCAGGTTCGTACATAAAGTATCGAATTTAATAGTTATCTACGACAACGTAGGTGTATGTAGTAACGGTTTCGCCAGTATTGAATGGCTCTTTCTAGCGGCACTAGCAGAACAGCTGAAGGATTGATTCAGTTCGACGCTTTGTAGCATTGTAACGAACTCCTAGAGCCGAGCATAACTATTAATTATGTTTGACGTGATATTAATTCAGTGTTTCTACAACGACGTTAAACAGACGTTTGACCTCAGGTTGCGCTAATAAAATCGATAATTTCGTTATTTGTAGTGCACGCGATTCCAAATCTGAAAATGTTGGATAGACTATATCGCTATACCCATACGTTTTTGGGGTCCGCAGATAATAAATTCTTAGATAAATAAAAACGTATGTCAGTAAATATAAGTTTATCTGCAGGTATACATACAATTTCCATCATATAAAATTCTGGCGCCAAACGTGGGGCCTGCCAAAAAACTAAAGTCAAAAACAAAATAAAAATTCTAATAGTAATAATAAACATTTTAAAGCACAATACATAGGTATATGTCATGGGAATTTGGTTAAACAATGAACACACGACCTAACTACCCTTGCAACGTCCTTTTATTTACCCCTGTCGGCTACAGTAAAAACTAATCCACCAAATTGAATTTTCCGTCTTAAGATCGGTGCGTTACGCCTATAAAGGGCCCCGCAGCCGCATCCAGGGGCGTTGTTTCAGAGATTACAAACGAATAAATACTAATGTAGCTCATTCGGTGTACGAGAAAGGTTTATAGCGGACGAGAGGGGTTGTCGTCCTTCCCGCGTCGACGTCAACGTTAAAAGGGCGCTCTTGTCTTAGTGACACAAACGAAATTAATGCCGCGTACGCGCTACACCCTTCTTTTGTGCCGGGAGCCCTTATTTCGTTATTAATTAACTATTTATCTGTACTGCGAAAGGTGGAATTTTATATTAATGAACAGCAGTATGATCTCATTTGTAAATGTAGGAAGTTTATGTATATAATATAATATTTCGTAAACATTCTCCATATAAAACCATTTCCGCAGCTATTACTGCCGACAAGCGAAACAATCCGAAATAAACTGCGGATTATATTGATAGTCCAGTTACTGAAGCATTTTGGCTACCAATTTTTTCGGATGGAACGGATTGACGTGAAATTTGAACTGTAGCTAGGGAATAGCCCAAGAAACAAAAGTTATATAGTGCCGATGTCTGGTTTTACTCTAGGGGTGGATGCCACCCCTTCTGGAGGGTGGGAATTTTTTATTAAAAATAACCTCACGAATCGATAGAGGGACGAACTTTTTGAGTTATTTGCGCCTAAACATATTCGTTTTTAGCCCAAAAAATGCATATTTTGTGCCATTTTTCGCGAATATCTCAAAAACTACAAGTTTTATCAAAAAAAATGATCATAAGCAAAAATTAAGGTAATTAAATAGCAGAGATTGCTTTTTTTATTTTTGTAGGTGGTATGATTCCCAGAAGTTGAAGTCAATTTCGAAGATAGCTATAATCGAAAAGTTCAACGTCCTGTAGCGTAAAAATTAAAGGTTTTTCGAGTGAAACTTATATAACACTTATTAAAGTTCTTGAAAAGACCTTTAAATTGAGTAGTGGTAAAAGACGTTATCATGAAAACTAATGAAGTTACAATCAAATTAAAATGATTGTCTTGATTTTTGAGAAAAAAAAATCGCTATTAAAATTAATGACTTGACGGAAAAAAAATTAAACGTATTCCTTCTGCAATTTACTTTATTTATGTATTAACAGCAGATTCTGGGAATTTGAACGATTTTAGCCTAAATTTAAAAAAATATTTCATTTAATTTTGAATGAACTCAATTTTTTAAAGACGCTTTTTTTCAAAATATTTCAAAAACTAACAAAGTTATAAAAAAATGATAGAATAAGAAATTGTAAGTTTTTTCTTACTAAACAATTTTCTTTTTTTTTAAATTTTTGTAGGACAAAATTTGAGTGAGTTATGACTGTTAGAAGCTCAAAACTGCAAATCACAGAACTTTAAGTGCTTTAAATTCCCTATAAAATGTTTTTTTGAGTAAATTTATAACTTTAAAATTGCAAAAGTTATGGTAAAAAAATTAATCTCATTTTTTCAGTAAAATTTTCGGTGCGGGTAAATTACCATCATCTTTGTGTATTTTGGAGCAATTGTGAACTGTTTTGAGTAAGTATTTACAAGACTGTGCAACATAAGATGTGCCGCAAGGTTCAGTGCTAGGGCCGTTGCTATTCTATGTATGTAGGCGAGGTTAAATTATAAAAAAATTAAAGTATGCGAGAGTGTATGGAACTACAAAGAAGTCTTGAGCACACACTTTTTGGAGTAAACTCAACTGTTCCGTTGAAATAAACTCCTTGTGATAACAACGGAAAGATCAGTAAATATAAATGAGCCAGATCATATCCATACAAGTTTAAAAATCCATAAATTTTCCAAGGGTTCGCGATACCTGATACTTTAGTGCGTCCTGGAGAGATTTTTCACTTTTTATTTCTCTCAAAAGAGAAATAAATGTTGAACAGGCGTGCTTATTTTTACACAATACCTCTATATATTAAACATTTCTACTTAGTCCGCCCTGGAGAGACCCTCGGCAACACCTCCCCCGACAATTAATCACCATAAAATATACCAAAATCTTATTATTTTTCGGTGGAAAATAAAATTTCCGCCCGTAATCTTTTTATCGCCACATTCCCCGCTGTTCCTTATTAGAGCAGGAGAGGGAGACCGGTTACTTTTATGTTTCCCCGTTTCATTTCATTAAAAGAAATGCGGTGTATCTCCCGTATCGTTAGCGGGCTATTTTTACCGGGAATGGATCATTTCTTTTCATCCGATCCAGAAGCTCATAATTTGTCACCGTTGGGTGCGTGTTCCGGCCGTATTTCGTCGGCGTTTGCTGCAACCATTGCTGGTTCCCTATATACAGGTGGTAAGAAGTTTGACTGCCATTACATCAGCATATAGAGTAATCATAAATGAAGAAAAAAGTTGTATATTACGGGGGCGTAAGATTAACAGTTTTCAAAATACAGCGAGTATTAATATTGGGGAGTTTCATCACAACGTGGCAACA
The DNA here is from genome assembly GCF_000390285.2 of Anoplophora glabripennis. Taxonomy (NCBI): domain Eukaryota; kingdom Metazoa; phylum Arthropoda; class Insecta; order Coleoptera; family Cerambycidae; genus Anoplophora; species Anoplophora glabripennis. The sequence continues at coordinate 901,871 of NW_019416324.1, read as the reverse complement.
GCGCTTAACCTGCTGATGCACACCACGTGGCAAACTTGTCCTACGGAAAAACTGTAAACAACTATACGTTTAGTAAATTTGTTTTCCAGTTTTGAAATAAATAAAATAAAATGGATTTTGGTAGTACGAAGATAGTGTTCTGTTTAAATTTTAGCTCGAATTTTAGTAATTATGAATCTCTTAAGCAGGAACTTAACTTTTAATCAAATTAAGTATTTGAAAAATATGTAATTAAAGTACCCAAAGATTCACGTAGTTCGAATAATCATACGCATAAAGAATAATTTAGGTAGGTACCTACCAAAAAGCAAAATTCAGTAATTTTTAAACGCAATCAAGTACAAAACAATCTACATAGTCCAGACGGTATATATTTCAAAAA